>NC_056069.1:36790378-37093409 GCF_016772045.2 Ovis aries | reverse complement strand
TTATCCTGTTTTTGCCTTGACTCTTTAAAGCAATAGGATTTTTGTTATTAAGTAACTGTTGAATGGGAAATAGATGGGGAAACAGTGGAAACAGCGTCAGACTTTATTTTTTGGGGCTCCAAAATCACTGCAGATGGTAACTGCAGCCATGAAATTAAAAGACCCTTACTCCTTGGAAGAAAAGTTATGACCAACCTAGATAGCATATTCAAAAGCAGAGACATTACTTTGCCAGCTAAGATCCGTGTAGTCAAGGCTATGGTTTTTCCAGTGGTCATGTATGGATGTGAGAGTTGGACTGTGAAGAAGGCTGAGCACCGAAGAATTGATGCTTTTGAACTGTGGTGTTGGCGAAGACTCTTGAGAGTCCCTTGGACTGCAAGGTGATCCAATCAGTCCATTCTGAAGGAGATCAGCCCTGGGATTTCTTTGGAAGGAATGATGCTAAAGCTGAAACTCCAGTACTTTGGGCACCTCATGCGAAGAGTTGACTCATTGGAAAAGACTGTGATGCTGGGAGGGATTGGGGGCAGGAGGAGAAGGGGACAACAGAGGATGAGATGGCTGGATGGCATCGCAGAGTCGATGGACGTGATCTGAGTGAACTCTGGGAGTTGGTGATGGACAGGGAGGCCTGGCATGCTGCGATTCATGGGGTCACAAAGAGTCGGACACGACTGAGCAACTGAACTGAACTGTTGAATGAATGTTTGTATGAATTGGGGGGAAAAATTCTATGTTACTTGCAGTTTGGAAGATTGAATTATAGAGTAGGAGTTTTGCTAAATTGAAAGTTAAATTTGACATCCAAGATTTTCCAATCAAAGAGAAAGATAAATGCTATATGATATCACTTCTGTGTGGAACCTAAAAAATAAAACAAATGAATGGATATGCAAAAGAGAAACAGACTCAGAGATATAGAAAATAAACTTGTGGTACCGAAGGACAGAGAGATAAGAGGCGGGGTAAACAAGAGGTATTAGATAAACAAATACAAACTGCTATATACAAAATAAACAAGATTATACTGTATAGCACAGAGAATTATGCCTATTATCTTGTAGTAACCTATAATGGAATATAATCTATAGCAATACTAAATCGCTATGTGTGTGCTCAGTTGCTCAGTCATGTCCTATTTTTTGTGACCCCATGGATGGTAGCCATCCAGGCTTCTCTGTCCATGGAATTCTTCAGGGAAGAATCCTGGAGTGGGTAGACATTCCCTTCTCCAGTGGACCTTCCCGACTCAGGGATCAAACTTGGGTCTCCTGCTTTGCAGGTAGATTCTTTAACATCTGAGCCACCAGGGAGGCCCCAGATAGTGGCATTATTGAGCCACAGATCATTGAATGCCTGGGAAATCCTATGAACAGCGGAGCCGGGTGGGCTACAGTCCATGGGGTTACAAAGGGTTTGTACGACTTTGCATCTGAGCACATACACATGGTGAGAACATTTAAGCTCTACTCTTTTAGCAAGTTTCAAGTATACAACACAGTGTTATTAACTGTAGTTACCATGCTGAAACTTTGATTCTCTGAAGTCATTTATCTTATAACTAAAAAGTTTATACCCTTTGACCAGAAACTTCTTTAAAAACGTTAGTTTTTCTAAATTTAACCTGCAGTAACGTTCTACTGATTAAAAAAAAAATTTCTAAAACAAATTATGTGATGCTCTGAGAAGTTACAGTTGTGACTAAAGGTATTAGAGAGACATTGAAGGTTCTCTTCTTACCCTCAATCTTTCCCAGCATCAGGGTCCTTTCCAGTGAGTTGGCTCTTTGCATCAGGTGGCCAAATTTCTGGAGCTTCAGCTTCAGCATCAGTCCTTCCAATGAATATTCAGGAGTAATTTCATTTAGGATTGACTGGTTTGATCTCCTTGCGGTCCAAGAGACTCTCAAGAGTCTTCTCCAGCACCACATTTCAAGAGCATCAGTTCTTTGGCACTCAGCCTTCTTTATGGTCCAACTCTCACATCCACACATGACTACTGGAAAATCCATAGCTTTGACTATACAGACCTTTGTTGGCAGAATGATGTGTCTGCTTTTTAATACACTGTCTAGGTTTGTCATAACTTCTCTTCCAAGGAACAAGCGTCTTTTAATTTCATGGCTGCAGTCACCACCCACTTAAGAGCTGAAATATTCATAAAATTTTAGAGTGTTAGGAAATGGTAGAGTATATGTTCATAGTAGCTTTGAAAATAAATGTCATTTGATACAAATTCATTGGGTAATTACCTGCCATTTTTGTATGATAAATAAACATAGAGTATTTGTCTTCTTTGTGTTTATTGCTAATGTCATATTTTTTAAATATGACTTCTGATAAAATATAAGAATGAACTATCCTTTTCAAGTTTCTCAGGCCTACAAGTACAAAAAGTTATTTAACAATATACTTTTAAGTCATGTTACTAAGAAGTGTTCTCTAAGACTGCAGCTTGCAATAGGGCATAGATGGTTTGAAGGTAATTTAGAAGTGGTTTGGGAATACTGCTAATTGAAGGATTGGAACCAGCTGTGAGATTTAGATAGGAAATTGTCTTTCCTTCCTGCAGTATTTTAAACATGTAACTTTACATTTTTGAGGGAAGATTTATTTTGAAGCTTACCTAGCATTTGTTAGCATATTGAGAAGTATTCCGGCTTAATAGTATGCATCATCGGAGAAGGCAGTGGCACCCCACTCCAGTACTCTTGCCTGGAAAATCCCATGGACAGAGGAGCCTGGTAGGCTGCAGTCCATGGGGTCGCTGAGAGCCTGATACGACTGAGCAACTTCACTTTCATTTTCACTTTCATGCATTGGAGAAGGAAATGGCAACCCACTCCAGTGTTCTTGCCTGGAGAATCCCAGGGACGGTGGAGCCTGGTGGGCTGCCGTCTGTGGAGTCGCACAGAGTCAGACACGACTGAAGCAACTTAGCAGCAACAGCAGCAGCAGTATGCATCATTTAATCTTTTTTGGTTTGCTCATGTGTGTTGTATCTAGTATAAGGTGTTTTTTTTTTTAGTTTTGGTAAATTACACATAATATAAAATTTGCAGTCTTAATCATTTTTAGATGTACAGCTCAGTAGTGTTACATTGTTGTGCAGCCAATCTGCAGAACTTTTTCATTTTTGCAAAACAATCTCTAAGCCCATTAAATGACAACTGTCTATTTCCATCTCTCCCCCAACCCTGGCAACCACTGTACTTTCTGTCTCTATTAATTGACTACTCTAGATACCTTAGATAAGGGCAGTTATATTAATTTGACTACTAGATACCTCAGATAAGTGCAGTTATACAGCATTTCTTTTTTCCTGAGTTGCTTATTTCACTTAGCATACTGTCCTCCAGGTTCATCCATGTTGTACCATGTGTCAGAATTTCCTTCCTTTTTAAGACTGAGTAATATTCCTACCTCTCTCTATATATATATATAGGTATTTTTGTTATTCCTTCATAAAAAATGTTGTGAAATATGAAAACTGAAAATATGGAAAATATAAAAATATAAAAAATATGAAATTCCTTCATAGCAAAAACACACATCATATTTTTGTTATTCCTTCATTTATAGATGGAAATTTGAGTTGCTCCCAACCTTTGACTATTGTGAATAAAGCTGCTTGGAACATACATGTACAAATGCTGCTTTTCAATTATTTTGTGTATATATGCTGATGGAATAGCTGAATTGTATGGGAGTTCTTGTTTAAATTCTTTGAGGAACTACTGTGCTGTTTTCCTTAGTAACTGCACCATTTCCCTCCGGTAATGTATGTGTTCCAATTATTGTCCATCCTTGCTAACACTTATGTAGTTTTTCTTTCTTTTTCCTTGTTAAATATTAGTATTGCATTGAGTGTGAAGCGGTATCTCATTGTGGTTTTGATTTGGATTTCCCTAAGGATTAGTCTGGTCCCATCACTTCATGGGACATAGATGGGGAAACAGTGGAAACAGTGTCAGACTTTATTTTTTGGGTCTCCAAAATCATTACAGATGGTGACTGCAGCCATGAAATTAAAAGACGCTTACTCCTTGGAAGAAAAGTTATGACCAACCTAGATAACATATTGAAAAGCAGAGACATTACTTTGCCAACAAAGGTCCGTCTAGCCAAGGCTATGGTTTTTCCCATAGCCTTGTCATGTCATGTATGGATATGAGAGTTGGACTGTGAAGAAAGCTGAGCACCGAAGAATTGATGCTTTTGAACTGTGGTGTTAGAGAAGACTCTTGCGAGTCCCTTGAACTGCAAGGAGATCCAACCAGTCCATCCTAAAGGAGACCAGTCCTGGGTGTTCATTGGAAGGACTGAAGCTGAGGCTGCAACTCCAATACTTTGGCCACCTGATGTGAAGAGTTGACTCATTGGAAAAGACTGTGATGCTGGAGGGATTGGAGGCAAGAGGAGAAGGGGGTGACAGAGGATGAGATGGCTGGATGGCATCACTGACTCGATGGACGTGATCTGAGTGAACTCCGGGAGTTGGTGATGGACAGGGAGGCCTGGCGTGCTGCAGTTCCTGGGGTCGGAAGGAGTCAGACATGACTGAGCGACTGAACTGAACTGAAGGATTAATGATATTGAGTATCTACTCATATACTTGTTGGTCATCTGTGTATCTTCTTTGGAAAAAGTAACTATTCAATTCCTTTGCCATATTTTGAATTGGGTTTTTTTGTTGTTGTTTTTGAGTCATAGAAGTTTTAAATTTATTCTAAATATTAATACCATATCAGATATATGTATTGCAAATGTTTTCTCCCATTCTGTATGTTGCATTCTCACTGTGTTAACTGTCTCTTTTGATGCCTTGGTGATTTTTTTGAAATCTCAAATCTTGTTATATTACTCTACATGTCTCAGAGCTAATATTTCAGATTCTTGGCATTGTATACAGTTTGGCTCATAACTGACTCTCTGGACTAACTAACTTTCTGGGTTAACAGTAACTAACACACTTGCCCTTTTTGTTGCCTGGAAATTTAAACTCCACCCAGGCAAAACTGTTTGCAGTTGAGAAAGTGTCAAGAGTCATCTTATTCTATCCTAGATGTCCTCCGCTTTTACCTAGGGAACTTCTGTTTTTCCAGAGGCATCTCAAACATCTTTTTCATGAAACCTTTTCTAATCACTCTCTACTTTCCTAGGCACATGGAATTCCTAGGCGTAATGGAATTGAGTGCTGAACCCTGTGTATCCTTCTGCCATAGCCTCTGAAAGATTTTAGTTTGCTTATTTGTTTACCTATTTGTTTTATTTTGTTAGACTGAGTTCTTTGTGAGCAAAGTCTTTGTTATTGGTCTTTTTATCTTTAACTTAGTTCCTGATATGTTGTATATGATAAAACACTCAATAAATGTTGTTAAGTGAATGTGTGATTAGTAAGTGAATGAGTAAATGAATTAATTCTAAGAGTTACAACAGAATGGACTCTAATTCTGGTTGCTTGTGATAATCCAAGTTAGGTTTCAACAGTACATGAAACTGGAACTTCCAGATGTATAAGCTGGATTTAGGAAAAGCAGAGTAACCAGAGATCAAATTGCCAGCATCCTTTGGATCAAGCAAGAGAATTCCAGAAAAATGTCTACTTCTGCTTCATTGATTACACTAAAGCCTTTGACTATGTGGATCACAACAAACTGGAAATTCTGAAAGAAATGGGAATACCAGACCACCTTACCTGCCTCCTGTGAATCCAGTTTGCAGGTCAAGAAGCAACAGTTAGAACTGGGCATGGAATAATAGACTGGTTGCAAATTGGGAAAGTAGTATGTCAAGGCTGTATATTGTCACCCTGCTTATTTAACTTATATGCAGAGTACATCAAGTGAAATGTTGGACTGGATGAAGCACAAGCTGGAATCAAGATTACAGGGAGAAATAACAATAACCTCAGATATGCAGATGACACCACCATTATGGGAGAAAGCAAGGAAGAACTAAAAGAGCCTCTTGATCAAAGAGAAAGAAGAGAGTGAAAAAACTGGCTTAAAACTCACAATTCAGAAAACTAATATGGCATCTGGTCCCATCACTTCATGGCAAATAGATGGGGCAACAATGGAAATAGCGACAGACTTTATGTTCCTGGACTCCAAAATCATTCTGGACAGTGGCTGCAGCCGTGAAATTAAAAGATGCTTGTTCTTTGGAAGAAAAGCTATGACCAACCTAGACAATGTATTAAAAAGCAGAGACATCACTTTGCCAACAAAGGTCTCTACAATGAAAATTATAGTTTTTCATGTAAGGATGTAGTCATGTATGGATGTGAGAGTTGGACCATAAAGAAAGCTGAGCACTGAAGAATTGATGCTTTCAAATTGGGGTGTTGGAGAAGACTCTTGGAAGTCCCTTGCACTTCAAGGCGAGCCAACCAGTCAATCCTAAAGGAAATCAGTCCTGAATATTCTCTGGAACAATGGGTACTGAAGCTGCAATACTTTGGCCACCTGATAATAAGAACTGGGAAAGACCCTGATGCTGGGAAAAATTGAAGGCAGGAGGAGGAGGGGACAACAGATGATGAGATGATTGGATGAAATCACTGACCCAATGGACATGAATTTGAGCAAGCTCCGGGAGTTGGTGAAGGACAGGAGAGCCTGGCATGCTGCATTTCATGATGTCACAAAGAGTCAGACACGACTGAGTGACTAAACAACAATGGTACTGCACTGGTAACTCTTTCCAGAGTGGTTCCTGGAGAAAGTAGCACTCATTTTCAAGCTCCTTTATGGAAATCTCCATTTTCTGCCACAACCACTAGCTGCTTTGTGGTAGACGTTTATTACTGATTAGACTTTTACTCCTTGGAAGGAAAGTTATGACCAACCTAGATAGCATATTCAAAAACAGAGACATTACTTTGCCAACAAAGGTCCGTCTAGTCAAGGCTATGGTTTTTCCTGTGGTCTTGTGTGGATGTGAAAGTTGGACTGTGAAGAAAGCTGAGCACCGAAAAATTGATCCTTTTGAACTGTGGTGTTGGAGAAGACTCTTGAGAGTCCCTTGGACTGCAAGGAGATCCAACCAGTCCATCCTAAAGGAGATCAGTCCAGGGTTTTCTTTGGAAGGACTGATGCTAAAGCTGAAACTCCAATACTTTGGCCACCTGATGTAAAGAGTTGACCCATCGGAAAAAACTCTGATGCTGGGAGGGATTGGAGGCAGGAGGAGAAGGGGACGACAGAGGATGAGATGGCTGGATGGCATCACTGACTCGATGGACATGAGTTTGGGTGAATTCCGGGATTTGGTGATAGACAGGGAGGCCTGGCGTGCTGCAGTTCATGGGGTCGTAAAGAGTTGGACATGACTGCGCGACTGAAGTGAACTGAGACTTTTATTTTGGCTCAAAGTACTATATATATCTAACTTTTAAAATTCATGACAAATTTATTCCAGAAAGGTTATTAATGGTTTTCAGTTCTTTTGAAAACACTGTAAGGATGTATGTACATCAGATGGAATTGCTCATGTTATTCCAGATATGTTTGCTATCATTGTTCTTACTGAGGTAAACAAAAGAGCCTGGGAAATGATCCTTTGGTTGGCATTTAAAATCAAACCAAAACAAAAACTGGTATCTTTTCCCACCTTCCATTAAGAGTGTAGCTATTGTTATGAATTTTGGCAATAAATGGCTTCATTGAGGTCTTGTAGTTTATAATGTCCTCTGCCAGGGAAATCTTGAAAATGTTTTACTGTTATAGCAAATTTCACACTAAGCCATATTTCAAAAAAGTCGTTAATAAAAGTTCTGGACAAAGAACAGTCACCATCAAGTGATATGCTACCAAAAGATGGATTGCTACTATTTTAGATGATTTAGTTGTGCCAATTATATGGGCTTTTTATGAGTTATGCCCCACATGATTTCCAGTAAAACTTTGATTTTAGATGTAAACAATATCTATTTAAATATTTAATTTACTCCTAATGTAAATACTAAGTTGTTCTGTGTTCTTGTAAGTTTTTTCTTTAAATGTCAAAAATTGCCTATATATAGGCACATTCTGCATTGAACTCAGTGAAATAATTTTCATCCTTCCTTTTGGTGACAGTGTTTCTCTTTCCTGAGTGATAAAATAGTCATTGGTTATGAAATGATAGTAATAGATTCTTCTCTAAGTAAAACATTTGAACTGTTCTCCTGTTTCTTGTAAGAGTACTTAGCACCTTTACATGAGTTTTTATTACTTACAAATATTGTCAACTGCAGAGGAAGCAGTGGTTTACATAATTAATATAGAGGTAGTCCAGAATTCATTTGTTCAAGTTTTAAATTATTTTGAAATTTGTGTTGGAATATTGGTCTATCTGAGATTGGTGTGTGGGGGGCTTTCTAAGAGATGGTGGACCATTCTGTAATATCTGTTTCTTGAAATAAACTGCAAGCTCTCCTGTAGCTCCTTGGGTTACTGTGAGGTCAGTGTTTTTGTGCAGCACCTCTGGGTTCCTGATCTTCTTTACTGATCTGTGGTGCTAATGAATTATAGCCACTTTCAGAGGCAAGCAAGTCTAAAACAAAACCACCTTTATTTCTCTATACTTGCAACTTTATATGTACTTTTTTAGTCTGGGACAGGATCATTTGGTCTTCAAAGGTTTTTACTTTTGGAAAATTGCCAGTTATCTTTGACTGTCACTCAGCAGACTCACCTGATGCGTAGCACCTACCTGTTCTTCTTTATAGACATGTAAATTAAAGATTATCTAATGTGATTTACAAGGTAGACATTGTAACAGCCATTAATTCGCTCTAATGTGTGTGTGCCTGCCATATACCAGGTGTTTTATAGATTAGGAACCTAGAGACAATATGTGTGTGTGTGTGTGTGTGTGTGTGTGTGTGTGTACTCAGTCTTGAGAAGCATCTGTTTTACAGTTTGGTTAGGGAATGGTGTGTAGAGAGAGAGGTAAAGAACTACAGTGTATTATGATAGGTTCTATGGGGCTTCCCAGGTGGCTCAGTGGGTACAGAGTCCACCTGCAATGCAGGAGATGCATGCAGACATGGTTTTGATCCCTGAATTGGGAAGATCCCCGAGAGGAGGGTGTGGCAACCCACTCCTGTATTCTTGCCTGGAGAATCCCATAGACAGAGGAGCCTGGTGGGCTACAGTCCACGGGGTCACAAAGAGTCGGACACGACTGAAGCAATTGAGCATGCGCACAGGAGACAAGGTGAGGTTGTTATGGGAGTACAGTATTCTTGCCTGGAGAATCCCCATGGACAGAGGAGCCTGGCGGGCTACAGTCCATGAGGTAGCAAAGAGTTGGACACGACTGAGGGACTAAGCATAGCACAGCACAGAAGGGTTATTTAACTCAGTTTGAAATGTTGAGAAGTGCTTCCAGGAGTAGGTCACATCCGAATTGAGTCTTAAAGGGTGAGTAGAAATTAGCCAAATAAAGAGGAGGAGAAGCCTAGAAATAGACTAATATGACCAGGGAGACAGGAGCTGTGGGTTAGAATAAATGGTGGCTGTCACTTACTGAGCACCTACTTTGTGCCAGACTCTGTATTATGACCTTTACAACACTTACTTCACAATAACGTAAGGGGCAGATGTTGTTATCCTCTTCGCAAATAAGGAAACTGAGAGTCATTACTCTTCTGAGGTTATGACAGGGTTAATGAGTTTCAGAGCTTGATTTTAAAACCCTAGATTTTCTGGCTTTTTGTCAAGGCTGATTCCTCCCAAGAAGGAACATTTTTCAAGGTGGAGGAAATAGTTACGAAGTTATCATGTTGATGAAAAGTCAGACATTCAGGTTAAGGTCTGTGAAGTGTCCTGGGGCATTAATAGTATTTATTCATTCAAGAAATATTTACTAAGAGTCCCTTAAGTGCTAAAAACTCTGCTAGGCATTAGGAATTAAATGACAAATGCTTAAATGGTAGAGGCAGAAGGTGAAAGAAAGAGGCACTGAGTGTAAATGTAGTGTAAGGAAAGAAAAGATAAAAGATAATGATACAGCAGTAAACATAGGGGGAAATTAGTGTGTGCGTGTTTTAATATGGGAAGTACTTTAATTGTTCATGTGCTGAGAAGAAAGAGCCCTAGTAGGGGAAAGATTTAAGGTAAACTAGAATGAACTGGTGATTGATTGGTTCATCAATGATCCTGAAGGAGAGAAGTCAGAAACCAAAGTCTGTAGATTGCACATGTTTAATTAAGTAGATTGCAAGATAATCCTAGCATGAAATTGTAATGACTGTATAATTTTAATATAGTTACCCTACACTTGGATAATGGAGACTTGATTAAACAATGAAACTTCTTATGTAAATGATCACTGTGACCTCTTATATCTGGTTTATGCATCCATTGTCTCTGTCCCTCCATTGTTCTGTCCATACCCTTTTTAACATAGCATGCCGAGTTATTGGTGTTTCCCTCTTGGGAGGGGAGATGAGTAGAGGCTGTGTCTAATGCTACTTAGCATCTGGTATAATCTCACTTTAGTAAAGGCTTTTTGAATTGATCAGTCACTGAATTCTGTATTTGTACCATTTGAATATTAGGTTTTTGTTTTTTAATCTTTTATGGGTTAAAAGGTGTATATCCTGTACAAATTCTAAGACAGATGTGTTGTCTCTTATAAGTTAAGTGCATAAATACTTTAAGGTATGCCCAAGTACCAATGAAAAGAGGACTATAAGAATTTTCTCTATGGAGAGGATCTTAAAGTTTCATACAACCTAAAGAATTTCTTAGGTTTAGCTTTTTAGAGATATAAGATAAATTTATTATCAGCTCAGAGTGATCAATTGTAATCTATCTAGAAGTTCAGAAATGATACACTCACACTTTTCATTTCATTTTTTAAAGTTTTGTGTTAAAAAGCCAGTGATGCAATTTTCAAAAATTAAATTCCCTGTGAATGTATGTAGTTCCCCTCAAATATAGTATATTACTTTTTAATGTCATGGAATTTTCTTTTTTCAGAATCCTGTCCGAAAGATCCCTGACTCACATGAAATAACGCTAAAGCATGGCACTAAGACAGTAAGTTTTAAAAATTTAATTATTTTCTCTCAATAACAAGGCTCTCATGGAAAAGTGAACTAATATGATATACTTATATTAAGGCCATTATACAATCAACTGATATCACAAAGAAATTGTGATAGACATTTCCTTAATGATGGACATTAAGGAAAACAGATTACCTTTCTGTTCAGTCAAAATAGCCATTACATTTCATTTAAAATAGGAACACTTATTCATTAAGGAAATTGCTATTGTTAAGGAAATTGTCATTGTTATTGTTGGCTTTAAAATCTCTTTTTTCAATATAGGAACATTGTAAATGAAAGAAAGAAATGAAACTCAAAAATACTTTTTTTAAATTATAGTGTGGGAAAATTTCTCATTACCCTTAGCTTCATTTCTGTATCAGTAAGAGGCCTGACTTCATTTTTTAGGTGGATGTTGAGATAAGAAATGAACATAAGCTTAGTATGACTGTAAAGATTACATTCCTTAGATTTGTGGATTATATTTTATAATTGTCACATTTATTTATGTTATTTAAAAGTTCAGTTCAGTTCAGTCACTCAGTTGGACACGACCCCATGAACCGCAGCACGCGAGACTTCCCTGTCCATCACCAACTCCCAGAGTCCACCCAAACCCATGTCCATTAAATCGGTGATGCCATCCAACTATCTCATCCTCTGTCGTCCCCTTCTCCTCCTGCCCTCAATCTTTCCCAGGATCGGGTCTTTTCAAGTGAGTCAGCTCTTTGCATCAGGTGGCCAAAGTATTGGAGTTTCAGCTTCAATATCAGTCCTTCCAATGAACACCCAGGACTGATCTCCTTTAGGATGGACTGGTTGGATCTACTTGCAGTCCAAGGGACTCTCAAGAGTCTTCTCCAACACCACACAGTTCAAAAGCATTTTACATTTTTAATTTAAAAATTAAAGCAGTGTAAAAATTTTGAGATATAAGATGAAATCATTTTGCCAAGTCACTTCAGTCATGTCCAACTCTTTGCGACCTCATGGACTGTGCAACCTCATGGGCTGGAGCCCGCCAGGCTCCTCTGTCCTTGAGATTTCCCAGCAAGAATACTGGAGTGGGTTGCCATTTCCTTCTTCAGGGAATCTTCTTGACCCAGGGATGGAATCCACGTTTCTTAAGTTTCCTGCATTGGCAGATGGGTTCTTTATAACTAGTGCCACCTATCTTATTGTAAAAAAAAAATTTAATAGTATTTTATTAAAAATGATAGTTGAGTGAATGAAACTTGCTTGTGAATGAATAAAAGAATAAATTTATCTTGGTTTCACTTAATAATGAAGCAACCTTTTTTTCTAATAGATGTCTGGCATGTAAAGAAGTAAAATCCCATAATGAGGCAGAAAAATATCAATCAGTAGAAATAGGTCCAGAAATAATGCAAATGATAGAATTAATAGCCATGCATGCTAAAATAATGATATTCTCCCCACTGAAATTTTTACTTTTGAAAATACTGTTTCCATAAAATGGTTATAAAGTACAGTGGGTTTATTATTATTTTAAATGAAGTAAACAATAAATATTATAAATGTCTTAATTTTGCTTTTGCTATGGTAAATATTGACACACGTAACTTGCATAAACAGATATTTTTAGGGGTTCTCAAAAGATTTTGAGTGTAAAAGGTCTTGAAACCAAAATATCTGAGAATTGCTGCCTTTCATTGCTGCCATTTCCATCTAGTTCTTTACACTATACCTACTTTTTATTAAGTCACATTTTTATATTTTTATTCTGAAATCATGAAAGAATTTTACTACTTTTCATGTTTTTCAGTAAATTATAGACTACTGGAAAATCCCGTGGATGGAGGAGCCTGGTAGGCTGCAGTCCATGGGGTCGCTAAGAGTTGGACACAACTGAGCGACTTCACTTCCATGCACTGGAGAAGGAAATGGCAACCCACTCCAGTGTTCTTGCCTTGAGAATCCCAGGGATGGGGGAGCCTGGTGGGCTGCCGTCTGTGGGGTCGCACAGGGTCGGACACGACTAAAGCGACTTAGCAGCAGTAGGAGCAGTACTTAAAAAGGAAGCTTTCCTGTCATTTAGAGATTTTTGCAACAGGTAGTTCTGTTAATAACAGATAAATAATACATTTTATTTAAATATTCATATTTTTCAATGCAAATTTTGTCTTTAAAAATGTGTATAATTAAAATTAAAAAAATAAATTATACAGTTTAAACAATACTTTGTTATTTTACACATTAAAAATCAGAGCTTCTAGTTGTACTATTAGGTTAACTAAATTTTTTTTTGCAGTCCTGCCTTTGCACATGTATTTCAATTTGGAAATAGGTCTTTTTTTATATGTCTGTTTCAAATATGTCTGTTGTTTTTTTTTAAACTAGTTTTTGTAAAAATGTTTACACAGTCACAGAATTATAGAGAATACTGAAAGGAATTCCCATATATTTGTCTCTGAGCCTTACCAGTTGTTGACATAAGGCCTATCTTGTTTCCTGTATACTTTACAATTCTAATAAACCTCCTTTCCCCCATGCCATCTGCCTACCTTGTGGGGTTGTTTTAAGCAAATTCCAGATTTCTTATGATTTCTTCTGTAACTTAACTTTTTATGTCTATTTAGAGAATTCATTTATAGTAACTTTCTGTATGGGCTGCCCTTTATTTCAAACTGTGATCCTTTTTCTGTCTCATATATGATCAGTTCAGTTCAGTCGCTCAGTCGTGTCCGACTCTTTGCGACCCCATGAATTGTAGCATGCCAGGCCTCCCTGTCCATCACCAACTCCCGGAGTTCAAACTCACGTCCATTGAGTCGGTGATGCCATCCCGCCATCTCATCCTCTGTCGTCCCCTTCTCCTCCTGCCCCCTATTCCTCCCATCATCAGAGTCTTTTCCAATGAGTCAACTCTTTGCATCACGTTTATTATGCAGTCAAAATGCAGTTCTTTCCTTCTGAGAGGCAGTAGATCTGGGGACTAACTACTTTGATGAGAATGTTAAATACAGCTCAAAAACAGTGAGCTACACATTGGATATTTGTATGTGAGTTGGACCTCAGAAAGTTAACAGGGAAAGCAAATAGTTTATGGAACCAGTATAAGTGATATTATAATGTGGCTAGTTACTTATAAACTCATGTTTAAAAATAATTATTTAAGGTGACTATACTTAGCGTCATTTAGCCATATTCACAAGATAATAATTTCCACTTTGCTCTGTTTTGTTAAATTGATTTATGGTTCCTATTCACATGACTCATTTTGGTAATTTTAGGTTCATGTGTTCTTTATTTAGTAACAGTCAAACAATCTTAAAAGGCTTTCTCAAAATCTTTTACTGAAAAAGTGAATTGTTTTTAAGATACCTACTTATATTCTAAGGCAACTTGGTGTAGCATATGAAATTGCAATGATAGCTATTCAGAGTACATGGTAGAGAAGCTGGGATGAAGCTGGTGATTAGATTAAATTAAAATAGATAGCCAGTGGGAGTTTGTATGTCCCAGGGAACCCAAAGCTGGTGCTCTGTGACAACCTGGAGGGATGGGGTGGGGAGGGAAGTGGGAGGGGTTTCAGGAGGAAGGGGACAGATGTATGCCTATGGCTGATTCATGTTGATGTATGGCAAAACCCATCACAATATTGTAATTATCCTCCAATTAAAATAAACTAAAAAAATATTTTGTTGTATTTCAAGGAAATAATACTCATAATAACTAAGTCAAATGATTTAGAAGGTGCTATCCATTTTTACTTTTCATAAGTAACAGCAGTTAATGATCCATATTTTCAGCGCCTGTAAGTTAGGAAGTAGGGTTAGAGAGGAGAAGGAAATGGCAACCCACTCCAGTATTCTTGCCTAGAGAATCCCATGGACAGGGGAGCCTGGTGGGCTGCCATCTATGGGGTTGCACAGAGTCAGACACGACTGAAGCGACTTAGCAGCAGCAGAAGGGTTAGAGAAAGGAAATGGGGGTTATAATAGACTATAAATAGTTTCTCACCATTTAATTTTTTTTTTTTTAAATAACAGGTTTCTGCTTTGGGTCTGGACCCCTCAGGTGCCCGTTTGGTGACTGGAGGATATGACTATGATGTTAAATTTTGGGATTTTGCTGGAATGGATGCTTCTTTTAAGGCATTTAGATCCCTTCAGCCCTGTGAATGGTATGTATTATGCAACTTAATATCTTCATTTTTGAAGACAGAGTCTCTGGTCATTTGAATTCCATTTATGATGATTTTTATCAGAATACTGTACGTTTACATGACTGTATTTTACCTTCCTTATTCAGATGAAAGGAAACTGTACCTTTTATTGTAGTAAGTTCCCTTTAGTTACATGAATCTGTTCTAAAAACATTTTCTGTCTTTTGTTGTGTGTTTTTTTAAATACGTTTATTTGGAAATTGTTACTTTGTCTAGTTTAAAACACTTCAGCAGCTACTGTGTAATATTATATATACGTGTATAGCATATGTTAAGCCAATAGGCAAGTGCTAGGGGATGCTGCACTGTGCAGGTATGGTCAGCTGGCACTGTATCATAAAGGGCTTTATGTGTTGCTACTGTAAGCCACCCTCTTGTTTCTGTTTTTGACCATCTTTGATCTTTTAGCTTATTGGATATCAGAAATGGATTTTATTGGTGAAACTTGTTAACTTGCATGATGTATATTGTAAATGAGCTTTCAATGATGAGATTTAAAAATATTCAAGATATGTGGATTAGCTGAAGTTATTCAGACCCAGTTTCACTCTTACGTCAATGGGGTATAAATCTAGTTTTGCCTTCAACCGGAACTTGTAGGGTTAATGTCTTTTTGCTTAATGTCCACTTGTAAACTCTGGGTTCCATTAACTGTATGGAGAAAGTTCCTGTCTCTGGACTGTTGAGCGTTTGCTTCTGTGAACCTTTTGTAATGAAAGTGATGGTTTAAGCATCTAAACGAGATGCCAGGATTTTTCTGCAGCCTCTCTGAAGTAAAGATTTGAAAATTCGCTAAATAGATCATGTCAAATAAATAATCAATTGGAAAGGAAAAAACAACAAAAACAAAAACAAAGCCCTCCAGTATCTCCAATGATGGCTGTATTTAACATAGCTCTGATGATTTAAAATAGTGATATTCATCTTGAGTTAGTATGATGACCTTTTGAAAATGTACATAAAATATGTTGTTTATATCCCTTTTTCCCACATAATAGTCTCTCAGTACATAAAGGGATTATGCTTTCCTTCTATCTTTCCAGCTGTTAGGTGACTTGTTCGGGACTATCCAGTGCTTTTTTTTTTTTTAATTTGTATGTACCAGGTCTTAGTTGCAGCATGTGGGATCAGTTCCCTGGGTTCCCCAGGGATCGAACCCAGGTCGCCTGCATTGAGAGCGTGGAGTCTTAGCCACTGGACCACCAGGGAAGTCCCTATTCAGTGTTTTGTTAATAATCAGCTCTGAAGAGAATACATGTCTCATGAATTTCAAGCCAGTGCTCCATTATTTATTAAAATGTGTCATTTGCTACACTGTTATAATTGAAAATGCAGAAAGAAGCCAAGAATAAGCCTATTTTCTCTTCTGCAATTAAATTGTTGCATCCTGTATGTAATTTTGAGCTATCAAAGGTTTAGATGGGAAGAAATAGAATTCTTGACAACATATAAAATTAATATAAAACTCTAAAATTCAAGCTTTTAGAAAAGTTTTAGAAAAGGCAGAGGAACCAGAGATCAAATTGCTGACATCTGCTGGATCATGGAAAAAGCAAGAGAGTTCCAGAAAACAATCCATTTCTGCTTTTATTGACTATGCCAAAGCCTTTGACTGTATGGATCACAATAAACTGTGGAAAATTCTGAAAGAGATGGGAATACCAGACCACCTAACCTGCCTCTTGAGAAATCTGTATGCAGGTCAGGAAGCAACAGTTAGAACTGGACATGGAACAACAGATTGGTTCCAAATAGGAAAAGGAGTACGTCAAGGCTGTATATTGTCACCCTGCTTATGTAACTTGTATGCAGAGTACATCATGAGAAACGTTGGACTGGAAGAAACACAAGCTGGAATCAAGATTGCTGGGAGAAATATCAATAACCTCAGATATGCAGATGACACCACCCTTATGGCAGAAAGTGAAGAGGAACTAAAAAGCCTCTTGATGAAAGTGAAAGAGGAGAGTGAAAAAGTTGACTTAAAGCTCAACATTCAGAAAACGAAGATCATGGCATCCGGTCCCATCACTCCATGGGAAATCGATGGGGAAACAGTGGAAACAGTGTCAGACTTTATTTTGGGGGGCTCCAAAATCACTGCAGGTGGTGACTGTAGCCATGAAATTAAAAGACGCTTACTCCTTGGAAGAAAAGTTATGACCAACCTAGATAGCATATTCAAAGGCAGAGACATTACTTTGCCAACAAAGGTCCGTCTAGTCAAGGCTATGGTTTTTCTAGTGGTCATGTATGGATGTGAGAGTTGGACTGTGAAGAAGGCTGGATGCCGAAGAATTGATGCTTTTGAACTGTGGTGTTGGAGAAGACTCTTGAGAGTCCCTTGGACTGCAAGGAGATCCAACCAGTCCATTCTGAAGGAGATCAACCCTGGGATTTCTTTGGAAGGTATGATGCTAAAGCTGAAATTCCAGTACTTTGGCCACCTCATGTGAAGAGTTGACTCATTGGAAAATACTTTGATGTTGCGAGGGGTTGGGGGCAGGAGGAGAAGGGGACGACTGAGAATGAGATGGCTGGATGGTATCACTGACTCAATGGACGTGAGTTTGAGTGAACTCTGGGAGTTGGTGATGGACAGGGAGGCCTGGCGTGGTGCGATTCATGGGGTCGCAAAGAGTCGGACACGACTGAGCAACTGAACTGAACTGAACTGAACTGAAAATTGCAAATGTTATGTGAGTATTACTCCTTTAAATCATGACAGCTATCTAACTTTGCCATCACTTGCTCCTGATTGCTAAGTAATGTGAACTGTCTCTGCTTTTTATGATTTTTTTTTTGACTCGTGCGTATATGGTAAGTTGCTTCAGTCATGTCCAACTCTGTGTGATCCTATGGACTGTAGCCTGCCAGGCTCCTCTGTCCATGGGATTCGCCAGGCAAGAATCCTCCATGAGATTCTCCAGGCGAGAATCCTGGAGCGGGTTGCCATTTCCTCTTCCAGGAGATCTTCCCAGCCCAGGGATCAAATCTTTGTTCCCTGCAGTTCCTGGCATTGGCAGGCAGACTCTCTACTGCTGAACCACTGGGGATGCCTTTTATTGACTCAGTGTATATTTTATGTTTTATTTACCTATTCATCTATAATTCACTTTTTACTGTAAATAATTTCAAATGGAGAGACACATGGATTAGTATAATAGCCATCTATTCTACCTAGATTTAGCAGTTATAAATATTTATTTATTTATGTATTTTAGCTCATTTTTGTAATTTTTGAATTATTTAAAAGTGAAGACACTGTTTTTATATGACAAAACAGAGACAGACTCGTGGATGGGGAGACTCAACCAGTGGTTACCAGTGAGGAGTGGGGAGAGGGGTGACATAGGGGTATGAGATTAAAGGGATACAGACTACTGTGAATAAGATAAATAGACAACAAAGGTATATTGTATAACATAAGGAAATATAGCCATTAGTTTGTAGTAATTTTAAATGGAGTATAATCCATAAAATATTGAATTGCTCTGTTATATACCTAAAACTAATATTAAAAATCAACTATAATATTAAAAAAAAACACAGACCTTTCACTTAGAAATACTTCAGTGTGTTCCCTTTAAAATGACAGATGCTTTCTATGTAAATGTAGTTCCATTATTACTTTTAACAAAATTCTTTAGAATTCCTCAGTATTTCTAATTAACATTCCATTATTTAAATTTCCTCATTTGCTCTCAAAATGTGTTTTAATGCTGGTTTGTCAGACATGGATCCAATCAAGTAATACACAACACATCTATTTTGTACCTCTCTTACTTATCTTTTAATCTACAGTGACCCTTCCTTAACCATTTTCTTTCCCATAACTTTGTTAAAAGACAGGTCTAGTTGTCCTCTATAAGATTTTTCCTTCCTGAGTTTCTAATTGCTTCCTTTTGATATCATCTAAGTTTTTTCTTTATCTCCCGTATTTCCTATAGAAGATCCAAAGGCTTGCTTATAATCCATATTGTCTTAATATCAGGTGGCATGTATTATCTGGTTGTTGTCCCTATTAGTGACTAAAAATTAAGACTGATCCCTGGGGTAAGTTGGAATATCTGATTCCTCCATTGTAAAGTTAATATTACATACTTGAGATAGGCAAGAACTTCGTGGGAAAATACCTTGGTACCACGTTAATATCCAGATTCTATTCATCCTTTCAGTTAATAAGTTTAGCATCCATTGATTATTCATACCTGAATCATATATTTTATTTCATTGAGTACTGCAAGATAGTGGTTTTCTAATTCTGCTATTTCATCTACTTTTACTTGTTGGCACTCTTCTAAAAGAAGTACTTTTTCTTCAGTAACTGATATTAATTGATTCCCCTGAAACACATTTCCTGCTGAAGACTCAGGATAAATGCTTAGTTATTACCCTTTTATTACTCATTTTTAGCTTATACATTAGTGTTGTTAAATGAGTTGTCGCTATTGGTGATTATGATTGTGTTTTTATTCTTTTGCAATTACCGGTATTTATGATTTTAAAATTTTCCTGTGTTTCAGTCAGTTGGAGTAATTTTTTTTTTTTTATGTTTAAGTTGTCCAAGATTTGGCCAGTGGGAGTCCCTGATTGCTATGTTTTTACGTGACCTTATTAGTCTTTAAAAGCTTACTTATTATCCTAGTACATGCCTTTCCAAGTCCCAGAGTAAGGATTTTTCCACAGAGAGCTGTTTTGTTATGGGAGTGGTATTCAAAGACTAAATTTGGTTGTTGCTCATGTTTACTGACATTGGGGTATCATTACTTCTTGACCTTTTCAGTTGAAAGAGGTGAAAAATATAGGTATGTGAACTCAAATGAAGAGGTCATTTGATATTTCCAGTTCAAAATTTTAGTAAACTTTTAATTGCAGAATATTTTTTAATTTACAGAAAAGCTATAAGGTAGTCTAGAGTTCAAGTACACCCTTAACCCAGTTCCTCTTGTTATTAACATCTTACATTACCACATCACATTACACCCGTGACAATTAAGCCAAGGTTGCTGCATTACCATTAGCTCAACTCTAAACTTTATTTGGATTTCAGTTTTTAAAAACCAATATCCCTTCTAAGATACTACATTACGTATAGTCTTCAGGTCTGTCTAGTATCCTCTGGTTTATAATAGTATCTCAGTCTTTCCTTGTTTTTCATGACCTGGACAGTTTTGAGGTGTACAGGACAGGTATTTTGTAGAATATCATTTGATTTGTTATTATCTTTTAAATGATGTTTTTCTCTTGGTTAGACTGAGGCTATGGGTTTTGGGGCTGAATATCACAGAGGTGAAGTGCCCTTCTTAACACATTTTAGAGGTACATGCTGTCATGTTTTTAAGATTTCTCCACTGTAGCATTACTTTTCCCTCACTTTTCCATATGCCATTCTATGGAAGCAAATCAATAAATGCTGCTCACATTTGGAAGATCCTCCTGGAGGGGATGATAATTACATAAAACACTTGGAATTCTTCTGTAATGGTCAGATCTTTGAGTTTTGCTAATTGCAAATTTGATAAATGTGCAGTAAGTTCTTAATTAATAACTTGATAAATATTGCAAGAAGCAGACTTTGGTGTACCATTAGAAACCCTTGCTAAACAACTTTTTAGATGAAGTTGTTCACTCATATGAGAATCTATGCGTACCAATTACTCAGCTGAGTTCTTCTTTTGTCACTCATCTGCATTATTTCTATTTTATCTGCCAAGAAAACTTGAGGGAATCTGTTTTCAAAATATAAAAGCACAGTATGCTGTTTTCAGACCATCTCCTCACCTGTAATAAAAGATGTCAGAATTTGGCTGATATCCAAGAGGCAGCATTATGATGAATAAGTGGGTGTCAAAGATGTATTCACACCCAGAGGAGCCCCAGAGCCATTCAGGAGGGGAGGCAGAAGTTCTCAGTTTAGGGGTGAGACTGAGGCAAGGTGTTCTGGATTTGGGGCACCTCTGATGAATTTCACCAAAGGACTGATGCTATAATATTCTTAGCCTCATTCTCACTCTCCTGGGACACCTTGAAAAGAGTGACGTTAAATGTTTTCTTGATCTGCCAATATAAAAATCAAATTAAAAAAAAACACTTTTGTTGTTCAGCTTCTTTATGAGGCATCCTTTGGTATTTTGAAGTCATTCCCATATCAATATTAGCTTTATGAATCTCTAGTTTCTAAAGTCGTCTTTTGTCATTTAGTGAAAATCAGTATCACATTTTCTCTGATCCAGTCTGCTAGTCACTTTTTACTTTCTTTGTTTCCTCACAGATTCTTAATAATTATGTATTTATATAGATTTAAAAATTATTGATAGAATCCTTAAGATCACAAACCCTTCTGTTGTATTCTCTATGCAAAAAAATGTAGATGAAGTAAAACTTTTCATAAAATATTGAGAATTTTTGAATCATTTCAGTTCAGTTCAGTTCAGCCGCTCAGTTGTGTCCGACTCTTTGCGACCCCATGAATTGAATCATTTAGATAGCGCAAAATAAGAATTTCTTTTTTTTTTTAAGAATTTCTTATCTTCAGCCCACTTAAAGATGACTACTCTCTATTCTCTTCTTTTGAAAACATTTTTATTAATGAAGTACTACATAAAGTTATGTTTTCATTCAGAAATTGAAACATTTCAGATAAAACTAAAGTTCTTTCTTTATCATCTTCATTTTAATCTTTTCCCCAGGTTTTATTACTGTTTTCATTGTGTTAAATTCTTTGAGGTTTTTTTCATGCAGTTATCAACAAATATCAAATGTATATATCAAAAAACAAGTACCTTTTATATTTATTTTCATAAATAGTATAAGGTGGTTGTTATTCCATAATTTTTTTCCCTACTCACAATATTGCTTGGAGATTTTTTATATCACTGCGTGTATACTGCTATATTCTTTCTAAATGCTACATAGCATATTATGTATAATTTACCATAGTTAAGTAGTTTTAAAGCTTTAATTAGTATCAGAACCATATGAAGGGCTTGTTAAAATATTAAGTGCTATGCCTTACTTTAGAGTTTCAAATTCTTTAGGTTTGGGGAGGCTAAGAATTTATATCTCTAACAAGTTCCCACATGCCACCTTGATCTGGGGACATACTTTGAACACCACTACACTGATTAGCTATTCTCCCCTTGATGGACTTGATGGTTGCGGCAACTTTTTTACTATTCCAAATAAATGATAAAATGATTACCTCTGTACCTCATTGGTCATATGTGTAAATCGAGTGTTTCTCAAGATCAGATTGGAGAAGGCAATGGCACCCTACTCCAGTACTCTTGCCTGGAAAATCCCATGGACGGAGGAGCCTGGTAGGCTGCAGTCCATGGGGTCGCTAGGAGTCGGATACGACTGAGCGACTTCACTTTTACTTTTCACTTTCATGCATTGGAGAAGGAAATGGCAACCCACTCCAGTGTTATTGCCTGGAGAATCCCAGGGACGGGGGAGCCTGGTGGGCTGCCGTCTCTGGGACCTCACAGAGTCGGACACGACTGAGGCGACTTAGCAGTAGCAGCAGCAGCAGCAAGATCAGATAGCAAGAAATGAAATGCCTTTTGTGTACATTTTAAAATGTTGACATTGTCACATAACTCTCTTTTGATTATCCATTTTGTGAAATGTCACATGGGTTTATCCTTGGGAGACAAGGAGGCAATACAACTGTGTGTTTTGTTGTCTGTGCATAAATTAAGTAACATATGTGCAGTGGCCAATCAGTGACAGACTTTGAAATAAGTGCTATGATTGGCAGTTGATGAGGATGCACAGTTCTACTTGTATAGTGATTTTTGGACTGACATGCTAGTAGCAAAGTTTGTACTTTATGAGGTTACTCATGGTTAGTATACTGTAGTAACTGAAATTTGAGCTGTGTTGTTGGGATCTGGTATTATTTATCTAAACCATGGCAACTGAAATTCATGCATATCAGAACCATGCAAAACAAGGGTTGCCTTTATTTGATATGAAAAATAAAAAAGAAACTCAATGGGACATACAGAATGAGGTTTTTTTTTTTTAATTGTGGAAAATAAATTATGTCCCTCTACTATGATCTTCTTGTCCGCTAATGATTAACAAGGTTAATGATTCATTTGGAAACTTGTAAGCCTGGTGTCTTGCTTTAAGTTCTGGGATAATAGTCAGTAAAGTGTT
The DNA here is from genome assembly GCF_016772045.2 of Ovis aries. Lineage (NCBI taxonomy): Eukaryota > Metazoa > Chordata > Mammalia > Artiodactyla > Bovidae > Ovis > Ovis aries. The sequence goes on along the minus strand of NC_056069.1, from coordinate 37,070,002 downwards.
TTTTAGTCAGATGTAACATAATTCAATTAATAGTATTGATTAAAGTGATTATGCATTTACATTCACTTTTGAGAAAACTTTTTGCAGTTTTGTTACTGTACCATAATGGTTTTCAAGAGTTCATCATTTGTGTCAGATGTTCAGCCTTTTCAAGTGGATAAATTCTATTTTTTCATCAGGTGATTATTGTTTTAAAATTGCTATTTTAATAGATGTTAAAATAAATTTCCACTTAGAAAGTCCACCAAAGACTCATAACTGAAAACACAGTTGTTTTTGGTCATGCATTATAGAGACTTTCTTCCCAAAGCATTCTGTGAATGGACGCTTACTGGAACCACTCAATTGTATGAACATTCAGTGTGAAGTGAGACAGCCCTGCATACTTCAGTAATTTCTCAGATAATAATAATTTGCATAATTACAGATTTCTCAAACTGGGGTTTATGGATATATTTTCAGAGGCTCATTAATTCTCTTCATTAATTTAAAAAATTTGTTCATTTTCCTGTTGATGATCATTTAGTACAACCCTAATGCCTACATTTGTTTACCTTTGTGTTTAAAATCATCTGGGCTCAAATGCTACTTTCACTTTCCGTTGCCATGGCCTCATGAGAAAGGAGCAGAGACATCCTTTATATAAATGATAAAAGCAAAGTGAAAACTTGTTTTGTCATAAAGTGTTATATGAACAAAGTTTCAAAGTAGTTATAATAGAGATAGTTGGTGGGAAGATTGAGTCATCACTATAACTCAGTACAACAGTGATGTGCTGTGCAGGCAGGCAGCAAGCATTCATTAACTTGTTCATCTGATGGCAGATGAGAGGACTATGGCAGATGGATATAATCAGTTTATCTCAACAATAGAGAAGTTGTTTCATTCTTTATAATATTATTTCAGCAAACAGCATCTTAAAATTAATTTGAATTTCTTTGGTTCTTTTGTTTTAGTATTTATTTTAAAAAATTCACTTTATTGAGGTTTAATTTATATACCATAAAATCCACTCATTTTAAGCCTGCAGTTCAGTAGTTTCTAACAATGGGATTGTAAAACCATCACCACAGTCTAATTATCATCACTCTAAAAACAAACCTCTTTCCCATTTGTGGTCACTGTCCATTTCCACATCCAGCCTTAGGCAGCCACCCGTCTGCTTTATAGGTGTGCTTTTTCTGGATGTCTCAGATAAATGGAACCATATGTGATCTTTCATGTGATCTTTTGCATCTGGCCTCTTTTCCTTAGCAGAATATTTTTGAGGTTCGCCCATGTTGTAGCATACATCAGGACTTTTGTTCCTCCTTATGGTTGACTAGTATTCTTTATATATATGTGTGTGTATGTATACATATGTGTGTGTGTATATGTGTGTGTATATATATATATATATATATATAGAGAGAGAGAGAGAGAGAGAGAGAGAGAGAGCGAGCATATTTTGTTTGTCCATTCACCATTTGGTGGAAGTTTGGGTTGTTTCTAGTTTTTGGCTATTGTGAATAATGCTGCTATTGAACATTTGTGTAACAAGTCTTTTAATGGGCATATGTTTTCATTTCTTTTAACATAAATTGGGAATTGCTAGGTCATAATGTAAATCTATATTTAACATATTAATAACTTGAAAACTGTTTTCCAAAGTGGCTATACCATTTTAAATTCCCACAAGCAATATAGAAGGTTCCAGTCTTTCTACATTCTCACCAACCATCCCCCCCACCCCCATGCTATGCAGCTTGTGGGATCTTAGTTCCCTGAAAGTGAAGTTGCTCAGTCATGTCAGACTCTTTGCAACCCCATGGACTATAGCCTGCTAAGCTTCTCCGTCCATGGGATTTCCCAGGCAAGAGTACTGCAATGGATTGCCATTTCCTTCTCCAGGGGATCTTCCCGGCCCAGGGATCGAACCCAGGTCTCCCCCATTGTAGGCAGATGCTTTACCTTCTGACCCACCAGGGAAACCCCTGACTGGTGATTAAACCCAGGGCCCTGGGCAGTGAGTCCTTAACCATTGGACTAACCATTGGTTACCAGCATTTGTATTTGTCTTTATCATTCCTGTGGGTGTGGAGTGATCAGTATTTACTTTAAAATTCATTGCAAATCTATGCTTTGATAAGAGTTGTTAGAAAAAGGAGCCTCATTATATATTCACACTCAGTCTTGCATAACAAGCTTTTATTTATTTGCAGCTAATCTTGGGTATCATCAATAGGAAAGAAAAAATTACAAGATAACTTCATTTGTAGAGTTAGTGCACGTGTGTGTGCTCAGTCACTTAGTCGTGTCCGGGTCTTTGTGACCCCATGGACTATGCCTGCCAGGCTCCTCTGTCCTTGGGGGTTCTCCAGGCAAGAATACTGGAATGGGTTGCTATACGCTCCTCCAAGGGATCTTCCTGACCCAGGGACTGAACCTGCATCACGTGCGTTGCAGGAGGATTCTTTACTACTGAGCCAAGAGTTAGTAGGTTAATTAATTCATGAAAGTTATTCTTGGTATGTCAGGATAGTCCTGGGAATGACAGGACTTTCTTGTGGTTTACTAATTAGAAAGGAGGTTGTTGACATGATCTGTGTAGAGGTCAGTGTGGGATTGTGTGCATCACCAGAAAGCTTTACTGTGAGGTGAAAGATGTGTGGGAAAGCACAGTTAATATTCTTTGATATATATACTGTGTACCTGAATATATTGATATTTTCAGATATTTTCGCTGTAATGTTATATAAGCTTAAGGAATTTTTTTTTTTTTTGCTTAATTTCCTGGGTTTCTGTTAACCCTCTCTATCATCAAGTTACACAATTTGTATATTTTATCTCATTGACTAAAAACCAGTGACCTCTGAGTTGTGTCTCAGATGTCAGCAGCTCTTCAAAAAGACCTTTCCTAATAATCCTGTTAAAAGTAGCTCATCTCCCCACCTCTCTACCACCACCCACTCTATGTACTGTTCTGGTTTGTTTTCTTTATAGCACTTACATTAGCAGAAATGACCTGTTTTTTATATTTGTTTACTTGTATTCTAATACCTGGAATAGTGCCTGGCATATAGTAGGAACTAAATCACTTCATGGGAAATAGATAGGGAAACAGTGGAAACAGTGGCTGATATTTTTCTGGGCTCCAAAATCACTGCAGATGGTGACTGCAGCCATGAAATTAAAAGACGCTTACTCCTTGGAAGAAAAGTTATGGCCAACCTAGATAGCATATTGAAAAGCAGAGATATTGCTTTTCCAGCAAAGGTGCGTCTAGTCAAGGCTATGGTTTTCCAGTGGTCATGTATGGATGTGAGAGTTGGACTGTAAAGAAAGCTGAGCACTGAAGAATTGATGCTTTTGAACTGTGGTGTTAGAGAAGACTCTTGAGAGTCCCTTGGACTGCAAGGAGATCCAACCAGTCCATTCTGAAGGAGATCAGCCCTGGGATTTCTTTGGAAGGAATGATGCTGAAGCTGAAACTCCAGTACTTTGGCCACCTCATGCGAAGAGCTGACTCATTGGAAAAGACTGTGATGCTGGGAGGGATTGGGGGCAGGAAGAGAAGGGGACAACAGAGGATGAGATGGCTGGATGGCATCACGGACTCGATGGACCTGAGTCTGAGTGAACTCTGGGAGTTGGTGATGGACAGGGAGGCCTGGCGTGCTGCAATTCATGGGGTCGCAAAGAGTCAGACACGACTGAGTGACTGAACTGAAGTGAACTGAATTATTCATTAAATAAGAAATAAATAATGTAATGCTTTCATATTTTTCTCCAAAAATTTCTTTTTGTGTAGAATAAGAAGGCATTTCCACCAAGATGCACCCCCCTTTTTTTTCAAAAGGAAAGGAAGTATAAAAATTTTCCAGCAAAATTGAAAAATTTTAACTTAAACCATATCAGTTCAGGGTAAATAAGGAATCAACAGTTTTGAAATCTCTGGTTCTGCATTGTTATGATGCATTGGGCTTCAGGTCTCAGGTTGGTGTGTTTTGCTCTTTATCAGCTAAATAATATGTAATCTCAAGGTAACTGCTTAATGAATTTTATTGCATCTTACCATTTCCATTCATTTTATATTAAAAGTGAGTGCCACTGAACTGTGATTTCTACTTTTTAAAATGGCATTTGTAGTCCTTGGCATATATCTGTTAGTTTCTTTTTTTGATTAAATAGTTCCAGAGTTCAAAGAAAAAAAAATTGACCATTAACTAATATTTTGTCTTCCTGAGTGAATGCTTGATTCAGCAATGTAAAACTGTCACAAGAAATCATAATGGGTGAGTCATTGCTCTAGCCATTGGGCATGATGCTCTGCTTAAGTAGCTGACCTTGTGTCCTATCTGTCAGTTATTGTGGAGGTAGAAAGAAGTTTCATTACTCTCCCAGACTTCTGTCGAAATATGTTCCCTCCCTCTTTCTTTTCTATAGCAAACTGATTTATATTAAATTCTCTTCTTCAACTAGTCTAGGGTCAATGTACATGACGGATAAGAGCAAAGATTCAGTGTCATAGAAATCTGCATTTGAACTCTGCTTTTACCAATTCATTTTCTGTGTGACTAGGCAAGTGTGATCACTTTGACCCTTGCTTTCTTTCCCTGCAAAATAGAATGAATAATTCCATTTCTTTGGGTTGTGATAATAATTAATGAATAATGTATGCAAAATGTGTGGCTCAGTGCTTGGTGCTCAGTAATGCACTGTAATTATTAGCTCTTATTATCTTAGTATTGTTTAGCATGAAGGAATTTCAGTACACAGACTCACACATTGTTATCTTTGATGTATTACTTCCCATTACTAAGATTTTGTTAGTATCCTAAGATTGGATTGTATCTCTAAACATTTAGGCTATTTAAGCTATTGTCTGTCCTAATTTTCTTTTAGGCTTACTGGATATCCAGATCTTTTCTTTCTTTTCCATTTGCCTTTTCTTTTTTCTGACCTAGTTCTCTTTATCTTCTTTTTTCTTTTTTGCTGTAATCTGTGAGAATCTTTTAAATCAGTCTACATTACTAATTTCTTACTGTTTTGATTTAGTTTTTTATGGCTTTTAATGAACTTTTAAAGTTCATTAGCTTTTTAAGACTCACATTTATTGGGGTATAATTTATAGACACCAAAATTCATCATTTTTAAGTGTACAGTTTTATGAGTTTGGGGAAACGCATGGTCATATTATCACCACCATCACGTGGTAGTGGTGATAATATGACTAAGCACAAGTTATAAAATGCTTTCGCTATCCCAGAGGGTTCCTTTTAGCGACTTTGCAGTCTTTCCTGTCTCCTGACCCTTAGAAAACCACTGGTCTGATTTTGTTGTTGCCTCTACCAACAGTGTTTCCCCCATTTTATTGTTCTGTAGTAGTCTATTGTATGAATATACAACAGACAGATTGTCTGTTCACCAGCTGATAGACATTTGGATTGCTTCTAGTTTCTAGGTATTATGAATCAGGCTGCTGTAAACATTTCCGTATAGATCTTTTTGTAGATAGATGGTTTAATTTTCTTGCATAAATACCTAAGAGAGAATTGCTGGACCATATGCATTTTGGTTGTTAACTTTATAAGAAATTGCTAAACTTTTCCAAAGTGCTGAATCATTTTTACTTTCTTAGGAGCAGCGTATAAGGATTCTAGTCATTTCATGCTTACCTACACTTGGTATATCAATATTTTTAAATTTAGCCGTTCTTTTCCATGTGTAGTGTTATATGCATGCATGCATGCTCAGTTGCTTCTTTTGTGTCCGACTCTTTGCAACCCTATGGACTGTAGCTCTCCAGGCTCCTCTGTCCATGGGATTCTCCAGGCAAAAATACTGGAGTGGTTTGCCATGCCCTCCTCCAGGGGATCTTCCCCACCCAGGGATCAAACCTATGTCTCCTGGATTGCAGGCAGATTTGTTACCGCTGAGTCACTGGGGAAACCTGTAGGTGTTGTATAGTTGGGTTTTAACTTAAATTTTCCTGATGACTGGTTGAGCATCCTTTTATTTTCTTATTTGTGCTATTTTCTTTGGTGAAGTGTCCAAATCTTTTTTCTGTGTCTAAAATCCAATTGCTTTTCTTGGATTGGTTGATAAAGTTCTTTATAAGATATGTTTATCAGAAATATTTCCTCTCAGTCTGTATTTTGCTTTTCATTTTCAGGATCGTGTCTTTTGAAGAGCTGCTTTCATTTACTTTTAAATATCCCTGTATGTCCCTGTCTATTTTCTGCCTTTGTTAGTATAAACCATATTTTCTTGAAACATTTTTAGATAGGAAGATTTCCACAAATATTTATTAAATGAAAAATAGTATTCAAACAAATCTGATTTTTGTAATATATGGCTTATATATTTCTGTCTTTCTGTTACAAAGGAAAGTTTAAGAGATTCCATCTTGGGAATGGACATAAAATTAGGAGTAGTGAAGAATTTCTACTTTCTCTAATATGGCAAAACAGCATGAATTGCTTTTATAATTAAAAAGGTATGTTATACTTTAGAAAACAAAAGCTAACATAGGCAAAATTAAATGACAAATTATAAGCTCATAAAAAGTTGACATACATTTTGAAAGCAGTGGAGTGCTAGCTATACATAATACACGAGTTTCTACAAATCAAGAAAGAGAACTATTTGAAAATTAAAATTTTCAAAGAAAGCAACAGATAACAGCAGAAGAAATGCAACTGACCAATAAACATTATACTCAACTTCACTAAGAACTGAAGGAAAAAAACTGAAAATTCACCTGTAAGATGGGCAGAGATGAAACAGATCTCTATTATCCTATGTAGCAAGAAGGCAAATTTGGGGAGAAAGAAAGGGTGGGATATCAGTTATTAAGCTGTTTTCCTAAAGAACAATTTGATAATATCTGTCAAGATGTAAAATGTAAACTGTGTTGATAAGATCTGGAGAAATAAGCACTTTCAGGCGTTGTTGCGTGGAATGTAAATTAGTTCCATCCTATGGAGGGCAGTTTGGTGTTATCTTCCCAATTATAAACACGGATACATACTGTTTGACCCAGGAACCCAATTTAAGGAGCTTCTCTGACAGATATATCCACACATGGAAATGACCAAGGAATCCTGTTCCTGCTTAGTCGTTCAGTCATTTTTCAGTTCACTCTTTTTGACCCCATGGATGGTAGCCTGCTAGGCTCCTCTGTCCATGGGATTCTCCAGGCAAGAATGCTGGAGTGGGTTGCCGTTTCCTCCTCCAGAGGATCTTCCTGACATTGAACCCCCATCTCCTGTGTCTCCTGTATTGCAGGCAGATTTTTTACCCACTCAGCCATTAGGGGAGCCCAGGGACAAGTTTATTGGAGAAGGAAATGGCAACACACTCCAGTATTCTTGCCTGGAGAATCCCAGGGACAGAGGAGCCTGGTGGGCTGCCATCTATGGGGTCGCACAGAGTTGGACACGACTGAAGTGACTTAGCAGCAGGGACAAGTTTATTATTGCAGCATTGTATACGATAGCAACAGATATGCTTTCTTGAATTTTGTTTTTACAATGCAACAGTGACAGTCTGAATATGTGCTCATTTTCCTTAAAAATTTTTATATGTAGGTATGTTCTTTGTCTTTTATGCTATACAACAACTGTTAGCAAACTGTGGTCCTGCGAAGTCGCTTCAGTCATGTCTGACTCTTTGTGACCCTGTGGACTGTAGCCTGCCAGATTCCTCTGTCCATGGGATTCTCCAGTCAAGAATCTTGGAGTGGGTGCCATGCCCTCCTCTAGGGGATCTTCCTGACCCAGGAATTGAACCCATATCTCTTAAGTCTCCTGTATTGGCAGGCAAATTTGCCTGCCAAATTTGGTTGAAGGGCCAAATCCAGTTCCTGGCTGGCTTTTTTTTTTTTTTTTTGGTATATACTGGAGTATAGGTGGTTTCCCAGGTGGCGCTAGTGGTAAAGAACCCACCTGCCAGTGCACGAGACATAGGCAACACAGGTTCAATCCCTTGGAGAAGGAAATGGCAACCCACTCCAGTATTCTTGCCTGGGGAATCCCATGGACAGAGGAGCCTGGTGGGCTTCAGTCCACAGGGTCTCAAAAGAGTCGGACACGACTGAAGCAACAGCACAGCATACACACGTAATTGGTTTGGTTTAGTTGGGCTTCCCTGGTGGCTCAGACAGTAAAGAATTTGCCTGCAATGCAGGAGACCAGATTGGATCCCCAGGTCAGGAAGATCTCCTGGAGAAAGGAAAGGCTCCCTACTCTAGTATTCTTGCCTGGAGAATTCCATGGAGGAGCCTGGTGGGCTACACTTCATGGAGTCGCAAAGAGTTAAACACGACTGAGAGACTAAACACAAGAGTTGGTTTTGGCCCTTTTTTTTTTTTTTTTGGCACTTGAACTAGAAATTATACACTGTTAAAAGATTGTAAAACAGAATTCAATGCGAAAGAATATGTGACAGAGATTGTATATGGCCTGCAGAGCTTAACATATTTTCAATCTGACCCTTTATAGTGAAAGTTTGAGATCTCGTGTCTAGAATCTCTTCCTTGTTATTTTAGTCCCCTTGCCTGGTGACAGAGAGGCTGTGAATAGATTCTTCTTGAGTTTTCTCACTTCCTTAAAGAATAGCTTGTAGCTAGTGGAGCAAACCTGTGGTCCAAGGGAGTTTCAAGGGGCTTGGGTCTAGGAGTAATCCTCTCAAGGAAGTTTCCTCTCCATGTGTTGCATATTCTGTTTTCCAGGAAGCTGTTTTGTTAGAGTTCGGACTAGTTGGTCCACATTCGTTTTGTCAAGCCCTGTGTCATCTCTTGAGCGTCATTTTTAGCTGCTAGCGGCCTAATGTGATAACTGTATTCATAAGGGCAGTCTTTCTACTTTGAGAATGTATTTCCCTATGAATTCTTGATTTGTGGGATATTTTCCACATGAGGCTGTTGTACTCTTTTGGGGAGGTATTTTTCTAATCACTCTAGTCCTTTTCTGTAAAAATTTCTGGATAGTTTCTATCTTTCAGGTCTTTCAGTTTCTAATTCTGATATTTCTACCTATTGTTATGTTTTTTTGAGGTTATTTCTTTTGATGTTTGGACTAGGGAAATCTAACGCATAACTTGGCAGCTATTATTTGTACAAATCTTCTATAGCTTTTCTTTTTAAGGAGGACCTTCCTTTTTTCCCCCCCCTTTTTTTTTCTTTTTTTCTTTTTTTTTTTTTAGTATTTAGTAATGTATTTGGCTGTGCTAGGTCTTAGTTGCAGCATGTGGGATCTTTAATCTTCCTTGTGTGATGTAGAGCATCTTTTTTTTTTTTAGTTGTGGCATGCAGAATTTTTATTTGCAGCATGCAAGATCTTTTACTTGTGGTTTGTTGAATCCAGTTTCTGGACCAGGGTTGGAACCCTGGCCCCCTGCATTGGAAGCATGGAGTCTTAGCTGCTGGACCACCAGGGAAGTCCCAAGGACCCTGTCTTTATATATTCCTTTGTTCTGTCTTCAGGTTCTCCCCTACACTGACATTTTAACATTCTTGGGTGATCTTTCAGAAATCCTTAATTTCTAGTCTTATGTTTTTATTCTTCTCCTAAACTTCAAAGGACTTTATAGTTGTCATTATCTTTCTGTCTGACTTCATAGCGTGAAGTTTTATTGCAGTTAGTTCATTGTCCCCACTTTTTCCCTTCCTTCCCCTGTACTTGGTCCTTTCTTCATCCTTACCTATACTCCATGTGCTTCCTGCCTCTCCAATTTCTTCCAGATTCCTCCTTCAGGATTCAACTCAAGCATCTTCCTTGCTTAAATCTCACTTAGAGCACTGCAGTAGTCTCTTTTCCCCCACTATACCTGCCAAACTGCTTAATACAGTCCTGATGCATTTTTACTGAAATTTATGAATGCTTTGCCATGATTTGTAAAATCCTGTGTGATCTGGCCCCTGCCCACTTCTCTTTTTTTCAGTTTGCTTCAACAAAATGGCTGAGGGATTTTACGCAAGACTTTTTCCCTGCTTCCAATGCTCTCTCTATGGCTTGCTGCCTGCTCCCTATTCACAAACATGGTTAGCTTCTTTGTATGCTTAAATTCCACCAAAATGTTGCTTTTGTAGAGAGGCCTAAACTAGGGCTCTCCCATTGTTGCTCCCTCAACACCTTTTATTCTTTGTTAAATGATGAGCTCCTGTTGTTCTGCTATTAGAATTAAGACTTGAATTATTCTTAACATATCATAAAGAAAGCTGTTAGGAATAATTAGAGCAAAGACTTAGTTTTTGCTAATCATTCTCATTGGTTGGCTGTTCTTGATTGTATTTCTCTAATCCTCAGAAGATACGAAATGTACTGTTTAAATATTTAGGTTCATTGTCTTTTACCATGGAGCTTGCTTGTGAAATCATATAAAATCATGAAACTTACAATGCACTTGAACAACAGTAATTTTATCATATTTATAAGTAAGAATATATATTTTAATGGGAGAGTTATTGATTAGCTTTAGTGTTTATTCCTGGATAGAAGTTTTCTGTGGCCTTAGTTTTGTTTGACAGATATATTATTTTGTAAAGTTACTACTGGCTTCCTAACATTTAGTATATTAAGCCAATAGGTGATATAGTCCTAATTAATTTTGCATTGAAAATCTCTTCTTTAGTATAAAAGCTAAAATGTTGAAGTAGCTGCATATTTATTTCAGCATGGAATAAATCTGTGTTTTTTGATATTCTCATACAGAAACCTTTGATAGTCTTGTCTCGTGTTTCTCACTTTCTTGTCCTGTTCCAAGCACTAGATAATATATTTTACATACCTGGAAGGAACAGACAATTTCATCCAATTCTGTAGAAAGACGGCATGCCAATCTGAAACTACATTTTCTCTATTATTGCCTTACATTTTCAAGAACATAATAGTAGTTATATTTGGCATAGCGCTTGAGTTTTGTGAGTGGGTGCAAAAAATGAAAAAAGATGTAAGGATATTTCTCTTGAACACTTTGGTTAATAGTAATTAAAACACATGTGAAACTTACACTAACTTGTCTTGTAATAAATTTGAAATATTCCATGTATTTGCTTCAAATGTATTCATTACGGTTAGCCATCAAGGTTTTATACCCCTCAAATAATCTTAAAGAGCCCTTGGAAGTAAAGAAGTAGTAAAAATAGCAACTACTTATTTCATATACTGTACTAGCAGCACATAAATGTGTCTTATTTTTAATCTTCATCTCAATCCTGTAAGTATTATTTCTCCAGGTTTTTCAGTGGAGGAAACCAGGACTCCTCAACGGTATAAAGCCCGTACATGAACGCTATCTCTGGAGCTTCTCTGCGTAGTGCTGTCTTCTAGTTCCATCTACTAATTTGGAAAGAAATGGGGAGACTGAGTCTTGCAAAGCCAAAGGGCTTGCTCGTCGTCACACAGCTAGTTAGCAATAGAGTGAGGACTTGGATCGCTGGCCTCCTGACTCACATTCCGGTGCGCTTTTCACTATATCAGGACACCTTGGCTCCTGAGCCCCAAGTGACAGCCCCAAACAGCTGTGTTTATCTGTCTTGCATGTCCCAGCTTGTTTTGCTAGCAGAGCAAAAACTACTTAAAAGGATCCTCAATCTTCACCTCCCCACTCCCCTCCACTTATACTCGTATATTCCCACTTGCCCCATGAATAACTTCACAGAAGGAATTGTGCAATGTCACTAAGCCTTCCTCTGGTGTCAGAGTTACTCCCTGAGAGAACATTCACTTCCTCATGACTCCAGTTTACTGTCAGATTGCCTTTCCCTTTCCCTCTCTTCTCTTTGATCGGAATCTTAGTTGTTTAGGCAGGAATTTGAGGAGCAGATGTTACGCCCCTTGAACAAGCCCTTTAATTCTCCTTAGTACTGTGTCTAATGATTCTTAATCCTGTCCTTTTAACTCTGTGGCTAGCAGAATTAAGAGCAAAGTGGGCCAGGAATGGTGAGCTTGATGCCGAACATTTCATTTCAGTGTTGGCAAAGAGAGCACATAAAATGAGACAGAGGGAAAATGTTAGGCTTTCTTGTGAAACTAAGATGAATATTAGTGTGGAATTGGTAGGCTTTTGTATTTCCCTCCAAATGTGAATAGAGCAATTTGGCAGAGTAGATAGCCAGAGAAATGGAGCCACTGACCTGTCTCCACTACCCTGTCTTCTTAAATTTTGCTGCGTTCTTCAGGTTTTCATTTCCCTTTGGAAACAAAAATGGTTCACCAGAAAAAAGAAAAGTTATCGCTTAAAGTGCTTGATCTTTCATGGTTCTTGAAGAAAATTAACTGTCTCCAAATGGGAATACTGTTAAGAAAGATACACCCTGTGATCTAATTGGTTCATTCTTTTCTCTCTTTATAGACTTCGGTTTAGCAGTCTTGGCTGACTAATCATCGAAATTCTGACCTGTTTGTTCATATATTTAAAAAATTGGACTAAATGGCCTATAGCTTTCTCAGTTCCTGATTAATCACTTGAGATTTTGGCAAGTCAGAGGCTGATTAAGAGAGAGAAATCACAGTAATTTGAACAGGGAATGCATACTATAAAGAAATACTAACTGTATCATGGGATTGATGTAATGAGGGATTGGCTACTAAGAAGTAAAGTGAACTCTGAAGAGTATAGGAATAACAAATAAGAGAAGCAGCCTTACTCCTAGCACATAGGATGTTTAAGAAAGAGGCTTCCAGGATTGAGATTTAGACCTTATTTGAGAGGGCAAGGCTGTGGCTCACTAAATGATAAAGACGTTTCTGTGACAGGAGTACTTGCCAGAAACTCGGTTCACCTAATCATTCTGATATAAAACTGTCTGAGGGAAGTACTGGGGAATCTCCTGGGTGCTACTGTCTACTGATTGCTGTGCACTTCACAAGCCTGGTCTTGGAGCAGCTGTACCATTGGCAGAGGTTGGAGACTGGAGAAGCCATGTGTGGTGTAGGAACCCACCAAGAGGAACACACAAGCTCCAAGGAGGAAAACCCCTTTCTCCTGCAGTGCCTTTCCAGCACTCTCTAAGGACAAGACTTAGCATCATGCCAACTGGCACAGGGAAATTATTTAAAGGGCTCAAATCCATTTTTGTAGAGCAAGCAGTGAAGGGTGAATTTGGAGTTGAGGGAGTAAATGAACAACTGACACATTTGGTCAAACAAGTGACCTTATATTTTATTAGTATTGATGCCTACTTACAGACTTAATTTGAATCTGGGACTCTGGTCAGAATTTCGCTGAGGACCTCGTTTTTTCCCAGTATTTCAGAAAGGATGTCATGAGGCCAGAGAGACTTTTCTTTTATAGGAAGGAGGGGCCCTGGGAGTGGCCTCACCTTTGCTTTCATAGCTTCCTTTGTCATGAGCATCTGGTTTGGGTACTTCAGTTTCTCATGTACCTTGATACACTGATCTTGGGGATTGTGGTGAAGTTCCTCACGTTGTCGCATATTATAACCTCAGAGCTCACTCAGATCTTTGTTTGCATTATCTTTGCCATTGGAATCAGTACTCTGAATTTGTACATTAAGAATGACTAGTTGTAGAATAAATATTTCAGAAACTATCAGCTAGCATTTCATCATTTTACCAGAAACAGCATAAATTTTGAGCAGCAGTTTCTAGTTAGTGGTGGCTGTGGATAAAAGCAGTTTCATCGGTAAATATCTGATTTGGATTTGGTAACCAACCAGGAGGAATAACCTTACTCAGGCCTAACTAGACATACAGGAATTCTAACTTTTTGTGTATATTCTATTTTTCGAAGACACAGTTATCATGAGTTAATAGTTGTTTTTTTTTTTTTAATGAAATAACCTATTTATTTCTCAGCCTTAAAATTATAGACTTAGAAAGTAAATTGGACTAAATGACCTAACATTTTGTTAAAATTGTTTTACTGTTGAAGCCAATTTTATTTTGAGTTTGACCTGTTAGGATAAATCAAGGAATTTAATTAATTTTCTGACAACAGAATTACATTCATAGAGGACACTATAGCCAAATACAGCTTTTTAAAAAAAGTGATCATTTTTATCTTTGATAGAGAAATTTTATATTTTGGGCTTTGATTATTAATTTGATTCTCCACCTGTTTTTAAAAATTAAAATGTAGTTGATTTATAATATTAGTTTCAGTTTTATTAGATAGTAATTCAATATTTTTATAGATTATATACCATTTAAAGTTATTATAAAGTATTGGTGCTCTTCCCTGTGCTGTGCAATATATATATAGTACATATATCTTCACATCTTATTTATTTTATAGACAGTAGTTTGTATCTCTTTATCCTCTGTCCCTGTCTTGCCTGTCTCCTCATCCCTCTTCCCACTGGTAGCCATGAGTTTGTTCTTTATATCTCTTAGTCTGTTGCGTTATATTTATTTGTTTTATTTTTAGATTCCAATACAATTGATAACATATAGTATTTGTCTTTCTCTGTCTGACTTATTTCAGTAAGCATAGTACCCTCTTGGTCTCTTCATGTTGTTGCAAATGGCAAAATTTTATTCTTTTTTTATGGTTGTTATGTGTGAGTGTGTGTGTGTGTTGAGTGTGTGTGTGTGTGTATACGCCAGAATTCCTTGAGAATTCTTTCTGCTAGGTTTCCCTGATGGCTCAGTAGTAGAGAATCCACCTGCCAATGCAGAAGATGCAGGTTCTATCCCTGGGTTGGAAAAATCCCCAGGAGAAGGAAATGGCAACCCTCTCCAGTATTCTTATCTGGGAAATTCCATGGACAGGGGAACCTGGCGGGCTATAGTCCATGGGGTCACAAAAGACCTCATGGTTTATGTTGAGTCCATGGGGTCACATAACTTAGCAACTAAATAACAAGAAATATAAAAATTTACCTTGTCATTTAATTTATTAATAATAGTTATTTAAAATTCTATGGCTTGGCTTAGAAGTTCAGTATCTGGTTCTCCCAATTTCTGTGAACCTAAATAATAATTTCTTTCCTTTCATTAACCTCTAGCTGAAATTTAGCACTTCCTTTAATTGTGAAAGCAGACAACAAAGTCACAGGTACACCTGAAGATTTCAGATATTTTCGTAACATGTTGCCATTGTTACAGATGCTTCCTTGGTTGCTCAGATGGTAAAGAATCTGCCTGCAGTGCGGGAGACTCAGTTTCGATCCTTGGGTGGGAAAGATCCCCCGGAGAAGGGAACAGCTACCCACTCCAGTATCCTTGCCTAGAGATTTCCATGGATAGAGGCTGTAGTCCATAGGGTTGCAAAGAGTTGGACATGACTGAGCAACTAACATTTCACTTTCACTTTCATGCTCATCACTGCTTCGAAATTACAGTAGCTATTAGACCTGCCTCTAGGCATAGTTACTTGATACATTAGTCTAGAAGCTCACATATTATGTCACAAATTTGAAAAAAAAATTTTATAGTTAGTTCTTTAAAAATGATTTCCATGGTGTGTGTGGTGTATTTTTTTTTAATGTGTTTAAAAAACATGCTAAGAAGGGGCCCATAGACCTCAGACTATGAAATGGTCCAGGCACAAAAAAGTGGTTCTGTACAGTGTAGGTAGATTGTGTCATTTCTCACCTCAAAATGCTCTGCTGGATTTCCTCTCATTTCTTCCAAAGAGAGTGAAACCAAGGTCCTTTTGGTGGCTTACATGGCTCTCTGCACCAGCCTACTTGCTGCCTTCTGACTTTTGGTTCCTTTTGCTCTCTTTGTTACAGCCACATTGGGAATATACCAAATATTCTTTTGCTGCAGATCCTTTCTAGTAATTTCCAGATAATATCAATGTAACTTACTCTCTCAGTTATCTGATAGACACTTCAGTCATTTACTTCCTGACCACTTAATTTAAAACATTTATTCTTGCCCCCTTGATACCTACTCTGCCTTCCCCTCTGTTTTTCCCAGTACACTTACTGTCATTTTTCATATTTTACATGTCAGTTAGCCTAGTATTGATTTTGGGCGGGGGCTTACCATAGTCCTCTATTAGCGGGTTGGCCCTTCAGCAGTAGTTAGGTTAACCTTGAGAGCTGTTGTCCTTCCTGTGTGTGACTTTCATCCCTTCTACCACCACCACCAGTTCATTTATGAGCCTACTGCATTAAGAGTAGAGTGGATGATGACAAAAGCCAGCTAATGTCAACTGAACTGGCCAACTCACTTTATCTGCATGGTGGTTCATTGCCTCTTTTAAGTTTGATGCTTTCTGGGATTAACATGTGATACAAAGAGCTTCATTTTTGATTTCTACTTTTGTTTGTCTGTCTACATGGATCATCCCCGTATCTTCTTTCCTCAGTCTCCTGATCTTTTGTACTCTCATCTCCTGGAGAGCATGTCTAACCAATGTAGTTGATACATTTTGCTCACCCAATACAGTTAACATGCTATCATGGAGATCTGGGACCAGCGTGAATTCCTTTGTATTGTCCAGGTCATCCAGGTCCCTTGGGACTGTATTAAGACAGAGGACTAGAAAATTAACATAGCTCTGGTTTAAGCATGTAAATGTATGCTGCTGTTGATTTACATGTGAATGTCCAGTGATTTTGGTCTTCCTTCCTAATAGAGGTAGAAACACCTGCTTTGTGGGATCAGTGACTGCCCAGCACTTACCTGAGAGAGCAATAACCCTGTCTTTATATGCTGCCAGATGGGCCCTCCAGCTTCCTCACTATAGTCTTTAATTGGTGATGACCATCCTCAGCCTTTCATTTACTTTTTTCATTGTATTTACTGCCCCTAGTAATAGCTACCTAGTTCCATAGTCCTTTCAATTACTTCTTTTCCTGTGCTCTCAAATGCCTGAAATATTGCACCAGCCAGTGCCTTCCGTCTCACCAACAGTTTTAGCAATGCAGTTGCACTGCTGCAGCCCATCAGGGACTAGGTCCCACCAGAGAAGGGGGCCTCATTGCTAACCAGTCCATGATCAACGTCACTCTAAAATCTTATTTTGGGATAGCTCCATAGGTCTACTTTTGATATCAACCCTCTCTGGTTTGATTCTCCCAAGACATATTTTGAAGCTTCAGGATTTGCATGTAGGAGATTTGTTGAGGAGTGCTTCTGGAATCAGCCCCTATGAGAGAAGCTGTGAGGAAAACAGCATTAGGAAGATGGAGGAACTGAATTGCCAGGTGGTTGCAACTCAGCAACCTCAACTGATTTCCACAGGGAGATCTGAAGCTGGAATAACCCTTCTGAGGTATTCCCAGTTGAATCAGAGGGCTGGGCCATTTTACTGTACATTGACCAGTCCTTAAATGTGGGCTGCTTTGGGATAGTAACATAACCTTGAATGAGGGAGTTCTCTGCAACTCAGAAAAATTCCTGAGACTTCAGCTGTAAGTCACCAGCAGGCCAAATCCTGGAAGCTGGGGAATGAGTACTTCAGTCCTGAAAGGATTGATGCGGGTGGTCACCACAGCATCCACTATAGCCACAGTGGCAGGATCACTTTCAGTGGGGTGGTGAGGGTGAAAAGGATACTCTGTGTGTATGTGTATGCTCAGTTGTGTCCGACTCTCAGTGACTCATGGACTGTAGCCTGCCAGACTCCTCTGGCCTTGGAATTTTCTAGGCAAGAATACTGGAGTGGGTTACCATTCCCTTCTCCAGGGGATCTTCCCGACCCAGGGGTTGAACTCACATGTCTTGTGTCTCCTGGATTGGCAGGCCAGATTCTTTATCACTAGTGCCACCTGGGTGCTAGAGAAATAAGGGAGGAGATGAAAACTTGTTTAGACAGCTTAGCTGAGAAGGGGAGGAGAGAGAGGTTAGTCATAGGTTCCCGAGGAGACTGGAAGGGGTGGGATCCAGAATATAGGTAGATATGCCTTGGGCAGGAAATAGGTTCATTTTCATCATTGTAATCAAAGAGAAGAGTTCAGAAGCAGATACATTTATAACAGTAATGAGAGCACACTGAGGCAGTCTTTATATGTTTCTTCTGGGACAAATCAGGAAGAATCAAGAACTAGAGAGGGGGAGTTATTTGGGTTGAAGATTTAAAGTGAGTAGAGAAGTTTTTAATGGATTGCTGTGGAGAGTGGGAGGAGAGCTTAATAGGATAGCCACTGGTGTTGAGGGCCCTTTTGAGGTTGATGCTCCTGATTTTATAAATTATCAACTTGTATAGTTGAATGACTTTTTTTTTCTGACAGTGCTTAATGGACTGAAAGTATAAACATATTCTATGTCTTAACAGAATTTTTTTTTTTTACTTAGCCATCAGATCAAGTCATTACAGTACAGTAACACGGGAGACATGATACTTGTCGTATCTGGAAGCTCTCAGGCCAAAGTGATTGACAGAGATGGTTTTGAAGTAATGGAATGTATAAAAGGAGACCAGTATATTGTGGATATGGCCAATACCAAGGTAAGTATGACCGAGAATATTTTAGTGAATTTAATTAATTCCACGCACATTTATTCACAGCTTATTGTTGCTGCCATAATTTCTGCTATAAATTAATGCAGTGTATTTCAAACTCCCCTCTGCTGAAGTCTACTGAAATACCTCTCAGTCCTACTGAGGGCTGCAGTCTCATGCCTCTCCTTTTGTTTATTGGCTGTTCATTGAGTGTCCAGTGTGTGTTAGATGGTTCAAACAGCATTCAGGTAAAACTTAAACATAGTGCTATATGCAATTGTATTGAAATCGTGGCTTGAATAGTGTTTTTTTTCCCTTCATGTATTCCACTAGAGTTTCTCTCCCCTCATCTTAAAATCACCTCTCTAAAGATTCTACCAAAGATGTTTTTTTTAGAGTGATGATGATAAGGAAATAAAGCAGACAGTGCTCCAGATCAGCCTCTCTGCCTTATACTCAAATCGTTCTGTTTTTATCTGTTTGATTTGAAGCTTTTTGGGAATCCCAAACTTTATTTAAACAATGAGTTTGTAGAAATGAAAGCTTTAAAAACTCTTATTTAACTTATTCTTTTTTAGTTTATGGCTACCACAGACAATTTTTCTTTAAAAATGTAAGGAAAAGATATATTTTTTTTGCTAGTTTCTAAGCTCTTACCAATGATTTCAGCTGTTCAGGGCTTCTTACATTATAAAAACTAAGACTTTGTGGATTTAGGTTTTAGCCAAGAAAATTTCGAGAAGAAAGGGATCTGGTGGTTCTGTATCTGGCTATTTCTGCAGTTTCAGTTTCATACACACGCATGCACATGCACGTGGGCTTATTTTGTGGCTCAGTGGGAAAGAATCCCCCTGCAGCTCAGGAGTCGCAGGAGACACAGATTCAATCCCTAGATTGGGAAGATCCTCTGGAGAAGGACATGGAAACCCCACTCTAGTATTTTTGCATGGAATATCCCAGGGACAGAGGAGCCTGGCGGGCTACAGTCCATAGTCTCACAGAGTTGGACACGACTGAGTGACTTAGCACGCAGGCACACATATAGGTGGCTCAGTGGTAAAGAATCTGCTTGCAAAGCAAGAAATGTGGGTTCGACTCCTGGGTCAAGAAGATCCCCTGAAGAAGGAAATGGCAACCAAGTCCAGTATTCCTGCCTAAAAAATCCCATGGACTGAAACCTTGTGAGCTATGTACAGTCCATGGGGTCAAAAGGGTCAGGCATGACTTAATGACTGAACATATATATATATATATATGTGTATATATATATATATAGTACATATAGTAAGATTATTGGGAAAGTAGAGTGAAGGTGGATAAATCTATGTAGATATATAGGAAATTAAAATATTAAGTTAATTACCAATATGTGAAAAACAACTGTATATTATAACTTAGTACTGTAACTCTCCCAACCTTGTCTAATGTTATCTCTATTTTGATTTCAAAATCATGGTAAATACTTACTCTCTCCATTTCTCAGAAGCAAATATAATTGACTATTTATTTAGGAAATACTATTTTTAGCTTAATTGCACTCCTTGACTTGAGTGATGGGTTTTAGAAATGCAAGTAATATTATTTGAAGGAAGCAGATTTCATGGGACACTTTTTCTTAACTTTTAAAACTTTTTTCTGATTTGAAGAGTAATTAATAACTTGTGGCTTTACTGGAAAGTTCAACCAATAGAGCATAAAGAGAAACTATTAAATATATCTGATCTGTTATGATAAAATATTATGTACTTCAAATATAAACAGGCCTTTCTAATTATGTTATTAAATTGTTATATTGTTAGATTTTTATCTCTTTATATCTTTATGTGAATGTATGTATTTTTTGGGGGGTATGCTTCTAGTGGTGTGTGTGTGTGTGTGTGTATATATATATATATATTTCTGTTACATACTGCATTACAGGGAGAGTATTTATATTTATACTTTAAAAAACTAGTTTATTGAGTTTTCAACAGTAATTTTTATTGACTGTTACAAATTTGAAAAGGAAAAATTACTCATAATTCTACAACCCAAATATAATTGCAATTAAGATTTCAATTTTTGTATACCTTTTTTCCTTTATGCATCTGAAAAACATTTTTTTCTGATCACACGAGAACCTTTGCATAAGGTATTGTTTGGAGCTAGTCGAGCGGAATGCGAGGCCTCAGAGTGGGAGTGAGGGGCAGGGGGCCTCCTTCAGCCAGAGAGATTCCAGTTTTGTCTGTTTTCTATATTGAAGCTCTTTATAAGATATTCTTTGAAAATCAGGTTCTGCTGTTTCTTTAAAATATGAAGATCACTGATCTCAAGTTCATGGGATTTATTGCTTGTATTATCTGAGAAAATGGGACATTACTTCTTCAGGTTCAAATCACTAGGAAGGTAGGACAAGGATAAACAAGAATCGACCCTTAAACCATTCAAAAGCATACTTTAAAAACTGTAGTTATATTGTCATCTAAAACTCATTTCTTCTAAACCAGAATTTTAGTATATTACTTCCAGTCAGAGAGTGTTTTTCTTTTCTTTTTTTTTTTTTGCCCCCCCCACAGCATGTGGGATATTACTTCTCAGACCAGGGATTGAACCCAGGGCTCTGCAGAGGAAGTGCAGAGTCTTAACCACTGGACCACCAGGGAAGTCCCAGAGAATGTTTTTCTCTATTTTTTCAACTCGTAGACCCATACTTTACCTTCAGCCATTTAAAATGGTTCTGTGCCATTTATTTCATAATTGCTTGGCTAAAGTGGGAGAGGACAGGCTCAGGGGACCCTATAACACTTGGACATTTTAGTGGACCATTTCTCTATGATTGTACTTTAATTACGGAGATTAGAAATTTTATAAGGAATTTTGGGAAAAAGGTACTTTCAAATGCTTTATTTATGTTTGAATAGTACATGTAGTTATTCTGATATAAAACCTCTCCAAAAAATTGCCCTTATTATTTGGAAATGAAATATTTTAGTCATGTCTTTTTAATGGTAAATATTGTTTCTTAGGAGTAAAATATTATAAACTGTGAATTTTAGGTATATTTTTATTTCCTCAAGCAGTTGTAACTGGTAGTTATAACTGCAAATATAACTCTAAAAAATGAATTCATTTAAAAAACATTTGTGTTTCTTTCCAAATTCTGAATATTTCCAGAGCTTTTTCTTTAATAGAAACTCCATTACACTGGTTTCTATCCTTTTGACATATCCCCATCATTTCGGGGGTACTTTCTTACATTCTGGCACAACAAAATGTTCCTGGCTCACCTTGTACTATTCTGTTCTGATTTTTCTAGCATTCCATGGCTCTCTTGAACTGAAAATTCTATTTACAAACCAAGATCTAGGGCACTACTTATGTTCATTGTTGCTGAGGTGTTAATCTTCTAGACTGTTTCAGAAGACAGAGTTGGGGCTGGAGGGATAAACCAACCAACCAAAAAATAAGCAAAATATATAAAAAAATCATGAGTTCACTGTGAGATGTCCAATTTGAATCCAGCTTCCTAGCCTTTCCTCATTCAGTATTTGTATTTCATTTCTCCAGTGAAAAATTTGTCCTCTAGCTTCACCAGTGTATTTACTCGTTTGTTCAAGGTCCATATAGTCAAAGCTATAGTTTTTCCTGTAGTCATGTACAGATGTGAGAGTTAGACCATAATGAAGGCTGAGTGCTGAAGAATTAATGCTTTAGAATTGTGGTGCTGGGAAAGACTTTTGAGAGTCCCTTGGACAACAAGGAGGTCAAATCAGTCAGTCCTAAAGGAAATCAACTGTGAATAGTCACTGGAAGGACTGATGCTGAAGCTGAAGCTCTGATACTTTGGCCACCGTATGTGAAGAGCTGACTCATTAGAAAAGACCCTGATGCTGGGAAAGATTGAGGGCAGGAGGAGGAGGAGGCGACAGAGGATGAGATGGTTGGATGGCATCATCAACACAGTGGACATGAGTTTGAGTAAACTCTGGAGCAGGGACGGGGAAGGACAGGGAAGCCTGGTGTGCTGCTAATCCATGGGATCTCAAAGAGTTGGACATGACTTAGCTACTGAACAACACCTCCTATAGTACATAGAAAGTAATTTCAAAATTGCTGCATAATAGTCCCTGTAGGGAGAATTCTAATGTGGCACCCAAGATTCCCTGTCCCTCTCCTTGAGTGTGGATGTGACCCATGAGTATAATGAGATCCTTCTGCAATTAGATTATATTGTCTTCACAGTTAACTTTAAGAAAGAAAGATTATCCTCAGTGGATCCTGCTTAGTCAGATGAGCTCTTAAAAGGGATTGATCTCTTCCTGGCAAAAAAGATTTTAAAATTTGAGGGATTTGACTCGAGAGGGATTCTCTTTTCCAGCTTTGAATATGCAAGCAGAACCTGAATGATGAAGTTGGATAGATAGCTATAGCCAAGGAGAACTCCAACCAAAATGTTGAAAGTACTGCCTGGTTTTTTCTTGCTACTTATAGTAAAAGATGAGAACAAAAGGTAAATTGAGAAAAGGCTTGTTAAACAGAAATGAGTACTAGATGATTTAGTTAATTTTGAGCCTATCGATATGGCAAAGAACGTTAAAGTCAAGAAATTGCTTCTGAAAGTGTAACACAGACAAAAAGCCCAGGGTGTGCTATATAACCTTTTGCTAAAACTTCAGAAAGATCAAAAGGTCAGAATATTCAGTTACACTAAAGGCTCCTTCAAGAAATGAAGCATGTGCCTTACAGATTTTAGTTTTACAATCAAACCAGTTGACTTCTAGGAAGCTTAAGGATTGTATTTCTTAGCTATTTCAGCAAGAGATATATATCAAGAAGGGATTTTCCCCCCCTATTGTGTTTAAAAAATTTTTTTTATTGGAGTAGAGTTGATTTACAGTGTTCTGTCTGTTTCAGGTATACAGCAAAGTGAATCAGTTATACATATACATGTATCTAACTCTTTTTTAGTTTGTTTCCCCATATAAGCCATTATAGAGTATTGAGCGGAGTTCCTTGTGCTGTATAGTAGGTCCTTATTCGTTAATCTCTTTTATATATAGTAGGGTGTATATGTCAAGAAGGGACTGTTTTGCAAAGGTTTTGGGGAGTGGCTTTGTCTAATTCAGGTTCAAGAAGAGAAGTTTCACATTTGTTGGCTTTGAAGGTGAAGGAGTCCATGTAGCAAGGAAGGCACACAGCTTCTAGATGCTGTGAGCAGCTCCCAGCTGACAGAGGCAATGAAATAGGCATCTTAGTCCTGCGACCACAGGAAGTTGGGTTCTGCCAGCAGCCTGAGTGAGCTTGGAAATGAACGCTTCCCTTGAGCCTCCACAAAGGAATGTAGCCCTCCGAACATCCTGATTTCAGTCTCTGAGACCCCGAGCAGAAAATTCAACCTTCTCGATTGTGACTGGCCTTCTAACCTCCCAAACTGTTAATTAATAAACTAAGAGTTGTTTTAAGTTGAGTCGATCAAAGAAGAATGAGTCTATCTCTTTGGTACCTTCAAATGTATTTAAAAATTGCTCAGTAGTTAGAAAGATTTGAATTTCAGAGTCCTTGATTCATAGAAGGGAATGACTAAGAGTGTGATGGATTACACAGGGTTCGGCAGACTGCAGTCCATGGTCCAAATCCAGCCTGCACTGTTTTTATAAATAAAAATTTTACTGGAACACAGCCATGCCTGTTCATTTATTGTTGTTTGTGATTGCTTTTGTGCTTACGGTGGTAGAGTTTGAGTAGTTCCCTCAAAGACCATGTGACCCAGAAAGCCTAAAATAGTTACTATCTAGTTTGTCCTAAAGGATTTCAGTCCTGAATATTCATTGAAAAGACTGATGTTGAAGGTGAAGCTCCAATACTTCGGCCACCTGATGCGAAGAGCCTACTCATTAGAAAAGACCCTGATGCTGGGAAAGATTGAAGGCAGGAGGAAAAGGGGATGACAGAGGATGGGATGGTTGGATGTCATCACCAATTCAATGAACATGAGTTTGAGCAAGCTCTGGGAGAAGGTGAAGGACAGGGAAGGCTGGCGTGTTGCAGGCCATGGGGTTGCAAAGAGTTGGATACGACTGAGTGACTGAAAAATAAGTCCATTAGAGAAGAAGGTTGCCAACTCCCAAAATTAGGCTATGAACATTTTCTCCAGCAAAATATACTGACACAAAATTTTGCTGACAATTTTAGGAAGTTTGAAGATTCCTGAAGCCATGAATGGACTCCAGTTAAGAAGAACTTTTGGATTAAAGCTGATAGTACATTCCTTGAGGCATTTCCTCTCTTCATAGGAGTTGCCTCTGCTAGTTAACTCACTATGCCAAAAACATGGGTACTTTCATTTTATGGATCACAGAGCCTCACCTCATTCAGTGGCTGCAAATGGCACTATGGTGGGGCAGCTGTCACAGCTTTTGTCATGAGGTTGCCACAGGGGTATAGACTAATAACTGTAGATCAGCACACCTCTGTGCACGTGAGTGCATGAGTGCATGTGAATTAGATGAAACTTGGACTTCAAGGAGATCCAACCAGTCCATTCTGAAGGAGATCAGCCCTGGGATTTCTTTGGAAGGAATGATGCTAAAGCTGAAGCTCCAGTACTTTGGCCACCTCATGTGAAGAGTTGACTCATTGGAAAAGACTCTGATGCTGGGAGGGATTGGTGGCAGGAGGAGAAGGGAACGACAGAGGATGAGATGGCTGAATGGCATCACTGACTCGATGGGCGTGAGTCTGAGTGAACTCCGGGAGTTGGTAATGGACAGGGAGGCCTGGTGTGCTGCGATTCATGGGGTCGCAAAGAGTCAGACACGACTGAGCGACTGAACTGAACTGAACTGAACTGAATAGTGGTCATGGCTTGGTAACGTCCTCTCTGTATGCATCGAGCAGATTATGAGAAATAAATAGATGCTTCATTCTTTCTACTAGGCTCTTTCCAGACTGTTAAATAAAGGAAGGAAATTTCCCCCCCTAGGATTGCCTATGTTTAGATAAAGGAGAAAGAGAGAAAACCTAGTTTATTTGATGAAAAAGTGTTTTAGTCACTGACTGTTCTTTAATAGATGTCACTTAAAATTTTTTTCCACTAATGTGAGCCATGATCCTGAATCTGTTTAGATTCATTTAAGAATCCTCAGTTGAACTTTATTTTCTATTATGACTAATTTTGGTCACTGTTTTAACACAAGGGTACCTAACATTCCCATTGCCTTTGTCATACTCTTGTCTTTACAAACAAGAAACACCATTCATAGTCTTTTAGTATTTCTTCAGTTTAACTTACTATTTGTGTTCATATTCTGTGTACTTAACAACTAAGGTGATCGTGTTTTATGTTAATGTCCTCTGTAGTAGGGATCATCTTCTTTTGGTCCTGTTAGAAATATACTTTTTATTTCTAGATGCTATTTCAACTCTAATCAATAAATATCAGTAAAAGACCTCTCTTCTGCAACCTGCCTTCAAGACCTGCATAGGCTGGGTTTCTGTTAGGACAAAGCATAGAAAGTGAGATTCCAAACGGGAAGAGATATAGATAGATAGATAGATAGCTGATTGGCATTGATGTATGGCAGAGAACACCACAGCATTCTAAAGCAATTATCCTCCAATTTAAAAAAAAAGCCACCCCCCAAAAGCTATACTGCAAAAAAAGAAAACTGGACTGAGTTATGCCCATTGTGCTGAGAAGCAGTGACTCCTGAGTCTGGGAGTAGAAGATGGTAAACTAAGAACTGACTGGAAGGTAAGCCCGCTACACATTAGATTAAGGGACCAGGAAGAGATGTCAGTGGAAGTGGAGCTGAGTTAAGCTGAGAGGGAGAATAAAAGTGTGAAGTAGTGTGCAAGATTGAGGAAGCCAAGGCAGTTTAGGATCGCAGTCCCTGAACACAGGGCATGTCTCATGGATATTGAGGTGTACCTTTTGTTGCAAATGATGAGCTGTTTTCTGGGGCCAGAGGTAGACGTTTAATGAAGTGAAACTAGATCAGATACTTATTTACTGCTTGGCACTAGAAGTTCTTTTTTTTTTCCTTAAACAAGCCAAGACAGACAAATTTCTGTTTTGGAAAGAGATGAATAGGATCTCTGACAATTCTACAGATTTTAATCTATTATCCAGGCAGTTTAATTACTATCTTTTAGTACCTTAGGTGCACAGGGTCAGATGGTAAAGAATCCACCTGCAATGTGGGAGACCTGGGTTCGACCGCTGGGTTGGGAAGATCCTCTGGAGAAGGGAATGCCAATGTACTCCAGTATTCTTGCTTGAAGAATTCCATGGACAGGGAGCCTAGCAAGCTACAGTCCATGGGTTCGCAGAGTTGGACAGAACTGAGCGACTAACACACACTTCAACACTAACTCACTTATCTGTTCACGCCACCCCACCATCATGTGATTCATAACTGGTGATCAGTTTTCAATTCTCCTAACACTGTAACTCTCAGCAGTGTCTGACACAGTTGATTATTCTCTCCTTCTTGAAATGTTTTCTTTACTTCTTTCCCTCTCACTGAACATCTGTCCCATTGACAAAACGTGTTTTGCCAACAAAGCTTTATGAATAAAGCTGCTACTAACATTAACATGTAATTAATTTTGAAAAATGGAAAACTGTGAGTCTTCCAACTTTGTTCTTTCTTTTCATGATTATCCTTGAGTTAAAATTTCTTGAAATAATAAACCGATAAGAATTAAAATAAGAATAAAATAATAGTAAAAATATTCTTGAAATAATAAGATAATTCTTGAAATTTTTTATTCTTTTTAAAAGTTTCCAAATGAATTATATGACCAATTTTTCACTTTGTGGTAGCATTTTATTAAAAAAAAAATTAAAACAGTTTGGCCATGCTGTGAGGCTTGTGGGATCTCGTTTCCCTGACTAGGGATCATACCTGGCCTCTGGCAGTGAAAGTGCCAAGTCTAACTGCTGGGCTGCCAGGAAATTCCCTCTGTAGCATTTGTTTTTAAGCAGGTCTACTGGTGACAAGTTCTCTTAATTTTCTTTCATCTTAGGATGTCTCTATTTCACCTTTGCTTCTAAAGTACATTTTCTGTACATTTAACTAGGCAATAACCCCAGATATGCAGATGACACCACCCTTATGGCAGAAAGTGAAGAACTAAAGAGCCTCTTAATGAAAGTGAAAGAGGAGGATGAAAAAGTTGGCTTAAAGCTCAACATTCAGAAAACTAAGATCATGGCATCCAGTCCCATCACTTCATGGCAAATAGATGGGGAAACAGTGGAAACAGTGGCTGACTTAATTTTTTGGGCTCCAAAATCACTGCAGATGGTGATTGCAGCCATGAAATTTAAAGATACTTACTCCTTGGAAGGCAAGTTATAACCAACCTAGATAGCATATTCAAAAGCAGAGACATTACTTTGTCAACAAAGGTCCGTCTAGTCAAGGCTATGGTTTTTCCAGTAGTCATGTATGGACGTAAGAGTTGGACTATGAAGAAAGCTGAGTGCTGAAGAATTGATGCTTTTGAACTGTGGTGTTGGAGAAGACTCTTGAGAGTCCCTTGGACTGCAAGGAGATCCAACCAGTCCATCCTAAAGGAGATCAGCCCTGGGTGTTCATTGGAAGGACTGATGTTGAAGCTGAAACTCCAATACTTTGGCCACCTAATGTGAAGAGCTGACTCATTAGAAAAGACCCTGATGCTGGGAAAGATTGAAGGCAGGAGGAGAAAGGGACGACAGAAAGGTGTTTGGGTGGCATCACCAACTCGATGAACTTAGTTGAGCAAGCTCTGGGAGATGGTGAACGACAGGGAAGCCTTGCGTGCTTCAGTCCACGGGGTTGTGAAGAGTCAGACATGGTTGGGCAACTGAACAGTAACAACAGTTTTTCTCTTAGTACTTAAAAAATGTCTTTCATTAAAAATTTTTGTTGTTAGCTCCTTTTGTTTGGCTTTCACCTTGATTCTTAAATCTGTATGTTTACCTTTTTCACCACACTTTGGAAATTTTTAGCCATTATTTCTTCAAATATCTTTCTGCATCTATGAGTCTTACATAACAGGAATACTAAATCTTTTGATATAGTCTGAAATATCTTTATGATTCTGCTCATTTTCTCCCTGTTTTTTTTTTTTTTCCTTCTGTTGTTTGGATTGAATTATCTGTCTTCAAGTTCACTGACTCTATCCTCTGATGTATCCATTCTACTGTTTAGCCCCTCTAGTGAATTTTAACTTCCATGTTTTTCGGTATAAATTTCCATTCTTAAAAAGTAGTTAGTTTTTCTTTGCTGAGCATGTCTGTCTTTGCCTTTTGTTCAAAACTGTCTGCTTTCCCTTTTTGTATCATGATTTAAAGTATTTTTCTGAGAATTCCAACTTTTGGGTCATCTCGTGGTTTGCACATTTCATCTTATTTCCTGGGATTTCCCAGGTGACACTAGTGGTAAAGAACTTGCCTGCCAATTCAGGAGACATAAGTAACATGGGTTTGATCCTTGGGTCGGGAAAATACCCTGGACGGGGCGTGGCAGCCCAGGCCAGTGTTCTTGCCTAGAGAATCCCCAGGGACAGAAGAGCCTGGAGGGGTACAGTCCAAAGGGTCTCAAAGAGTCAGACACGACTGAAGTGACTTAGCTTGTCTTACTCCTTGAGGGCTTGTTAGGTTTTCTTGATTATTTGTATGTTAATTTTGGATTGTATTCTTGACACTTTGAATATTGTGTTATGAGATGCAGGTTCCTGTCTAAAACTTCTGGAGAATGCTAGAAGTTTTTTTTTTTTTTTTTTTTGCTTATGTGAACATGTGATTTCTTTTTAGCTGACAGTCAACCTGATTAGTTTCAGACTGTATGTCCTGACCTGCCTTATGTTAGCTGTTTTTACTCCAATAAAGGTTTAATTTCCAAAGTCTTTATGACTTTGTATGCTGTTCTGGTTTGTCTCGTGTGCATGTTACCCAGGAGATGATGTGGAACCTTGGTGGTAGTCTGCGGTGTTTTGAGATCTCAGTGCTTTTCTTAAGTTGCTTCTGACAGGTTTCACATATTATACATATGAGCTCACCTCAGCAGTGAGCTCAGTACTGTTTATACAGATTTAAATGATATTTTTGTCCTAGCTTTCTTACTTCTTAAGCCCTTAATTTCCCGTTTGCCCTCTGTTGTCAGAGATTTATTGTTCTGATGTTCTTGCTGGGAAACCAGAAGCTTACTCTTTTTATGCTGTGTAGTAATTCCTATCACTGGGTATGCCTCTGGGCAAAGCTGGAGTGGGAAGGGGACATCATATTTTCCCCACCCCTCAGCAGCTACGTCTGTGAGTTGGTGAGAACGGGAGTACTGCTACTCAGTGCTGGCATTAATCCCTGTGTAAAGCACAGACTATCAGAAAGGTTCTGTCCTACAAATGCTGCTGTGTGGTGAGAAGCGTTAGGTGATGGATCAACTCAGTCGCTAATGTTATCCTGGTAGAGGCATGGAACACCAAGTGTCCCAGCTCACTGGGGCTGCTGTCTGCTGCTTTGGGGTCCAGGGAGGAGGCACAGTTCCTCTTTGTTACTGGCCTTTCCCTGGTGTAGGGCCAGGGAAGCCAATATTCCTCTTTTGTTTTTGCAACAGACTTTTCAGAGAGCAGCCAGAAAATATATATATTTTCAAGTATTTATTTTGGTGTCATTTCAAATTTACAGAAAAGTTGTAAAATATAGTACACAGAGCTTCTTTCTACTCTTTTTTTCAGAATCACCAATTGCTGACATTTTGTCCCACTGCTTTTTCCCCTCATCTCTTCCTCCCTTTCTCCCGTAACTAACACAAACACTTTCCCTCCCTTCTTCCCCCCTACTTATACATCCCCCGGCACTCTGGCATATATGCATATGTAAATACATAGAAATTATGTATGTGTGTTTAATTTCACCCAACTTTTGAAAATAAGTTGCAAACATCATGCTCTTTTGTTCTTAAATTCTTTAGTTTGGTTTTCCTAATAATGGTTCATCTTCTTATATAACCATGATTTTTTTTTGAACTTTTTATTTTTATTTTATTTTACTTTATAATACTGTATTGGTTACTGTTATTTAATCCATAATCAGTAGTTTCATCAGTTAGCTCCATGATCTCCTTCATAATTATTTTCTCACCAGCTTGATCATCATACCTTTTGTCTCCTTTAATTGGGAGTAGTTCCTATACCTCCCCACCCCCCCAACTTCATTTTGATTTTTTCTTGAAGACTGTAACCCACATTATTTTGTAAAATGTAAAATTCAGTTTTGTCTGTTTTTCCTCATAATTAGAGTCAGGGTATGCATTTCTAGAAGGACTGACCCCAAAATAATATTTTACTCTCCTTGCTTCTTCATATCAGATAGTACCTTATACCTACCAAATTTCTTTAGTACAAGTTGCTATTACCTTTTTGTAATTGCTATGTAATTTGCAGGGAAATCTTGAGACCATGGCATTATCCTGTTCATTATCAGACTTTCCTCCATTGGTTTTAGAGTCCATTGATGGTTTTGTTTGAATCAGTTATTGAATATTACTCTGTTGATTGCAAAATTGTGCAAAAATTTTCCTGTCATTCATCTTATATTTATTAATTAGCATTCTGTAAGGAAGAACTTTCTCTTATTTATTTCTTTATTTATATGCTTTCAAGGGTTCTTATTTTAGATAGTGGTTTACAATAATTATTTTCATTATTTATTTTGATACCCTAATTGTTCCAGGTTTAACTTGTGAAAATCCCCTCCAGTTTTCATTTTATCTTTTTAGCATATCCTCATCATTTTTGCAACACTCTCTTATTTTTTTAAGATAACCAAATATTCTGTTTCCATCTTGTACTTTTTCTACCTCAGCCCCAGAAAGAATCATTTATCCGAGGAGCCCTGGTTCCTTTAGGGGAGGATGATATTTGGCAACCAGGATCTCTTCACTACGTTTGCTGAGGTGTTATTGTTTCTAGACATTTGCAGCATGTAAAGCGAGAGAATAATTTAGAAATGTACATTTACCCCTGTATTTACATCTACCTATTAAAAACCATGAGGCTCTTTAGTTCTTCACTTTCTGCCATAAGGGTGGTGTCATCTGCATATCTGAGGTTATTGATATTTCTCCCAGCAGTTCTGATTCCAGCTTGTCTTTATCCAGCCCAGCATTTTGCATGATGTACTCTGCATATAAGTTAAATAAGCAGGGTGACTTATATAGCCTTGACGTACTCCTTTCAATTTGGAACCAGTCTGTTGTTCCATGTTCAGTTCTAACTGTTGCTTCTTGACCTGCATACAGATTTCTCAGGAGGCAGGTCAGGTGGTCTGGTATTCCCATCCCTTTCAGAATTTTCCAGTTTGTTGTGATCCACACAGTCAAAGGCTTTGGTGTAGTCAGTGAAGCAGAAGTAGATGTTTTTCTGGAAGTCTCTTGCTTTTTCAGTGATCCAGTGGATGTTGGCAATTTGATCTCTGGTTCCTCTGCCTTTTCTGTATCCAGCTTGAACATCTGGAAGTTCATGGTTCACATACTGTTGAAGCCTGGCTTGAAGAATTTTGAGCATTACTTTGCTAGCGTGTGAGATGAGTGCAATTGTGTGGTAGTTTGAACATTCTTTAGCATTGCCTTTCTTTGGGATTGGAATGAAAACTGACCTTTTCCAGTCCTGTGGCCACTGCTGAGTTTTCCAAATTTGCTGGCGTATTGAGTGCAGCACTTTCACAGCATTATTTTTCAGGATTTGAAATAGCTCAACTGAAATTCCATTATCTCCACTAGCTTTGTTCTTAGTGATGCTTCCTAAGGCCCACTTGACTTCTCATTCCAGGATGTCTGGTTCTAGGTGAGTGATCACACCACTGTGATCACATCTAGTGGCTCTGTGGTAAAGAATCCACCTGCCAATGTGGGAGACCCTGGTTCCGTTCCTGGGTTTGAAAAATCACCCAGAGAAGGAAATGGCAACCCATTCTAGTATTCTTACCTGGAAAATCCCATGGATAGAGGAGCCTGGCAAGCTACAGTCTATGGGATCACAAAGAGTCAGACATGACTTAGCAACTAAAACAACAGCAGCAAGGACTACTGCAACAGATTACCACATAGTTGCTCACTTAAAACAGTAGAAATTTGTTCTTTCAAAATTTTAAAGGCCAGAAATCTGAAATCAAGGTATTGGATGGCCACATTCCCTCCAGTGGCTTTGGGAGAATTGTTTCTTGCCTTTTCTAGCCTCTGGTGACTCTAGGCATTCCTTGGCATGTGGCTGTGAAACTGCAGTCTCTGCTTCCATTTTCTCCTCTTTGTTTCTTCTCTTCTTTCTGTGTCTTATAAGGATACTTGAGGATACTTGTTACCAGATTTAGGGCTGACCCAGACAATCCAGAGATTCTTAATTATATCTGAAAATGTTGTTTTTCCAAATAAGGTCCATTCACAGGTTCCAGCTATTAGGATGTAGACATATATTTTTTGGGGGGGGGCACCATTCAACCCGCTACAGGGTTTATAGTTTCTTTGTCTTTTCAGTGTATTTGTTATTCATTTGAAATGCAGTGGTGTTCACTTGTTTCTGTTTGTTTCAGATTTCTTCTATCCTTATTTTTTTGAATATATAAAACATTAACACAGTGTCAAGAATCAAGAAGTTAATAGATATAGCATTACAAATTATGGTGAGTGTTATCAAGGAAATGGACAGGTACTCTGGTCGAGAAGAGTGGAATGAGCCATATTCACTTAGCTAGAGGGCCAGACAGTACTTACTTGTATAAGTGGCATGTAAACTGAGATTGAAAGAGTGAGAAGCCAGTCATGTAGAAGCAGAAAAAGAACTTTCTAGCAGACAGAAAAGCATGTGTAAAGGTGCTGATGTGGGGAAAGAGCTTCTTGTATTCGAGGAAATGAAAGACCAGTGAGGTGTAGTGAGTTCTGGCAAGAAGGAGCACAAAGTAAGTGAAGTTGTAAAGAAAGCTGGGGTGGAAAATGTCAGTTTTTGCACACTATGTAAAGAGGTTGAAAAGCCAGTGAGGATAAAAAGCAGTGGCATTTTTAAAAACATATTTTTAAAGGACTATATTGATTGCTTTGTGGAGGACATTAGGCAAGAGTAAAAGTAGTAACAGGTCTATCATACTGCATAATAAGTGATGTAGAGATGTATTGGTTCATATAAGCGTTGTAGTAGTGGGAAAGGAAAAAAGTGGATAGATTTGAGATGTGTTTGGGGCTGAACTGACAGGACTAGCTAGTGGATTGGATCTGGGTGTATAGAGAGAGGAGGGTTTAGGGGTTATGGTTACTGGAATATTTAAGGATTACTTCCCAGTTTGTGGCTTTCCTAGTGGCTCAGATGGTAAAGAATCTGTTTGCAATGCGGGAGACCCGGGTTTGATCCCTGGATTGGGAAGATCCTCTGGAGAAGGAAGTGGCAACCCTCTCCAGTATTCTTGCCTGGGGAATTCTGTAGACAGAGGAGCCTGGTGGACTACAGTCCATGGAGTGGCAGAGTCGGGCACGACTGAGTGACTAACACTTTCTTTCCAAGTTTGTAGCTTTAGCAACTAGGAAAAAAGTTCATTGCAGATGAAGTGGGCAGTAAGAATCAAGACTCTGCTCAATGTTATGTAACAGCCTGGATGAGAGGGGATTTTAGGGGAGAATGGATATATTTATATGTATGGCTGGATCCCTTTGCTATTCAGCTGAAGCTATCACAGCATTGTTAACTAGCTCTACTCCAATATAAAAGAAAGAGTTTTTTTAAAAAAAGAATCAAAATTACTCTGTTGAACCTGTTATATTTGAAATGCCTCTTACATGGAAATGTCAAAGCTGATAGTTGACGATATATATATATATATATTCAACTCAGAAAGGGAAAGTGGAATCTCACACTTTCTATCTAGTCCCTCTAGGCACTTCTTCAGTCCTTTTTTTCCTACTGCAGGAAGAGATTCAGATCTCTGGTCGCTATTTGTACCTTGTTAACATGAGCAGAAAGTCAGGAGTTGGCCAGATACGATGGAGGCACTGCGGGCAGCTTGAACTGCAGATGATCTCCAAGCCCATGTGTGGGTACTCCAGTTCAGTTTAGTGTTTCCAGAGAGCTACAGTTATTTTCCTTCTAAGTCATTTAGATATACACATTTTACTGCTTTGAGTTTAGCTTTGTTTTGGACCCTTTCAGAATAAGAGGCCTTGCTAATATTACACTAAAAAGTATTAGGCTCTTTTCTGCCCCATTTGAACCTGAGTTATTGTATGAGACCGCTCTAACTTACTTTGCTACCTAGGAGGGAAATGTGTGAGTGCACGTATGTATGTTTTGTGTTTGAAATATATATTCTGCGATGGATTTGTAAGTATGTCAGTTTTTATACCAACATCACATTGTTTTATTTACAGTGTTTTTATATCATGCTCCATGCTTAGGAGGGCTAATCTTCCTGAATCATTTTAAAAATGCTTTTTCTTTTCTCACATACACATTTTAAAGAAGTGAGAATTTCCCACCCCTCCTTCCATCCTCTTGCTTTTGTCTTGTTTACCTGTAATACTTCCTATTCTCCTTAATCCTTTCCCACTGACTTTTTCCCAGTGTCTTTCTTGTTGTGAATTTTCTTTTTACTTTCCTAAAAAGAAGCTGTCATTTTGCCCTCTCTTTCCTTTCTTTCTAAGCATCTGTTATATATAAGCACTGTACTGATTCCTGGGCAGAAGGGGTTACATGGTGAATTAAAATTAAAATAAACAAAGTGAAATAAACAAAGCATATTATGAAATAAAACTGAAATAAAATAATACCAGTTTGTAATTAAAATAGTGTGCCTTGGAGAGGACTAAAAAGTTTTAAGCACAATATGTCAACTTTTGGTCAGTTTGTTTATTTTTACATTTTTTAAGGATTTTTTTCCTTTTTTTCTATTTTTTTTTTTTAAGGGTCACACAGCAATGCTTCATACTGGATCATGGCATCCCAAAATAAAGGGAGAATTTATGACTTGCTCAAATGATGCGTGAGTATTGTTGATGATTCATCTGATACATTTTTGTATTTCAGTATTTTCTTTAACATTTGTATTGTAGTAGTTTTGCCAGTAAAGTAAGAGATAGGATATTAAGAATCCTTATGTTTATATATTCTTGTTCTCAACTTTGCCTTGAATTCAGCTGACATACAAGGTTTGCTTAAACGAATATGAAAGCTGTAAGAATGAGAATTGGTATGAATTCCAGTAGAGTTTATTAGGGAGCACAGTGGATCAGATTGATGCTATTAAGTGGACTCAAATGACTCTAATGTTTGTTACTTTTTATGGTAAAGGCTGATTTCCATCTGAATCTAATAGCTTATATAAATTTGTTGCTTAAATGATGGTTTTTTGGTAGTAATAACTGAAAAAATTGATTAAATGGTTATTAAGATTCTTTTGAATTATATTTGTTGGCTTAGGATTCAAGAATATTACAGGGAATATTTGAACAGCTTTTTCCTATATTGTTATATTGTATGGTTCATTTTTAGTATTGAGTAATTTACAAGAATGAGTTATTTGTAATACTATAGAGAAAATTGCAGTGAAAAAATCTTTAAAATAAAAACATTTATATGGTGTTATTTAGGTGAAACACTATTATATTTTAGATAAAAAAGAATATCTTTGTTTTTAGGTTATTTTGTTTTTCATCCTTTTGTTTTCTGATATTTGTAATTTACCTCATTGCCTTTCACAACTGCTATTCATATTCTTTGATATTTTATGTTTCCTAGAATTAATCTTTAAAATAATAGACAAAAGATATAATTCATATTCATTGTGCAGTTTAGAAAATAAGTTGTTCTAAAAGGAATTAAAAATTGAGACTATACAGAATACAGCTGAAACAGGATAGTATATTTGGTTAAAATTTATGGTAAATAGAATTATGTAGTTTTTTCTTTTATCTTTGTCTTATTATCTTTCCATATACTTTAATTATGTGTGTTTATAGTCATATTCTTTACTTTAGCTTTAGGAAAACAAATTTAGCAGCTAATCTGAATTAATAGTGTTCCATGGCCCAGTAAGGTTTATCCTAGGAATCCTAGGATATTTTACAATTAGAAAATTTTACCATTAAGAAATTTTTCATGTAATTCAATATTTAAAAAAGTAAAGATGAAGAATCATATGATTTTGTTATGTAATAAAATTGAGATTCGATAGGATTTAGTAATCTTTGCCAGTAAAAGTTCTAGGAATAGGAAGAAATTACTGAAGACTGACTAAAGCTTTTTACCAAAATTTAAAGTATATATTTTATTATACATTGACGTATACTTTGCATTTAAATAGGAAGCAAGACAGAGATTCCTATAACTATTCAGAGACTTTATACAGTATAGTAAGAAAAGGAAATATGTAGATTGATGTTAATGTTGGAAGTAAATAAAAAACACAGAGGATCTAAGCTACTCTGGTTAAAAACTTGAGCTGAATAAAAGCCATTGGAAAAACAGAAAACATCTTGTTCTCAGAACTATTAAGGATGAGGCTGAATGGTGGCTCTAATAGTTGCTAACACAATAACTTTTATGAGGGCTACAGACGCTTTCCCCAAATGGATTTTGAGTATACATAAATTAGTGGTCTGAAGAAAGACATCCATGATCAAAAAAGTTTGAGAAACTTCGAGTGTTATATGTTCTGAGGCCAGCAATTCACAATAAACCTTTAAATGATTTTGAATAGGGTGTAAAGAAACCTGAAACCTATTTAACTTTGTTTTATCCTCTAAATGGTTTGGGTTAAGTTCTAGGGCATGACATTATTATACTGGGTGTAAAATGTAGTTTGTCTTATTCGTTGGAAGAACAATTCTTTCGTCCCCTGCCCAAGTCACTGACTTACCAGTATATTTTACATTTGAAAATGTGCTCCAATTTCTTTTTACACTGTATAAATGGGGCTTTCTTTGTCAAAAAAGCTGTATACAAGGATCAGTTCAGTTCAGTCGCTCAGTCATGTCCGACTCTTTGCGACCCCATGAATCGCAGCACTCCAGGCCTCCCAGTCCATCATCAACTCCTGGAGTTCACTCAGACTCACGTCCATCGAGTCGGTGATGCCATCCAGCCATCTCATCCTCTGTCATCCCCCTCTCCTCCTGCTGTCAATCCCTCCCAGCATCAGGATAAGTGGGCTTTAACCTTAGGGACCTCCAATTATACAGATTCTTTACTACTTTTTAGAGAAACCTGTCACTAAAACATTCAGATGGTTTGCAGTTTGATCGACTTCTCCTTGGCCTTTGAGGATAGTAATTAGCAACGGACTAAGCTGTAGGAGATGAGTCCAGATACCTAAATCAGTCAGCAAAGAGTGTGTGCACTGTGTGTCAGGGACCCTGTGTGACCCAGGTCTCTGCCTTCATAGGACTTACATTCAAGTGGAGTTGAGTGCTGGGAGGTAGACACAGTATAGATATGCTAGTAAATTAATATTGTTTTATATAGTAATAACTGTAAAGAATAAAGTAAAATAAAGCAAAAGGATAGAGAATAGAAGGGTGTAAAATACGTGGAGAAAGCCTTGGAAGAGGTAATATTTTTTCAGTTGAGATACCATGCGCATAAGGCATCCTGAGGGAAAAGAGCTTTCCAGGCCAAAATAGCAATGTATTTCAACACCTTAAGAAGAGAATGTAATACAGCATATTTGGGGGCAGAAAGTCCAGTTGGACTGGCATTTTGTTGCTTGTTAGGAAAGGTGAGAATGATATGAATTGAATTTGGAGAAGAAGTCAAATTTTATACCATATAAGGTGTTGAGACTAAGGTATAATGGGCTAATATTTTAATGTAGTCATAAGGCAACTCATCAAAGAGTATGAGATCTGTACCATAACATAATTGAAAATCAAAATCAATAGGAATGTTTTAACGCCAGGCTGTTCTGTCAATGGGATTTTCCTGGCAAGAATACTAGAGTGGGTTGCTATGCTTTCCTTCAGGGGATCTTCCCGACCCAGGGATCGAACCTGTGCCTCTTGCTTCTGCTACACTGCAAGCAGATTCTTTACCTCTGAGCTACTGGGGAAGCCCCATATTGTGAGCAGGACAAAGAGATAAAATATCAACTGCACATCTTTCAAGCTTCACTATCTTTTATTAAGGATTATTTAGGATTTAAACCAGGATCATTTCATCAGACTTCACTGAGCTCATGTCAGTAATATCCTCTTCTCCTCCCTTTTCCCCATTCACCTTTTATTTCTCCATCCTTCTCCTCATTTTGGGCATCTGGGAGAATGCATTTTTTGGATAGTATAGCCATGGCAATCCACCTCAGCACCTATGTGTGGTCACAGATTTATGTATTTAGTGTGGGCACACAGTGAATGTTTGCCAGGCTATGGCTGTCAGCAGTGTAGGAGGACATGGCGAGCCCTGGCGGGCCAGTCCCAGCCATTCAAGTAAGGAGCACAAGTTACAAATATGTTTAGATCCAGTAGGAGTGAGACATCAGCATTTTTGAGAAACTGTTCCAAGGGGGCACTCAGTATTTTGTTCTGGCCTCATACACCAAATTAAATTATGGGTGTTTCTTCTGAATGTGAGTTGGAAATGCTAGTGCTTTTACTTCTGAGTTTTATGAGTTTCAGTGTGAAACATGATCCCAGGATTGTGTTCTGGGATCATATTCTTACTTCAATTTAGACATGAAATAGAGAGAGAGAGTAATATGGCAGTCTTCTTGGTTTTCCCAAGTTTACCGGAATGAAACACAGACAATAAAGCAGAGCTTACTACATTATGCTTGGAAGTAAATGTTAACAAAAACCAGATGGTAATGAAGATGAAAATGCATTACTTATCCAGAGGAAGTCATTTCTCTTTGTGAATTTATATAATCTGATAGGGGAGCATTTTGTAATTGGAGTTGTAGTACTGTACAGAGTGAGAATACAAGCGATGCAAGTGTACAGAATTCGTAATAAGCAAGTTGCAGCTCAGCAGTGAATCAGATGCTTCCACCTTGCAAGTTTTCCATTGCTTACTCAGGAGTTTGTATCACAGAGGAATTTGTTCGGACCTCTTGTGGCTTGTTACCTCCATATCTGAGAGTAGGCTTCTTAAGAGTACTTGACACTTGCACTCGCCTGAAACCATGGCATTGCTGTCTGATCAAGCTCTTACCCTACTGCAGGATGAAGGATCTGTTGGAGGCAAATTGAGTCGTCCCAGCTGAGGCTATCCTAGATCAGCTTACAGTCAGCCAAGCCCCAGATTTGTGAGAGACCCCCAACCTAGATTAGCAGAGCTGATCACAGACACTTGAGGTAACTCAGGTAGGACAGAACCACCCTCCTAACTGGTAGACGCATAAACAGTCATACATGTCTGCTGTTGCTTTTTCTTTAACTTGTAGAAACTCTGCTTATCTATTTTTTTGAAATACAGTTGATACACAATGTTGTGTTAGTTTCTGATGTACATCGAAATGATTCAGTTATACGCGCGCGTGTGTGTGTGTGTGTGTGTGTATATATGTATATATGCTCTTTTTCAGATTCTTTTCTGGTATAGTTTATCACAAGATGTTAAATATGATTTCCTATGCTATATAGTAGGAACTTGTTGTTTATCTGTCTTTTATGTAGTAGTTTGTATCTGCTAATCCCAAACTCCCAATTTATCCCTCCTTATCCTACCCTTTCCTCTTTGGTAACCATACCTTTGTTTTCCACATCTGTTAGTCTTTTTTTTTTAAATTTTATTTATTAAATTTGGCTGCACTTCAGTGGGATCTTTAGTCACAGTATGCGGGATCTAGTTCCCTGATCAGGAATGCAACCTGGGCCCCCTTCATTGGGAGCACTGAGTCTTAGCCACTGGACCACCAGGGAAGTCCCTGTTTCTGTTTTGTAAATAAGTTCATTTGCATCATTTTCAGATTCCACATGTAAGGGACATCACATGATATTTGTCTTTCTCTGTTTACTTGACTTAGTATGATAATCTCTAGATCTGTCCATGTTATTAATACTGCACATGGCGTTATTTTGTTCTTTTTTAATGGCTGAGTCATATTCCATTGCAGAGAAGGCAATGGTAACCCACTGCAGTATTCTTGCCTGGAAAATCCCATGGATGGAGGAGCCTGGAAGGCTGCCGTCCATGGACAGCATGGACTCGTGTCCATGGACTTGCTTAGAGTCGGACACGACTGAGCGACTTCACTTTCACTTTTCACTTTCATGCATTGGAGAAGGAAATGGCAACCCACTCCAGCGTTCTTGCCTGGAGAATCCCAGGGACGGCAGAGCCTGGTGGGCTGCCGTCTATGGGGTCACATAGAGTCGGACATGACTGAGGTGACTTAGCAGCAGCAGCAGCATATTCCATTGTGTATATATACCATATCTTCTTTATCCATTCATAAATCGTTGGATACTTATGTTGCTGCCATGTCTTGGCTATTGTAAACAGTGCTGCTGTGATATTGGGGTACATGTAATTTTTCAAATTAGAGTCTTCTTTGGATTTATTCCCAGAAATGGGATTGTTGGATCATTTGATAGCTCTATTTTTAGTTTTTTTAAGGAACCTCCATGTTGTTTTCCATAGTGACTGCACCAGTTTACATTCCCACCAACAGTGCAGGAGGGTTTCCTTTTCTCCACACCATCTCTAGCATTTATTATTTGTAGACTTTTTGATGATGTCTATATTCAAAAGCAGAAACATTACTTTGCCGACTAAGGTCCGTCTAGTCAAGGCTACGGTTTTTCCAGTAGTCATGTATGGATGTGAGAGTTGGACTGTGAAGAAGGCTGAGTGCTGAAGAATTGATGCTTTTGAACTGTGGTGTTGGAGAAGACTCTTGAGAGTCCTTTGGACTGCAAGGAGATCCAACCAGTCC
The DNA here is from genome assembly GCF_016772045.2 of Ovis aries. Taxonomy (NCBI): domain Eukaryota; kingdom Metazoa; phylum Chordata; class Mammalia; order Artiodactyla; family Bovidae; genus Ovis; species Ovis aries. The sequence goes on along the minus strand of NC_056069.1, from coordinate 37,028,778 downwards.
ATTCTGAAGGAGATCAGTCCTGGGATTTCTTTGGAAGGAATGATGCTAAAGCTGAAGCTCCAGTACTTTGGCCACCTCATGCGAAGAGCTGACTCATTGGAAAAGACTCTGATTTTGGGAGGGATTGAGGGCAGGAGGAGAAGGGGACGACCCAGGATGAGATGGCTGGATGGCATCACCGACTCAATTGACGTGAGTCTGAGGGACCTCTGGGAGTTGGTGATGGACAGGGAGGCCTGGTGTGCTGCAGTTCATGGGGTCACAAAGAGTCGGACATGACTGAGCTACTGAACTGACCCGAACTGAACTGAACTCAATAATTAGCGATGGTGAATATCTTTTCATGTGCCTATTGGCCATCTCTATGTCTTCTTTGGAGAAATGTGTATGTTTAGGTTTACTGCCACTTTTTGACTTGGTTTTTGTTTGTTTAATACTGGGCTGTATGAACTCTGTAAGTTTTGGAAATTAAGACCTTGTTGGTTCCCTCATTTGCAAATATTTTCTCCCTGTCTATAGGTTGTCTTTTCATTTTGTTTATGGTTCTTTGCTGTGCAAAAGCTTATAAGTTTAATTAAGTCCCACTTATTTATTATTGATTTTACTTCTTTTGCCTTGGGGGACTGACCTAAGAAAGAAGTGAAGTGAAGTCGCTCAGTTGTGTCCGACTCTTTGTGACCCCATAGACTGTAGCGTACCAGGCTCCTCTGTCCATGGGATTTTCCAGGCAACAGTACTGGAGTGGATTGCCATTTCCTTCTCCAGGGGATCTTCCCAACCCAGGGCTCGAACCCAGGTCTCCCGCATTGTAGACAGACACTTTACCATCTGAGCCAAAACAGTGGTACAATTTATGTCAGAGAATGCTTTGCCTATGTTCCTTTTTAGGAGTTTTATGGTGTCTTGTCTTATATTTAAGTCTTTAAGCCATTTTTAGTTTATTTCTGTGTATGGCGTGAGTGAGTATTGTAACTTCATTGACTTACATGCAGTTGTCCAGCTTTTCCAATACCACTTCCTGAAGAGATGGGCTTTTCCCCATTGTATATTCTTGCCTCCTTTGTTGACAATTAAGTGACTGTGAGTATGAGTTTATTTCTGGGCTCTCTCTTCAGTTTTATCAATCTATATATCTGTTTTCTGCCAGTACCACACTGCAGCTTTATAGTATTGTTTGAAATCTGGAACACTTATACCTCCAGCCTTGTTCTTTTTTCTCAATATTGCTTGGTATGCCTGCTGTTTTAAGTCATTAAATTTTGAAAATGTTTTATTATATATCAGAAATAAAATGAAAATGTTTTCTTATCTATTGGTTGTTAACTGATACAGATGATATTATTGCTTCATGTAACATAAAATCATGATTATATAGAAGAATATCTTTGTTCTTAAAAGATACCAGCTGATGAATTTAGATGTCTTATGTCTTGAGATATGCAACTTACTTTTAAATGGTATAGCAGAAATAGTGTATTTGTATATATTTGTATGGGTGTATATATATATGAATGTATATTATATATGGAAAAGAGAGAGACTGAGAATATGGATGTGACAAAATGAATGTTAGGGTATATGGTATTCATTGGAAAAGGTATATGAATGTTTATTGTACTTCTTTTGACTCTTTTGTAGCTTTCAAGCTTTTCCAGATAAAAATATTGGTAAAGACCCAGAGAAATGCACTAACAAAGAAACCAACATTTTTTTAGACATAGTGGTACAACTCTCTCTCTCTCTCCTACAGCCAGCAACACCTGTTACACTCTGGGCATAATGTTCCCAGGAATATACTTTAGGAAAGATGATTGCCACTAGTAAATGATTTTTACAGTGGGATTCAGTAAATTATAATTATTTTTAAAATTTGGTTGCAGCTTGTAATGATGTACTTTACCAATTAAATTCTTTTAGTCAATTTTGGCAAGGCATAATAGAAAGAGCATGCACTTTCCAGACCAAGAGGAACTTTAGTACTCTACCACTCATCATAACCTTGAGCTGGTAATATACCCCTGAATTTTATAGGCTTTTGCTGGAAGGGTGCTAGGCATATTTGACTTTATTTTTATCATCAATAACATAAATATAATAATAAAGTTTTCCAAAGAATGATGATTTATATAAATGGACCTCAGAAAATTAAACTTTTCTGTAATTCAAAGAGTTTTTTCTATTTAAAATTTTTTTGGAAACAAAAAATATATTAGCTTTCTTTATGAATTATATTTAAAACACTTATAAATACATAAGTGTTAGCATCTTCATAATCTATAAGTTGCTACATCATGGTATATAATATGCATTAGAAAAGTCTTGGTATGTGCAGGCCTATTTTATAGCTTTTTGAGTTCTTTGACTGCTATTTTTCCTTTGTTAATTTCCCCTTTCTATTAATTGTTATTCTTGCTAATGTTGGTATGGTGATCTGTCTAACTACCTCAGTTTCTTGCTTCTGTTCAGCTGTGTGCTGGTGCTGGGGTAGCTTTTTAGAATTTGTGCAGAAGGAACAAGCAGTTGGTGTAACATATGAGTTTTATCTTTTAAGCACATTAAATTTTGCCATCTGAGACTGCTAGGAGACTTTTTCTTGCTTACTTTCTGATTCTGGGCAGAGTTTTGTACTGTCCATGCTGCCAAATAAGTAAGGTGGTGTTTATATTCCTATTCATTCTTTTTTGGTGATCCCCTTTAGAAACAGAAAATAGTACTGTTTTCATATGTTAACTGGAGTTATTGTGGTGATCACTTTGCAATATGTACAAATATTGAATCATTATGTTGTACACCTGAAGCTGACATTTCATGTTAGTTACTCCTCATTATGGTTCAAGGTCTTAAACTGTTTAGATCTTGTGTCTACACTATCTGACTTTGTTTTTACCTGATTCAATTCTTTGATCCTTTTATCTAATGCTTTTTAAACTTTTTTTGAACAGCTACCAGCATTTGTAAAATTCATGCCTTTGATTTTATTTTCACTGTGTGTATTTAAAATGTCTATATATTTGAAAGCATTTAATAGAAATTTTACATGAAACATAACTTCATTAAAAAATTATTTAGAGGAACTTTCTTGGTGGTCCAGTGGTTAAGACTCTGTGCTCCCAATGCAGGGGGCCTGGGTTCAAACTCTGGTCAGAAAACTAAGATCCCACAGTCTGCATCACACAGCCAAAATACAAAAGAAAAAACAAACCCTGAATTAGTTAGGATTTAGGTGTCAGTAGACCCTTCAAGCTGATTTTAGAGAAGGCAGAGGAACCAGAGATCAAATTGCCAACATCCGCTGGATCATCGAAAAAGCAAGAGAGTTCCAGAAAAACATCCATTTCTGCTTTATTGGCTACGCCAAAGCCTTTGACTGTATGGATCACAATAAACTGTGGAAAATTCTGAAAGAAATGGGAATCCCAGACCACCTGACCTGCCTCTTGAGAAACCTATATGAAGGTCAGGAAGCAGCAGTTAGAACTGGACATGGAACAACAGACTGGTTCCAAATAGGAAAAGGAGTCCGTCAAGGCTGTATATTGTCACCCTGCTTATTTAACTTCTATGCAGAGTACATCCTGAGAAACGCTGGGCTGGAAGAAGCACAAGCTGGGATCAAGATTACCGGTAGAAATCTCAGTAACCTCAGATATGCAGATGACACCACCCTTATGGCAAAAAGTGAAGAGGAACTAAAAAGCCTCTTGATGAAAGTGAAAGAGGAGAGTGAAAAAGTTGGCTTAAAGCTCAGCATTCAGAAAATGAAGATCATGGCATCCTGTCCCATCACCTCATGGGAAATAGATGGGGAAACAGTGGAAACAGTGTCAGACTTTATTTTTGGGGGCTCCAAAGTCACTGCAGATGGTGATTGCAGCCATGAAATTAAAAGACGCTTACTCCTTGGAAGGAAAGTTATGACCAACCTAGATAGCATATTCAAAAGCAGAGACATTAATTTGCCAACAAAGGTCCGTCTAGTCACGGCTATGGTTTTTCTGGTGGTCATGTATGGATGGAAGAGTTGTTCTGTGAAGAAAGCTGAGCGCCGAAGAATTGATGCTTTTGAACTGTGGGGTTGGAGAAGACTCTTGAGAGTCCCTTGGACTGCAAGGACATACAACCAGTCCATTCTAAAGGAGATCAGTCCTGGGTGTTCTTTGGAAGGAATGATGCTGAAGGAATGGATGCGAAACTCCATTACTTTGGCCACCTCATGCGAAGAGTTGACTCATTGGAAAAGACTGTGATGCTGGGAGGGATTGGGGGCAGGAGGAGAAGGGGATGAGATGGCTGGGTGGCATCACCGACTTGATGGATGGGAGTTGGTGATGGACAGGGAGGCGTGGCGTGCTACCATTCATGGGGTCGCAAAGGGTCAGACACAACTGAGCAACTGGACTGAACTGAACTGAGACCCGAAATTCTGAAAATGTTTTTACTCAGACTTGCTGTTGATTATGGTGAAATATGCTTATAATAAAAGACATAATTTACTCATATATATTTTAAATCTCTTTTTCTTTATAAGTTCTGAGAATGAGAATTTATTCTCAAACTGCTGCTGTAATTGAGATGTGCACATTTTGCTGTTAGTTTGATTTAGTTTCTATTGACGATCTTTTTTTCTAGGCTTGAATGGAAAAAAAAATAGAGATCTTTTAATTTTATCATACATTCATTTGGTTCATACAAATTCATTAATCTCAAAATAATTTCCTTTTACTCAACTCTATTTTATTTCTCTTGAGAAACACATAGTAGGTAAAAAGTCTGTAGATTTTAAAATGGTGATAGAATCTCATTGCAGAGCTTTTATCACTATTAAGTTATTATCATCTTTAATATTATCAATAATAGTTGGTAATATAATCATTAATTAATATTATTCATTAATAACCACAATTATGAAAGCTATTACTATTACTAATTTAATTATTAATAAGTATTTCTAAGAATACAAATTCTTTAAAAGATTGGGTTTAGAACTTAAATTAGGGTTTATGATTGTGGTTGCCCTCTAAATATCACCATTCATCATTTTATGTGAGTTAATTTGTTACACAGACTGAGGTTGGATTTTTGTTTTTTGTTTGTGATCTATTTTTATTTTATTTATTTTATTATATTTATTTTAAATGGAAAATATCAGTGTTCTCAGTTCCTGTCATGAAATGTGATACAATGAAACTCAAAATCCTGGAATGTGTCTTATTTGGAGAACAAAATGAATAGTTATTGAGAACTATGCAGTATTTGGGGCTCTAGAAATAGTTTTCCCTTAGAAATTGTTAAGAGCCTAAAATAAAATAGGGCATTATTTAATCAGTTGTTTTTTAAAGACTTGGAAAGAACACATCAAAAACAGTTCAGATAATTTTCGATTTCATGGTGACTGAAAGTAACTAGGTGGTGATCTTAAGTAGTTAGCACTAGACGCAGAGGAGAAATTTCATAATTTACCTGTGACTTTATGGATGAGTTATGTATTACTCTGCTAACTGATGGTGATGTGGTTTGACTCACTAGTAAACCGTATTTTAAAAAAATGTTAAAACTGTAGCACAGTTTTTTAGTGTTTTTAATGAAACAGATGCAGAACTGGTCTTTTTAAGTTGAAATATAATGTCATTTATGTTTTGTAACTCAAAATATGCTAATAAAGTATTACCAAGGGAGTTGAACTTACTGAACAGGTGAGAGTTATATACAGTTAAGCATTTTAATTTCATATAAATTTTGATTTTTAAGCTCCTACTTTGCTTGAATAGCCTTTGTTTGATTATAATTTTCCCAGTACTTTCAACTTAGGTATATTTTTGTCATGTGTTTACAGTATAATACTTCAACTTATTTCTCTAGGAATTATACAAAAATTTAATGTCACATTATCCTTGATTTTTGTTGTTGTTCAGTCGCTAAGTTGTGTCCCGCTCTTTGCGACCCCTGCAGCTTGCAAGGCTGTCCTTCACAGTCTCCCTGAGTTTGCTCAAATTCAATGATGCCATCTACCATCTCATCCTCTGTCGTCCCCTTCTCCTCTCGCCCTCAATCTTTCTTAGCATCAGGGTCTTTTCCAGTGAGTTGGCTCTTTACATCAGGTGGCCAAAGTATTAGAGCTTCAGTCCTTCTGATGAATATTGAGAGTTGATTTCCTTTAGGATTGACTTGCTGTCCAAGGAACTCTCAAGAGTCTTCTACAGCACTACAGTTGGAAAGCATCAGTTTTTCTGTGCTTAGCCTTCTTGTGGTCCAACTCTCATATCCATACATGACTTCTGGGAAAACCATAGCTTAGACTAGACGGACCTTTGTTGCGATGTCTCTGCTTTTTAATACACTGTTTAGGTTTGTCATAGCTTCTCTTCTAAGGAGCAAGAGTCTGTTAATTTTGTGGCTGCAGTCACCACCTGCAGTGATTTTGGAGCCCAAGAAAATAAAATCTGTCATTGTTTCTACTTTTCCCCCCCATCTATTTGTCATGGGAAGTGATGGGACCAGATGCCATGATCTTTGTTTTTTGAATGTTCAGTTTTAAGCCAGCTTTTTAAACTCTCTTCTTTCACCTTCATCAAGAGACTCTTTAGTTCCTCTTCACTTCTTGCCATTAGGGTGGTATCATCTGCATATCTGAGGTTGTTGATATTTCTCCTGGCAGTCTTGATTCCAGCTTGTGATTCATCCAGCCCAACATTTCTCATTATGCACTCTGCGTATAAGTTAAATAAGGGTGACAGCATACAGCCTTGAATACTTCTTTCCCAATTTTGAACCAGTCCGTTGTTCCATGTCCAGTTCAAACTGTTGCTTCTTGACCTGCATACAGGTTTCTCAAGAAACAGGTGAGGTAGTCTAGTATTCACATCTCTTGAAGAATTTTCCAGTTTGTTGTGATCCATACAGTCAAATGCTTTAGCATAGTCAATGAAGCGTTTAAATTTTAGGTAATTTTTATACAAAATGTTGTTCACGTGTACTATATTGCCATATGTAACAAGAATAAGGTTGACCGAAACTGAGATGAAGTTCAGATTTATGTTTTACTTTATTTGCACACTTTTCATAGTTGTTAATCAGTAGCTTGTTTTGGCTGTGGGAATATCAGTGCTGAACAATAATTTCTATCTAGGGATTATAAATGGTGGAAGATGCTTTTTAGTATTTTCTTTATCTTAAAATCCATAAGAAAAACATCATCAATTTCAGCAATATGTCTCTTATGTCAGTTCAATTTATAAAATACTTATTCATTCATTTCTGTGTTTAGTTTTAAAGGGAATGTGGATGTCTCCAAATGTTGATGAGTATACTTGTTTACTGGAATCCCTAGATTAACCAAGGATTTGATAGAAGGTGGTTTGAATTTCCTCCAGGGATTTCTGGGCCAGAAACAGTGGCTTCAGTACAGCTGGTCTACTCCATGCGTGACTGAATGGATATGTATGTATGACTAATATACCAATGCTGTTATGGTGTGTGGAGGCCCTGTTGGCCATTCATGAAGTAGTTTATGAAGAAGAATATTGTTATGGTGAAAGTTGTTGAATTGAATTTAGTTGCAAGAATGGGAATAAAAGATGTTTCCATATCTTGCATTTTTGCCGTTATTGAAACTCATAATTCAAATTCAAATGTTTCTTTGTTTTGAATGTCAGTTTTTGAATGTCTTAGCTATAATGAGTGATTTTTCCTTTTTATCTTATCCTTTCCATTTCTCTCCTAAGTTTCTGTGACTACAAGGCAAATGTAGATGCGTACTGTTTCTGAATTTTTTGTTTTCTATTGTGTTAAAACTGTTGAATCCATTACCAACTTTGAAAAAATTGTCATCTCATCTTTTCAGTTTCATATTTACAGAGTTGATGAAGTTAGGGCGACAGATCATCAGGCAATTTGCTACAAAGTGTGAATAATGAGTTGCCCTTATCCATTGCTTCTCTTTAACTTGTAAGTTTATAGGACTTGTAAAACTATTTATGTCTTGTAAACTATCCTTTCTTGTGATGGTACTTCTAAAACTTGTCTTGAGGAAAACGTTAAATTTTGTTACTGCTTTTAAGAAAGACTCCAAGTGAAAATTGTTTATTCTTTTCCTGATAATATTTTTCCATTTTTATAATAGTAATAAAATCAAGTAGACTATAAAGTAGAAATATCTCATAAATTGTTAATTACAAGCTTCCCTTTGATACATGTTTCCTTAATGGGCTGTGTTCTCTTAATCTGAATAAAACAAATGATATTTTTGGAAAGCTGTACTAAGTTATCTATAAATAGAACTAACAGACTTTTTTAACAACACTTCATATGGTCACTTACATCTTACAATAACAGTCTGTGTTTTCATGAAGGGAATAAGGCTCACTGATGACATTTTCTGCAACAAAAATGTGGTTACATAGCTTTATCTCTACATAGAATAACTGAAGAAGTAGAGCAGCTTCTGGTTTATATCACATAACTATGTTGTAGTTAGCATTCTATATCTTTCTTAGGCGGTTTTACTTATAGGTCCCAAATAGGCCAAGGATTATCATGCTTGTTCATAACCCGTTACATAATTTATTTTTCTATAGAAAAATACACCCTTATGCAAACACACAGCTTTTAACATTCTTAATTCCATTCTGTTCTTGTAAAATCATTTTGTTTATCAGCCAGCAAATATTTATTGACAACCCACTGGGTGCTCTGGCTTAGCTAACTTTGTGCATAAATAAAGCAGTTCTTCCTCTCATAGAACTTAACAGACAGTGGGGAGATAGAGGTTTGAAAATGCTTGTGAATAGCAGTGTAAATGATGATAAGTGTAAAATGCCATAAAGGAACAATACATGAAAGACCTAAAGTATACTAGAGAGTTAGTAAAAGGTTTTTGAGGATGTGATATTTAAGCTGAGATGTGAATGATGAGTGATTAATGGTCAGCAGAGAAGGGGGTGCCATCCCAGACAGAGGAAACATCGTATTAAAATGCCTGTTACAGGAATGGAGGGAAATCCAACGTCACTAAAACCCAGTGAGCAAGATGGAGAGCAGCATGCGATGAATTTACTTATCTAGATGGGGGCCAAATCATGTAGGGCCTTACAGACCATGTTGAACACAATTGGATTTTATTCCAGGGACAACTGCAAGAGCGAAAAAGGTTTTTAAGCAGGGGAATGACACAGGTTTACATTAAAATGAATTACTCTAAGCATATGCGACTTAGCAGCAGCAGCAGCATCTCTATGGAATAAATTGAATGAGTGGAGGCTGAGATCGTTGTAACCACTATTCCAAGAATTTTATGAGTGGCTTTCATTCTGTTAGGTCAGTGATTCTTTTTTTCTGCTTGTAGGGTTTTCATGTATGGAACACTCCCATCAGTAACACTACTTATCATTTGTAGTAAATCTAATCTCCATCCATATGCTACCCACACCTCAGGTGAGAATCACTGAGCTAGTCCAGCCCTTATCTAATTTTACTGATAGGAAAATTGATGTTGAGAGAAGTGATTTAGCCAAGGTCACACAGATAGTTAGCCACTGGTAGAGCAAGCACTTCAAGTGGCCATTGAGAAAATCTTCCAGAGTCCTTTGCACAAAATTTCTGTTAGATTTACGAAATTAGCATCATCAGCTAGAATGTATTTACTGTGTACTGTGGATTGGCTATTAGAAAGTATTAAATACACGTAGCAAACTCTCTGATGTAAAGACCCAGTGTAGGAGATGATGAATGAAACTGATTCGCAGCAGCAGGTTTCAGAGTATGATCCAGGGACCTGGGGAGGTCTCTGAGATCTTTTTTGCTGCTTTACAAGGTCAAAACTATTTTCATCAAAATGGTAACTCATAAAAAATAGCTTTTTTTTTTTTTTTTTTACTGTGTTGACATTTGCACTGATGACACCAAAGCAGTTGAGGTAAAGACCCTGGTATCTCGGCCTTAGTCAAGGCAATGGTATCAAACTGCAGGAGTGTAATTATTTTATCTACTGCCTCATAGTTATAATTTTTTTTTAATGCCAATTTTCCTCAAGGATGTATTTGATGAAGCAGCAGAAATCATTAGGTTTCTGAGATCTTAACCCTTGAGTACATGTCTTTATTGTTCTGTATGACAACATGGGAATGGCATATAAAGCACTTCTGCTGCATACCAAAACATGATGGCTGTCTGAAGGAAACGCACTTTAATGGTTGAGTTGTGAGCCAACTTTTTTTTCATGGAACATTATTTTTACTTGTAAGAACTATCAGCAGACAAATTATGATTATTCAGACTAGATATTTGACAGACATTTTACTTTAAAAAATGAACAGTCACTGTCATTTTAACAAAAAGAGTTGGCAGGTTCATGTCCCATGATGACATTTGAGGTTTCGGGTTAAATATTTGTTGTTCAGTCGTTCAGTCATGTCCAACTCATTGCGACCCTAGGGACTGCAGCACACCAGGCTCCCCTGTCCTTTACTATCTCTCGGAGTTTGCACAAAATCATGTCCATTGAGTCGATGATTCCATCCAACCAACTCATCCTCTGTCATCCACTTCTCCTCCTGTCCTCAATCTTTCCCAGCATCAAGGTCTTTTACAGTACAGTGAGTTGGCTCTTCAAAGTATTGGAGTTTCAATACACAATGGAGTATTACTCAGCCGTTAAAAAGAATACATTTGAATCAGTTCTGTTGAGATGGATGAAACTGGAGCCGATTATACAGAGTGAAGTAAGCCAGAAAGAAAAACACCAATACAGAATACTAACACATATATCTGGAATTTAGAAAGATGGCAATGATGACCCTGTGTGCAAGACAGCCAAAAAGACACAGATGTGTATAGCGGACTTTTGGACTCAGAGGGAGAGGGAGAGGGTGGGATGATTTGGGAGAATGGCATTGAAACATGTATACTATCATGTAAGAATCGAATCACCAGTCTATGTCCGATGCAGGATACAGCATGCTTGGGGCTGGTGCTCGGGGGTGACCCAGAGGGATGTTGTGGGGAGGGTGGTGGGAGGGGGTTCATGTTTGGGATCGCATGTACACCCGTGGTGGATTCATGTCAATGTATGGCAAAACCAATACAGTATTGTAAAGTAAAATAAAGTAAAAATTAAAATTTAAAAAAAAAACCACAAAGTATTGGAGTTTCAGCTTCAGCATCAGTCATTCCAGTAAATATTCAGGGTTGATATTGTTTAGGATTTACTGGTTTGATGTCCTTGCTGTTCAAGGGACTCTAAAGAGTCTTCTCCAGCACAGTTGTTTAAAGAAACATATCAAGATTTTGAACATTTGCATAGCTCAGTGACCAACATTTTTCAAGTGACCAGTGCATGATGTTACAGAAGGGATCTCTGCAAAGTTTAAGATAAACCTATAGATTTTAATATAAGAGTACATAAAATGTATGATTCCAGCTTCCACATTGCAACTAACTTTAAGAAACTACCATTGGTTGAATTTTAGGGCAGTATTGAAGCATATCAACAACTATCTGAAAAGGCTATTAAAACACTCCTTTTTTCCCACTGCATACCTGTGTGATGGATATCCCTTCATGTGGTTTAACAAGAATGACATATTGTAATAGATTGAATACAGAGGTACTAAGTACTGTCCTCTACTAAGCCACACTTCAAAGTGATTTGCAAAATGTAGAACAGTGCTAAATTCTTACTATTTTTGTTTGCTTTGGAAAATAATTGTTATATTTTCATGAGACATTTTTGTTTATATTTTTATGAAGACATATTGACCTGCCTCTTGAGAAACCTATATGCAGGTCAGGAAGCAACTGTTAGAACTGGACATGGAACAACAGACTGGTTCCAAATAAGAAAAGAAGTACATCAAGGCTGTATATTGTCGCCCTGCTTATTTAACTTCTATGCAGGGTACATCATGAGAAGAAATGCTGGGCTGAAGGAAGCACAAGCTGGAATCAAGATTGCCGGGAGAAATACCAATAACCTCAGATATGCAGATGACACCACTCTTATGGCAGAAAGTGAAGAGGAACTAAAAAGCCTCTTGATGAAAGTGAAAGAGGAGAGTGAAAAAGTTGGCCTAAAGCTCAACATTCAGAAAACGAAGATCATGGCATCTGGTCCCATCACTTCATGGGAAATAGATGGGAAACAGTGGAAACAGTGTCAGACTTTATTTTTCTGGGCTCCAAAATCACTGCAGATGGTGATTGCAGCCATGAAATTAAAAGACTCTTACTCCTTGGAAGGAAAGTTATGATCAACCTAGATAGCATATTCAAAAGCAGAGACATTACTTTGCCAACAAAGGTCCGTCTAGTCAAGGTTATGGTTTTTCCAGTGGTCATGTATGGATGTGAGAGTTGGACTATAAAGAAAGCTGAGCGCCGAAGGATTGATGCTTTTGAACTGTGGGGTTGGAGAAGACTCCTGAGAGTCTCTTGGACTGCAAGTAGATCCAACCAGAACATTCTAAAGGAGATCAGTCCTGGGTGTTCATTGGAAGGACTGATGCTGAGGCTGAAACTCCAATACTTTGGCCACCTGATGCGAAGAGTTGACTCATTTGAAAAGACCCTGATGCTGGGAAGGATTGGGGGCAGGAGGAGAAGGGGACGACAGAGGATGAGATGGCTGGATGGCATCACCGACTCGATGCACATGAGTCTGAGTGAACTCTGGGAGTTGGTGTTGGACAGGACGGCCTGACGTGCTGTGATTCATGGGGTCGCAAAGAATCGGACACAACTGAGCAACTGAACTGAACTGAAAGACATACTAATACATGAGTATATTTATATTCTTGGCCATGCAGCTTGTGGGATCTCAGTTTCCCAATCACAGATTGAACCCAGTCCATGCCAGTGAAAGCTTTGCATTAGAAACTCTCCAAGTTTGTTAATGTTCTTAATTGAGTCAATAAATATTTTAAAATTTTGTGCTGTTGTGGTAAACATCTATAGCTACAGATATGTATAGACAAAAGCTCCTTGGGTGTGTGTGAACATTTTAGTGTCTATTACTGCATTTTGCTAAATTGCCATCCATGTCAGCTTTTAAAGATTTATTTGTCATAACACTTAATTCTACTTAATTCATAAGTAGTTTAATTCTACTTGTGACATGCAATAAAAAGTTCTGTGTGTACTGTATTTCTTTAAAATATGTAACTCAGCATTTTTAGCAGCTCATATTGAGCTTCTCCAATGAGTACAGTCTAGTGAGGTTAGTATATAAGCATTGGCAAAGAAAGCTATATGTATCTTCAAAGCTCTGTGTTTTTCCATGTCACCCAGAGAATTTGCAAGATACATATTTGTACAATTTTGTAGTTCTGTTTCAAGTTTTAAATGTGGTAATATATGGAAAGCGTAGTTCTTGGCACATAGTTGGTGCTCAGTACAAGTTTACTTCTATTCTGGGCTTTTTATTTTCTTCAACCAAATGTGTTTAAAATATACAAGGCCAAGTTTGCTGTTACTGTAATGCAAAGCTTGAACCATAAATTAATTGAGCATCTGTAATCTACTACCTGTGAGAGCTTGAGCTACATACTTGTCCTTCTTGGAGCAGTGTCTCTATCTGTAGAATTAAAATTTAGACAACCTTGATTTAATTCTGTCCTTTCAAGAAAAACTGGTTATCCTTGTGAAGAACAATTCTAAAACTAAATTACAGAGAAGTGAGCCACTACTAAATAGACTTTGATTAGGAAAGAGGAGCGAAAGCAGTGGGTAGTTTTAAGAGTAGTTACCAAGAGGACTGTCTCCTAAAAAAGAAAAAAGACTGTCTCCTATGAGAGTGCACAGAGAAGAGGCAAAAAGGGAGTCATACAGAAATGAGACAGATGATATAGATTTGCATTCAGAGGACATTTTTTCCACAGACCAGAGCTAAGACATTTTCTTCAATGAAGATGAGCAAAAATGTATTTTAGGAAATAGAACTGCCTTATGACCTAGCAATCCCACTGCTGGGCATAACACACTGAGGAAACCAGAACTGAAAGAGACACGTGTACCCCAATGTTCATCGCAGCACTGTTTATAATAGCCAGGACATAGAAACAACCTAGATGTCCATCAGCAGATGAATGGATAAGAAAGCTGTGGTACATATACACAATGGAGTATTACTCAGCCATTAAAAAGAATACATTTGAATCAGTTCTAATGAGGTGGATGAAACTGGAGCTGATTATACAGAGTGAAGTAAGCCAGAAAGAAAAACACCAAAACAGTATACTAATGCATATATATGGAATTTAGAAAGATGGTAACGATAACCCTGTATGCAAGACAGCAAAAGAGACACAGATGTATAGAACAGTCTTTTGGACTCTGTGGGAGAGGGAGAAGGTGGGATGATTTGTGAGAATGACATTGAAACATGTATAATATCATATAAGAAATGAATCGCCAGTCCAGGCTTGATGCAGGATACAGGATGCTTGGGGCTGGTGCACTGGGATGACCCAGAGGGATGGTATGGGGAGGGAGGTGGGAGGGGGGTTCAGGATGGGGAACACGTGTACACCTGTGGCGGATTCATGTTGATGTATGGCAAAACCAATACAATATTGTAAAGTAATTAGCCTCCAATTAAAATAAATAAATTTAAATTAAAAAAAAAAGTATTATATCTGTTGTTGTGGGTTAGGCCCTGCATTAAGCATCATGCTTTGAGCTAAATGTACAGAGATAAATATAACATGGTCGTTACTCTCCAGGGTGCTTCCCAGTCTCCTGGGGTCATTGGGCACCCATCACACTGGCAGCAAGGATATGGGAGTGGCTCATTCTGGATTGTTTCTTCAGAGGAACATGGAGTCCTGTTTGCCAGGAGACATGGGTCCCATAATGGAAGACCATAGTTTTCCTCTAGTTACTTTTCAGCCTAGAGTTAGTTCAGACACGTAGGGAGGAGAACGTTCTTTCCCAGGTAGGATGGTGCTTGTCTTCAATAAGTCTTAGTATCAGTTATTGGATCATTTCCTACTTCAGAATAGCCTCAACCTCTGCTTTTATGAAAGCTACTTCAAACTAACACAGTAAACCTCAGGAGTCAGTGTTTCTTTATATGTGTAATGGGCAAAGAGCTTTATATACTCTGTTTCACTTAATCCTTACAGCATTGGCTTGAAGAAGCAAGTGACTTTCTAGATCACACATCTGTTTGGGATGGCGTAGGGATTGGAACTCATGTCTGGCTCCAGTATATCACATCTCTTGCTAGCTTTAGTTATCTTAAGTCCGCAATCATCTGTATCCTTTTTGCTGTATCTTCCTTCAGAATATATGGTTGCATGTCAAGCTGATCCTGCCGGTGATGCAATGTTTTCCAAGCTCTGTGAGACCTCTTTTGTGTCATGACCAGCCTTTTTTACAAAAGAAAGTCAAGTAGAGATTGTTATTCTGTGTACTGTTTCTTGCCATGTTTGTTTCATTTGTGGGCGTTGGAGGGTGAGTGTGCATGTGCGTGTGCCGGACCCTAGAGTGTAATGTATTTCCTTCTGTATTTCCAGAAAGTCACTCTCTGTCAGTATAGGACATGATCATAGCTTCACTGTTGTGTCTTTTCTCCAGTCTTTGGAAATATTTCATATTCCTTCTAGTTACAAGGCAATGAAATGAAATGTAGTTCTCAACTTGGACCCTGGAGCCAGACTCTGCAGGTTTGATTCCAAACTCTGCCATGTACAGTGATGTTTTGCCTCTGCTTTGTCTTCTGTGAAATGGGGTTCTGTGAGCATTTGATGAATTTATATACCTGAAGAGCTTAGGGTAGTGTTCCTTTCAGAGTAGCACTCTGTAAGTTATTTGCTGTTATTGTTGTGGTTAATGTTGTTGAAATGTTTATATCTCTCTCAACGGGTTTATGGAGATAATGATTTAGCAACAACTTTCCATAGCAGATGGGCTTCCCTCGTGGCTCAGCTGGTAAAGAATCCCCCAGCAATGCGGGAGACCTGGGTTCAATCCCTGAGCTGGGAAGATCCTCTGGAGAAGGGAAAGGCTACCCACTCCAGTATTCTGGCCTGGAGAATTCTACGGACTGTATAGTCCATGGGGTCACAAAGAGTCGGACACGACTGAGCGACTTTCACTTTCACTTTTCACAGCAGACAGTTGATTCAGTTGATTCTATTTAGTTAATTAAGTTATTTCACATTTTTCATGAGTTGCAAGAATGATAACTCTACCATTGTTTTAGTGCAGTACTCCTTTTGTTTATACACTTAGATTGTTTTATTTAGCCAACACGGCCAAAGATAGCTACTAGGTCATGTACCTGTTTCAGAGTTATTGTGGAAAATAGTGAGCATGACTCTACCAGGTCGTGGCCTGTGAAAAGCTGGCTGTCTTTACAGGCTGATTTAATACTGGTCATAGTCCAGCATTGCTGACTCATGCATGTTTATGCCCTGGCCCACTGCATTATGGAGAGCTAAATAAGTACTATACCTGGGTCCACCCGCCTCAGGCTTTGTGGCAGATTGGAGTATGATGTTACCATGATCAGGGAAAGGTTCACAAAGGAAATAATGTTTGAGTTGAGAGTTGACTATTTGAGTTGAAGTCTTCTAGGAAATTTAGTTAAAGGAAAATAATTCCAGCCACCAGTAAGATTTAATACCAACTCCAAGGCCGAGAAGTCTTCAAATGGTCACAGATAGGGAGAATAAGCAGAAGCAGTGAACAGAAGAAGCTCTAGGTTGTTGTCTTATAGGTTATCAGTTACAGATTTTTATAAAAACTTACTGGAAAAAAGTAACCAAAGGTTAAATACATGTTATAGAATTATTTATATTATTTAAAATTATATTTTTATGTAACCACCTTATAGTGCATAGTTAGCAGCATTTTATTATGGTGATCATTGATAGAATATTCTTTTATTTATAGAATTGTGTGCTTTGCCTCTTTGCTTCTTAGCTTCCATTAGCAGGCACCACCTAATGGCGGCTGGTAGAAGTGCAGGCAATAAATGCATTGGAAAAATTCATGACTTACTATTTCAAATCCTGAAAGATGACGCTGTGAAAGTGCTGCACTCAATATGCCAGCATATTTGGAAAACTCAGCAGTGGGCACAGCACTGGAAAAGGTCAGTTTTCATTCCAATCCCAAAGAAAGGCAATGCCAAAGAATGCTCAAACTACCACACAATTGCACTCATCTCACATTCTAGTAAAGTAATAATTAAAATTCTCCAAGCCAGGCTTCAGCAATACGTGAACCGTGAACTTCCAGATGTTCAAGCTGGTTTTAGAAAAGGCAGAGGAAACAGAAATAAAATTGCCAACATCCGCTGGATCATGGAAAAAGCAAGAGAGTTCCAGAAAACATCTATTTCTGCTTTATTGACTATGCCAAAGCCTTTGACTGTGTGGATCACAATCACCTGTGGAAAATTCTGAAAGAGATGAGAATACCAGACCACCTGACTGGCCTCTTGAGAAACCTGTTATGCAGGTCAGGAAGCAACAATTAGAACTGGGCATGGAACAGCAGACTGGTTCCAAATAGGAAAAGAAGTACATCAAGGCTATATATTGTCCCCCTGCTTATTTAACTTCTATGCAGAGTACATCATGAGAAATGCTGGGCTGGAGGAAGCACAAGCTGGAATCAAGATTGCCAGGAGAAATATCAATAACTTCAAATATGCAGATGGTACCACTGTTTTGGCAGAAAGTGAAGAACTAAAGAGCCTCTTGATGAAAGTGAAAGTGGAGAGTGAAAAAGTTGGCTTAAAGCTCAACATTCAGAAAACTAAGATCATGGCATCCGGTCCCATCACTTCATGGCAGATAGATGGGGAAACAGTGAAAACAGTGGCTGACTTTATTTTTCTGGGCTCCAAAATCACTGCAGATGGTGATTGCAGCCATGAAATTAAAAGACTCTTATTTTTTGGAGGGAAAGTTGTGACCAACCTAGACAGCATATTGAAAAGCAGAGACATTACTTTGCCAACAAACATCCGTCTAGTTAAGGCTATGGTTTTTCCTCGCACACAAAAATAAACTCAAAATGGATTAAAGATCTAAATGTAAGACCAGAAACTATAAAACTCCTAGAGGAGAACATAGGCAAAACACTCTCAGACATAAATCACAGCAGGATCCTCTATGATCCACCTCCCAGAATTCTGGAAATAAAAGCAAAAATAAACAAATGGGATCTAATTAAAATTAAAAGCTTCTGCACAACAAAGGAAACTATAAGCAAGGTGAAAAGACAGCCTTCTGAATGGGAGAAAATAATAGCAAATGAAGCAACTGACAAACAACTAATCTCAAAAATATACAAGCAACTTATGCAGCTCAATTCCAGAAAAATAAACGACCCAATCAAAAAATGGGCCAAAGAACTAAATAGACATTTCTCCAAAGAAGACATACGGATGGCTAACAAACACATGAAAAGATGCTCAACATCACTCATTATTAGAGAAATGCAAATCAAAACCACAATGAGGTACCACTTCACACCAGTCAGAATGGCTGCGATCCAAAAATCTGCAAGCAATAAATGCTGGAGAGGGTGTGGAGAAAAGGGAACCCTCCTACACTGTTGGTGGGAATGCAAACTAGTACAGCCACTATGGAGAACAGTGTGGAGATTCCTTAAAAAATTGCAAATAGGACTACCTTATGACCCAGCAATCCCACTTCTGGGCATACACACCGAGGAAACCAGAATTGAAAGAGACACATGTACCCCAGTGTTCATCGCAGCACTGTTTATAATAGCCAGGACATGGAAACAACCTAGACGTCCATCAGCAGATGATTGGATAAGAAAGCTGTGGTACATATACACAATGGAGTATTACTCAGCCGTTAAAAAGAATTCATTTGAATCAGTTCTGATGAGATGGATGAAACTGGAGCTGATTATACAGAGTGAAGTAAGCCAGAAAGAAAAACACCAATACAGTATACTAACACATATATATGGAATTTAGAAAGATGGCAATGACGACCCTGTATGCAAGACAGCAAAAAAGACACAGATGTGTATAATGGACTTTTGGACTCAGAGGGAGAGGGAGAGGGTGGGATGATTTGGGAGAATGGCGTTCTAACATGTATACTATCACGTAAGAATCAAATCGCCAGTCTATGTCTGACGCAGGATGCAGCATGCTTGGGGCTGGTGCATGGGGATGACCCAGAGAGATGTTATGGGGAGGGAGGTGGGAGAGGGGTTCATGTTTGGGAATGCATGTAAGAATTAAAGATTATAAAATTAAAAAAAAAAAAAGGCTATGGTTTTCCCAGTAGTCATGTATGGATGTAAGAGTTGGACTACAAAGAAGGCTGAGTGCTGCTCAGAAGAATTGATGCTTTTGAACTGTGATGCTGGAGAAGACTCTTGAGAGTCCCTTGGACTGCAAGGAGATCCAACCAGTCCATCCTAAAGGACATCAGTCCTGGGTGTTCATTGGAAGGACGGATGTTGAAGCTGAAACTCCAATACTTTGGCCACCTGATGCAAAGAGTTGACTCATTTGAAAAGACCCTGATACTGGGAGGGATTGTGGGCAGGAGAAGAAGGGGACTACAGAGGATGAGATGGTTGGATGTCATCACTGACTCAATGGACATGGGTTTGGGTAGACTCCGGGAGTTGGTGTTGGACAGGGAGGCCTGGCGTGCTGTGGTTCATGGGGTCACAAAGAGTCGGACACGACTTGGTGATTGAACTGAACTAAACTGACCTACCAGGAAAACCCCAGTCTGGTTCACAGAGTAACTTAGTGGTATGAGTTAATCTTTTTTCATAGATCCATGGGGTGAGTATGTTGTAGAGGATGGGAGTCAACAGCCAGTTGCTTTATATCCAAATTAGTGTTACATTAGGAAGTGTGTACTGTTGGGATGTTACACAGTATTTAATATTTTTACTTTCTTCTTGAAATGGAGTTATATATGAGAAATGAAATCATTGAGGTTTGGTTTTTAGATACAACCTGAATAAGCTTCCAAAAGAAAAGGTTAGTTAACTTAAATTGAGTCTATCTCCTGCTGCTAAGTTGCTTTAGTCGTTTCTGACTCTGTGTGACCCCATAGACAGCAGCCCACCAGTCTCCCCCGTCCCTGGGATTCTCCAGGCAAGAACACTGGAGTGGGCTGCCATTTCCTTCTCCGATGCATAAAAGTGAAAAATGAAAGTGAAGTTGCTCAGTCGTGTCCGACTCCTAACGACCCCATGGACTGCAGCCTACCAGGCTCCTCCGTCCATGGGATCTCCCAGGCAAGAGTACTGGAGTGGGTTACCGTTGCCTTCTCCTGACTCTGTCTGATAGGGCATAATACTTTTAATTGTGGAATGAAATGTATGATTAGCCAGCATGATAAGAAGTTAGTTGTTGTTTCAAAACAGCAGAACTGATGCTTGACATTTTATAAAGTAATTTAAAAAAAAACTTAACAGAATCACTCATGTTAATGACCACCCAAGTAGCTGTTATAATTAATGCTGATGGGCCTTGAAGAGCATTGGCAAGGCACTGACCCTGAAGATCAGCGATGCGTTTACCAAATAAGGGCTATTTATTCTTCTTAGATAGTTTACAGAGACTAGGACTTCTGTAAAACACTGTTTTTGTATGAGAGTAGTTGCCAATGTTACTGAATGCTTGCTGTGTGCCGGATGCACTCTTCTAAACACTTTGTATGTATTAACTCATTTAATTCTCTTGCAACAAGACAGGTTGGGCAGTTACAAGATCCTTCTTCCTGTTTTCCTTCTCTTCCTCATCTGTTCTTTCTGAGGAATATGAAATCATTGCTTTGTTCTGGAGATGCACTTTGACACAGACTGAGAGATGCTATAGTCTTAGTGGTAAAAGGAATGGTTTAAAGCTGGAGGAGTGTCAGGCGCGTTTATATGTCTTATAACGCTGTTATATGTTAACAGTGCCTTTGGTGGTTATATAGTTTCAAATGTTAGGCATCTTCTAATAAGAATTTTATTTTGGTTTATGCTAATTCTAAGTATTTTATTAAATAAATATATTTCCCTTGAGTAATCCATGAGTCAGATAATCTACCCCACAAAAGTTGACTATATAATAAAAAATGAATTATTTATATTTTCATTGTATGAGCATTTAGAGTCCTCTTGGAATTTATTTTGAAATATGTATTATATATTAATTTGTAATTATAATTTATTTCTTAATAATAATAATATTCTTAATACAATTCCTATAAGAACTCACATGACCACTGTGTTTCACTCTAAAAATGTCACATGCATTGGCTATTCAAGTTTCATAATATTAACGTTCTATAAGAGTTTCAGTCATTCTTCAATGGAAAGATAGCCCTTTTGAATGTTAAATTTCAAAAAGATATTAGACATTTAGAAGTATTTACTATGATGTAATCTATCTAAATTTTCTGACAGCTTGCAATTTACTTTTTAAAGGTACATGTTGCCATGTTAATATCTGCTGGCTTTAAATTTTTTTGTTTTGAACTCAGCATATTTAATGTCTTCCTTGATTCTTTAATATACCCTTCGTGGTGAAAGTTTATTTCTCTGTTCTTCCTTATGTTATTTGTAGAGATAAGTTTAAATTCCTCTGTTGAGAAAAGCAAGTGACTCTGCAATGATCTCATTCTTAAGCTACTAGGCCTAGTTTTGTTACCCTTTTTCCCCTTATCCCTACTACTGCCCTATCTTTAGCTAGAATATTAATAATTTGTCTTCCTTTGATACATGTAATTATGTGTATTATCACCCTGTCTTCAAGCAAGACATATTGAGCTTGGATGTGACATCACTTAGTCCTCCCCCTTCTCTCTTCCTCTCTCCTCGTCTTCCTACCCCTCCTTCCCTTTCTTCCCTTGCTCTTCCTTCACATATCCTCCTCCTCTTTCATCTCTCCACAACAAATATTAATTCAAAGCATGTTCTTGTAAAGTTGTATAGAAATACTGACTTACTTGGGTGTTACTTCATTGCTAGAAGTATGCTAATCAGTAGCAGCAGAAAAGACCTTTAGAAAGCCTTGGGAGATTATGGATTGACTCTCATTACCCTCCAATAACACTAAGCTCCTTTTGTTTTTCTTACATTAAAATAAACTTTCACTTCTTTCAGTTATGTATTTTTTTTTGCTTTGGCTGATGTACCTCTGTTTCACTGTATTTATTGCTTATGTTCATAACTTTTTCGAAGATAACTTTTTCAATTTTTTTAGTACCTCCCTTTTGATAGCAGAACAAAATTTTGTTATTTCAAGCAACCAATTTAAGCAAAGCTCATTATGGGGAGAATTTAGAACCCAGAAAAGCCATTTATAGTTGAGTGTTGCCAAAGTAGCTTGAATTAGGAGTCTATATAATTCAAGATGGAGAGGTACAGACCCTGCATTTATTTTTGATATGATTGTTGTAAAATACTAACATTGTAGTAGTTTGTAGGACCAGATCAGAGTCAGATATTCTTCAGAATCATTATGGATTCAGCACTGCCTTTTGATCAATTATTTTCTTTCTGCTGCATTCAGAGGCATCTCTCTGACCTATTGTGCTGTTATGTATTTTCTCTTGGTTAAAGTTACACAGTTTTAATGACAGCTAGATCATCTGGTTCAGCTCCTTTGGTTAAGATGTGCAGTGTTTAAGCTACAGCTATATCTCCTTCCCTAGAATTCTTGATGTAAAGTCGAATATGAGAGAGTGTGTGGTAAGCTAAATACATGCTGTTGTCTGTCTGTCTATATTAGATTGACACTTTTCTTTTTTTACCTCTTCTCTTCTTTCAAATCTTCAAAATATATGCCCTTTGACAGAACGTGCAGTTGTATTTCTTAGTTATTTTTTGATTGCTGTAGTATTTATTCACACCAGACTGCAGCATATCTCAAATTAAAAAAATGAACCTGTCTGAGGTGCTTTAATAGTTTGTCATAAAAAAACAGAGACTAGTCCTATATGTTTGTGACAGCTGGAGTCATTGAGTCTTCCCAAGACACCCCCCTACCCCCGCCTCCCCGCGCCCAGCTATTTATCATTTAGTTTATTACAAGACCAAGGCTTACAGAAGTCAGTCTTAAGGAAAAAAAAAAAAGTACAGGTCAAAGCAATTTATCTAGTCAGGCAGTGGCTTTAGCTGAGTCAGCCATGTGGTATATTCGTATCCTTGATTGGCAGGTTCATGCTGTGCTCACTGTTACTGTATCAACCTCATACTTCCTTTAATTTCTTGAGGCAAGTAGTCTATTATACATACCTTTGGGGAGATCTACTAAGCAGGATGGCTATGATTGACAGCTACAGACTTAACCATGTCTTACCTCATGGGTATTGCAGAAAGGCCATTAGGAAGTACAGTCTGTCTCACCGTCCACTCAAGTGTTTTCTAATTATTTTTAACTCTGTTTTAGTATCTCTTTAATATTGCTTTAAGTGCCATGAAAACAGGAATATCTTGTACCTCTTTTATCCTCCATAAGCTCTCCCGAAGTTTTAGAAAAACAGAAATAACCAATATAGAGAACAGAGAGATAAAATTATTTTGTTGTGGTGGTTGTTTAGTCACTAAGTCATGTCTGACTCTTTGTGACCCCATGGATTGTAGTCCGCCAGGGTCCTCTGTCCATGGGATTTCCCAGGCAAGAATACTGGAGCAGGTTGCCATTTCTTTCTCCAGGGGATCCTCCTGACCCAGAGATTGAACCCACATCTCCTGCACTGACAGGTGGATTCTATACCACTGAGCCACCAGGGAAGCCCTGGGTTATTTTGGTCATAAAGATGATCATATTTTTGAATTCTTTTAGAAATAAAGTCTTTTTCACTAATTGACATCATAGAGATGGCATACACAGGGCTAACAAAGCAACCATTTAAAGTTGTATAAAATGTTTGTGTAAGTTATATAGTCGAAATACATGGTCACAAAAGATAAGGAAGGTTAGCTACCTTGGTTGGACAATGGAGTGACAGTTCTCCAGAATCAGGAGGAATTCATTGTTGGCAGCTGTTATGTTGGCATGGTGCTAAGGCTTGTTTTGTCCCCAACAAGGACAGGATCTACTGTAGGAGGGTCTCGGCAACAGGCCATATCATTATGAGGGTTATTTTTATAAAGCAAGTCTCATTGTATTGGCAGAGCTTAATCCTCTGGTGGGTAGAATTCTTTTTACTATAGTTTATATTATGACATATTGGTGTTTTTAGTAAAAGCTAGAAAAGTTCTCTCTGTCGATTTAACATAAAGATAGCATCTGAAGCTGTAAGTGCATTTGCTGTTTACATCTTTAAAAATTGTTTAATGGATTAGTGTGAAAACAGAAAAGAGGACATGGATTTAGAGAGTTTCGACTGAAAGGAACATTGTCAAGGAAGAAAGAGATATTTGAAGGAAATGGATTAGGGCAAGCCCTCTGGATACCCCTTGTACTATTGGTACCCAAGATACACTTATAGTCCTGGAGGCTGCATATGAATAGATGACACCAAATACATAATTGAATTTTGTGTGGAAAAGTGGGAGATTTTCTTTGTTTTTTATAATGACATTCTAGAAAAATCAGAAAACGGGTTTCAAACCCGCAAGCTGCTCAGAATAGCTTTGAGGCTCAGTTTCCTCATCAACCATTATGGGGGCACGTTAGATAGTTTTGGAGGAAACTTAACTGAAGATAGGAAAAAAGTTCCTTTTCCCCTTGCTTTTAGTGAAATTGTGAGGCTACAATTGGTATGACAACGATATGAGATCTAATGCTAAAATTTATGATATGATAAAGATAGAGTTATCTCTTTTTTCTGATATATATATTTATATTTACCTATTCAGTCGGTAAAGAATCTGCCTGCAATGCAGGAGACCCGGGTTCGATCCCTGGGTTGGGAAGATTCCCTGGAGAAGGAAATGGCAACCCACTCCAGTATCCTTGCCTGGAGAATCTCATGGACAGAGGAGCCTGGTGGGCTGCAGTCCATGGGGTCACAAAGAGTCGGGCATGACTGAGTGACTAACACTAACACACTATTTACTTATAACCCTTTACCTTTTTTCATTGGAGTGTTTCTGAATTAATGGTTTCAGAAGAGATTTTTTTTTTCTAACGACATTGATATCTTTCTAATTGTGTCTGTTTTATTTCAAAGGCAATGTAAGTGCAGCTCATTTCTTTATGCATAAACACTTTCAGTAACTCATGTAGTTAACATTTAAATACAAAATTGAGCTATTTTAGCCTTTTAGAAATAACATCACCACAAAATGAACTGCGCTATGTAACATTTGTGTGATATGGTAGCAGAAAGATAATCTTACAGATCTTGCTCTTTCTTGATATACCAGTTATGGCAAATTAGCTCTGATATTATATTATAAGGTAGCAATGAGAAGAAACTGTTAATATAGGTCAAGTTTGGTGGATTTGAAATATCTGCAGAGAGCTTACAAGTTAAGGAAAAATTTATTGTATTCTCAGCACAATTCTGATACTTTCATCTGGATACATAAAAGTCTTAATGTCTAAATAAAAGTTGCAAAGCAGTTTACAGCCTCACCAAATCAGATCTTTTGAGAATCCCTTCTTTCTTCTTTTTGCTGCTACATGCAAGACTGCTTTTGTGTCATTAGTAACTGAGCTGGTGAAATAGCTTAGCTGTTAGGCATATTTTGCTGCAAAAGTCATTCCCTTTTGATCTTAACAAGATGAGCTGTAGTCATTTACCATTAGAGTCTGTTATCTTGTTGAAAGAAGAACCTTGAGTAGATTTATTTTATTACACATCAGCTTGATGTGTGAAATTACTTATGTTGTCTGTATTTACAACTGTTAATTCCCAGGAAAACAGGTGTCCTTATATTTTGTAGCCCACTGGAATTTAAACCCTTAAAAACAAAAAGATATTTGTCAGGATGTAAAAATCTTCAGTGTTTAGTGTCATTTCTATGATTTGAAGAATTGTTTAGAAGCCAATGGATATTTAAAGCATCAGAGTAACCCCTTCAGGGAGATAATTTCCTAGGAAATAATAGGCAAAGAAGTTTACAGATAGGAGATATGGATATACTCAGTATATTACCCTGGAATAAATAATTATTTTATTTTTAGGAATTCACATAGGTAATAAAAATGTTTAGCATTATTTGTTTTTATGAAAAATGTGTTTTTAGTATATATTTGAAGAGTTGAGCAACCATGTTTCTAATTTTTGAACATTTTTCACTGCTCCAAAGTGAAGCCCCATAACCATTGGCAGTTACTGTCCCAGTTTTCCCATCCCTCAACCTGTGACAACCACTAATCTACTTTTTGTTACTTCTTGACTAAAATGTTGCATTGACATTCTCATAAATAATAGTTTAATACCACTGATCTTTCATAGTAGTGATATTGTGTGATTAAGTTCTACACTATAAAATATTTGTAGAAATGTGTTACTAAGGTTTTACTTCCTTTATGTTGTAAAAAAGTTTATCACAATATGTTTTCATTAAGCATAGTAGCACATCATTACCTACTATTATTTAGTAAAATTTTGCTCTGTCTACCTCATTTTTTGTTTTTATTTTTGCAAATTTGAGATAAGTGTTTCTTCCCTTCAACCCGCAAATTGAGGTAAGTAAAATGACCTTGATTGTATTTATCTTTGCTTAGACTACCTTTCTCTCACAGTAAAAAAAAAAAAGTATTTACATAGCAGTTATAATAGAATTTATATTTAAAATACTTTAAGATAAACTTTGCATTCTTTTTAGTCTTAGCAACATTCCTTTTTTGCACACAAACAGTTGACATTCTTTACAGATCATACTCATGTCTTCACTCACGCCAAACTCTTGAGGTCCTTACTAAGTATGTGATTTTAGGCACCTGATTGTATGAACAACTAGTGGATTAATAATCATAAATATGTGCCTACCCCACAACATTAATCTAGTTTTAATTGGCTGAAATCGTGGCTTGATAGGGTAAAGGGAATAGTTTTTGAAGTTGGCAGGTATGATGAGGATTTTGTTCATGTAGAGATCTGCTTTATAGTTCATCTGGGATTTAGTTCAGCTGAGAACCGTCAGACTCATCCTAAGACTTTTATTGTATAACACTTCAACATATGTGTGCAGTGAAAAGATGTTCTGAAGTTGATTACATAATAATTCTGAGAAAAAGACCTGTTTTAGGAATATCACTATAAGATTTCTCTGACTGTCCTTAGGAAGCAATGACAGAACTTGGGTCTGCAAGAGCAAATAATAGTAGTTTACTGGGACTTTTCCTTTGGTAGCTGTTTTGCACTGTCTCTGTAGGAATAAGCAATGGCAAATACCTTCAACAAATGGCTGAGACACTAGAAGAACCCACAGGCCAACCAAGTACTCCCTTCTTGAATTCATGCCTTAGGTTTCTCCTGTGAGTAGAAAATCAAAACATCATATTTTAATTTTTAAATAAATAAGAGGACTAAAACATTGCCACTGTTGAATATTGACAGGAGATGCTTGGAACCTAGTAGATCAACTGGGCAGGTGGAAAATGAGGACATCGTAAAAGTGGGCATCACACTACAACTTTTATTGTGGTACACAAAAATATAACCTAAATCCATGGTCTCAGGAGCATGTTTATATATAGATACACATGTTGGATTTTATAATAGCTCTCAGAGGAAGAATGGGTTTCACTTTACAAAATTTTGTTCTGCCTACAGATTTTTAAGAATAAGTCTCTTGTATAACTTGATTCTCTTATGTAAAATTTAAATTATGAAAATCTATGCTATTTAAATATTATGAAATATACCCTTATAAGAAATGCTAATCTTATAATTAGGTTCTAAATTTTTGGTTTTATATTAAAAAATTTTTTTTCATGCTAAGTTAGCTACACCATGTGTAGCCCCCCAAAGATGCATTTTATCATTGTGTCTCACGCATTTTTTTCACTGAGCTTGAACAAGCAGTTTTGTCCATGTCTGTAGAAGACTTCTTTCACTGTTCCCGGTTATCATGCCTGGCTTGTGTAATTGGGTAGTCATCAGAAAAGGGGGGCGGATTTTTTTAACCTTTGAAAGTGATATCCTTTTCAGCCTTGGCAGATCTCAGTGTTCTATCTTTGTCTCTAAAATCCACATCGGAAATGCTAAGAGTTCCCATGCTAGAGTTAGGAGAGGTCGTTGTCAGGAGGATCCTGTAGCACTTTTCAGAAATTGGAGGGTCATCCAGCAAAACTAGGCCACATATTCTAAGGATCAAGTGCACCCAGTAATATCTTTGGATTTGAAGATCTGCATGCTTTCAAGCTTATCTGTAATTTGGTCTGGTTTCTATTTACCTATTCATGGCCAGCGTAGTTTTTGCGGTTGCTGAAAAATACCTTACTGACATCAGTTTGCACATATGAAAGCAGTTTTTCATTTTAATCTAATTTTCTTTCTGATAGCTTTCAAAGTTTATATGAATTTGTCATAGGAACTCCTCATTTATCCCTACCCACCTGATTGCCTGACTCTATGGTACTAGAGTCTAGTGAATGATATCATCAGTATGTTTAGAGAATTTTATCTCTGCAGGTGTTCAGGAATTCCTCTTCCTGAATTATGTAGGTATATAGTTTTCTCTCTATTAAAAGGATCTGGCTTGGGCTTTAGCCCTTGTGTACTTTAATTGAATCCTTTCACTGGTGATACAATGGACTGTTCTATTACTTTCTCAAGTCTGTGGATCGCACTCACAGTGAACAAACTGCGCTGCAGTAAAAACGCTATTCTCTGGAAGCAATGGGAATGACACCACAGTGAGTGAGTTACCTAGTGTAAATCTTTTAACCTTCATTCTGATCAGGAAAACCCTTTTACAGTAAACTTCTCTGCCTTGTAATACACTAAGGGTTATTTAACTCCTTGCTGAATCAAAATCATCATTATGAATATAATATACTGAACTGTACCAAGCATAGGTAGATATAGGGCCAAATAGTGTATGGGAGATTGATTGCAAAAAATGACCTTGATTTTTGTCTCTCTGTCTATCCCCTTGCAGTGTAACTCTGTACAAGTAAAGGTTTTTTTTTTTTTCTTACTTCTTGAATCTGGACTGGGCTTGTAGCTTGCTTTGGCTAATGCATGTAGCAGAGGTAATGGTGTATCAGTTATGAAGCTTAGCCTCAAGAGACCTTGTGCATTTCTGCCCATGGTACCCTGTCTAGGTGTTAGGAGAATTAACTTGGCCTAGCCTGCAGGATGTGTCCCCATCAACCTGCACTCCCTCCAGGAGCCAGCCAACCATACAATGTGTGAGGGAGGCCATTCTATATAAGCCAGTCTAAGCTAATTTATCAGACTTATCAAAATCATGAGAGAGCACAGCCAAGATGGAATTGCCTTCTGACCTCTGGATTTAAGAGCAAGAAATACTGTTTTAAGCCCCTGGATTTGGGGTAGTTTATTATGTAGCAATGTCTAACTTCTGTGCAATAATTGGTCGTAGAATATGTTTCTTTGGGGGGAGAAAAAGCTTCAGACATAAGCTTGCTTTTTGGTCAGCTGTTGCTTTCTTGGAAAATCATCCTGAATGATATTTCTGCAAAATTAGTGAATCAAAGACAAAAGCAGCTCATTTCTGTTGTACCTCCAAGTGTTTGTTGAATTGAATTACCATTTTTCGAGTAATCTTTTTCAGTGTCTTTGCTGTCCTTTTATAATAGTATCTCATATATTATTTGTTCTGTTGACCTTATTAGAAGGGGGACCGCAGGAAGTCCTCTGTCATCCTGTAGCCATTCTTTAATCTTACGTGTTTTGATGAAATGTGTTAAGGATTTCCTCGTCATTTGTTTAGCCATAGCACAAATAGTTTTTGAGCTTTTATGGTATGCACAGGCACTGTGCCAAGGACTCTTGTGAGGTTACAGTCTGGGAAGATACTGACAAGCAAACACCAAATTAAATTATGGTGGGATAGGAACACCTAGGGTAGGAACACATAAAAGGAAGCAGTTGGATAGGTACAGTAAAAGTTGCGCAACCTCACTAATCACCAGGGAAATGCAAATCAAAACCACAGTACAACATCACCTCACACCTGTTAGGATGTCTGTTAGACAAGAGATGACAAATGCTGGCAAGGACGTGGAGCAAAGGGAACCCTTGTGCTCTGTTGGTGGGATGTAGATTGTTGTAGCCTCTATCGAAAACTGTGTGGAGGTTCCTCAAGAAATTAAAAAAACAGGACTGCCGTAGTATCTGACCACTTCTGGTTATAGAGCCAAAGGCAGTGAAATCCTTAATGTGAAGGATATCTGTACTCCCATGTACATTGCAGTATTATTCATGAGAGCCAAGGTCTGGAAACTACCTAAGTGTGTCAACAGATGACTGTATGAAGAAAATGTGAGATAAAAAAATATATATCTCATATTGATATATATATTTATCACATGTATATCTCATATATATATATATATATATATCACATTCATATATACACACGAACACAGTAGACCATTATTCAGCCTTAAAAAGATAGAAAATCTTGGTATTTGTGACAATATAGATGAACCTGGGAAGACATTGCTAAGTGAAATGAGCCAGACAGAAAAAGACAAATACTGCATGGTATCACTAATGTGTGGACTCTAAAAAAAAAAAAAAGAAAAAGAAATAAAAACAGAGAGTAGAATCGTGGTTGCCAAGGGATAGGGGGTAGGAAAAATAGGGAGAGGTTAGTAAAAGGGCATAAACTTACAGTTCCAAGATGAATAAAGTCTGAGGATCTAATGTATAACATGGTGACTATAGTTTATAATATTATATTGTATAGAACTTGTGTCCTCTCTGCTACAAACACATACACACTTAATGTGTGGGATGATAATTAATTAACTCTATGGTGGGAATCCTTTTACAGTGTGTATTTGCATCAAAGCATCACATTGTACACTTTAAATTAGTTACATTTGTCAGTTATACCTCAATGAAAAAGGAAACGTAAAACCTATTCAAAACAGAAAGAAAAAAGAGAGAAGCAGTTGAGAGATCAGTGGCTCGCTTGGGGAAGAAATGATAAGTTTTGATCTAAAGGGTGAGTGGAAATTAGGGAGAAAATGAGAATAGAAATAGCATTTTATGCATGGGAGATGTATATAGTAAGATGTAAAGGGAAGATAAATGTTTGAATGTGGCTGGAAATATGGATTGTGTAGGGGCTTGTGGCAAGAGTTAAGTCCAGAATGTAATTAGGAACTGTATCACACGAGATAATCAAGGAAGACCAGAGGCAAGAGGGTCTAGTTAGAAGGATTTACAGTAATTCATGTAAGAGATGATGGGACCATAAATCAGAACAGTATCTCTGGGTTGAAGAGAAGTAAATGCATTCAAGTAAAAGGCAAAAGGCACAGGGCATAGCAACTGAATAAATGGTGAGTGTGATGGAGAGAGAGGAGTCAAGGATAATGTCCAAGTTTTTGGCTTGGAGAACGGACCAGCCAGTTCATTGAAGTAAAAGGGCATCACAGGAAGAGCAGGGGTTTTGGGAGAAAGGTAGTTTCATTTTAAAAGTTTGAAGTCTGAGGTACTTGTGAAACTTTAAAGAAATATCCAGAAGACAGCAGTCATTTGGCTCTCAGACTGAGGACTGAGCTGTTCTGGAGATGAAGCTTTGAGGGTCATAGTTATACAGTAATTGAAAGCCTGGGAGAGATGAGGCAGCCAGACAGGTAACTTTTCATTGGTGAAGAAAAAGGGCCTGGGACTAAACTCTGAGGAAATGATACTGTGTAAGAGACAGAGAGAAGCCTTCAAAGACTACTGGGTGAGATTAACCAGGGTACGTGGGAAACAGAGTGCAGTGCCACAAAACTAGGAGAATGTGTCAAGGATGCAAGAACAGTCATCAGGATCAAAAGTTGCTTTGAGATCAGCTCAGTTGGTAGAGAATCCGCCTGCAATGCAGAAAACCCAGTTTGATTCCTGGGTTAGGAAGATCCCCCAGAGAAGGGATAGGCTATTCACTCCGGTATTCTGGGGCTTCCCTTGTGGCTCAGCTGGTAAAGAGTCTGCCTGCAATGCGGGAGACCTGGGTTTGATCCCTGGGTTGGGAAGATCCCTTGGCGAAGGGAAAGGCTACCCACTCCAGTATTCTGGCTTGGAGATTCCATGGACTGTATAGTCCATGGGGTTGCAAAGAGTCGGACATGACTGAGTGACTTTCACAAAGTGAGGTCTGAAGAATTGTCCTTTAGGACGGTTGGGAGCATGGCCTTTGTTTCTAAGCACAAGTTGTTCCTTCCATTTAAAATCTTTCTTTCTTTTTTTTTTTGTATTGGAGTGTTATTGAGCTCAGTCTTCTTTCAAGATGTTTCTCAAATGCCCCCACTTCTGTGAAGTTTCCTCACAGCTAAGTTATTCCCTTGCTATAATTTCACAGCTGGTGTAGTGTATTTGAGCATCCTCAAATTGTGAGTTCATCAGTGTACTTTGCCAGAGATAGTCAGTTCCTGAACTCACCAAATTTGTGTTGTTTCTGTTAGGACTGGGGTCTTGTATTACTCATCTTTTTCTTCTTAGCCTTCCTCACAGTGCCTAGCAGATACATATTGCTTGATAAATGTTTGTGGATTTGAATGCTTGATTTTGAATGTAATCCTAGGCAAAAGCAACATTTAAACAGTCACTTTAAAACCAAAATTTCTAAGTAGTGCTGCCTGTTGGATCAGTTTTGTCATACAGTCTTTTCTCTGATAATATGATACAATCGTTCTCTCAAAAAAGCCCCTGGATCCAAAATGGTCTTTCAGGACAATACCAAAATATGTAAGAGTTAGTGTAATAGTCTAATCTTTTTTCTTTCTGTCTTTCTTTTTTGGCCACACCATGTAGCTAGCAGAATCTCAATTCGCCAAGCCAGGGATTGAGCTCAGGCTACTGGCAGTGACATCCAGGAATCCTAACCACTAGGCCACCAAGGAACTCCGTGGAGTAGTCTGTTCTTTCCTAGAGGTGGTAATGAATTTGGTAACTTCTAGTGGGCCTGTTTTAAGCCCACGTGTCCACTTGGTATAAGTACATTGAATCATTTCCTGCTGAATAATTAAACTACCCTATGGGTTTACTTCAGAAGAATATACTGGGGTAATAGTTACTTTTGGCTCAGCATGCAACACTTACAATATTTCATATATTTTTATATGCATGATTTATCACTTAGAAAATTGGTTCCATCCCTTCTTCCTTCCTTTTGGTAATTTAGGTATATTTAATTTACTGAGATGATTATTTTCTGTACTTTTTAAAATTTTTTACAGGGATAATAGAGGCTTGACACAATGTCACAAATGTGTCCTGTGTCTTTGTAAAGGATATTCAGAGCTACAGGAGCAAAAGGGAATGATTTCTGCAATTAAAAAGAAAAACGGCTCAGGAATATTAAGATCTAGTTTTCTGAGTTTAGTGGTTGTTTTACATAAAAAAGAGAAAGGACCGGCTCATGTTAAGCACGGATTTCTAATTCCCAGGAAAAGCCAAATGGAGAGGCCAGTGATAACAGCTTCAAAAACGACTCATAAATACGTTGCTGAACTGAGAGATTATGGCCTGTTCCTGAAGTATGTGTAAAATTACATGTAAAGGTCAAGAGAGCATCATTAATATGTATGACTGGATTCCAGCTCTAGTAGACAGTCCATTCCCTCAGGCGTAAAATGAGGTAGTTGAGCACTGAAGGAGACACATGCTGTGTACGCCTGTGTCATGTAATGGGAATGTGTTATATAGTTGTATCTTTGGTGTTATGATTATTTGGGTGGGATGAGAAAGACTTGGTGTGCCACCAAAAAGGGGCTACTGGATGCATCTGGTCTATGGGGCCCCTGAGAAGTGGGGCTAGTGAATGCGTTTGATCTGGAGGCCCCTGAGAAGTGGGACTACTAGAGACATCTGATCTGGGGGCCCCTGAGAAGTGGGGCTACTAGAGACATCTGATCTGGGGGCCCCTGAGAAGTGGGGCTACTAGAGACATCTGATCTGGGGGCCCCTGAGAAGTAGGGCTACTAGAGACATCTGATCTGGGGGACCCCTGAGAAGTGGGGCATTGGGTGCATCTGATCTGGGGGCCCCTGAGAAGTGGGGCTACTGGATATATCTGGTCTGGGGGACCCCTGAGAAGTTGGTGTACCTCTGCTGGGCATCACAGCCAGTTTTACTCAGTTGGTTGAGCCAGAGTCCTAGGAATTATCTCTGATAACTCCCCTTCTTTGAACCCCATTTTCACCAGTTTTGTAGATTCTACCTCTGAAAATCCATATTGAATCCATTTACCTCTCTCATTTATCAAATACTATTTGAATGAATGAATGTACTCAGCTGCCCAAGATCAAATCACTGTTAGCTCTCTCAGTATAGCGAATTGACTTTGCTGTACAGCAGAAACTAATACAACTTTGTAAAGCAACTATACCTAATAAAATTAACTTAAAAACAAAAAATAAAAGTCAAAAATAAAAAAAAACAAATCACCATCAGCTCTCAACAGGTTGTTCACTTCTCTTTTTTTCTCTCTTGCAAACATAGTGATATGTTTTTAAAATCACAAATAAAGTCTAGCTTAAAATGTCTAGGCTTTAGGCTAAGATCTGAAATATTTATCACTTCCTACATGACCCTGCGTAACCTGGTCCTGGCTGTCTTTATATCATCCACAGCAACTGGTTTTCTGGTCGTCTAGTAACTCAAACTCTCTCCCACTCCTTGGCTTTAGCACCTGCTCTTCCCTCTTCCGGGAATGTTCTTCTTTCTAGTATTGTGGTAAACTGTATTTCCTCAGATACACCTTCCCCCATCTAAATTAGATTCCCTTGTTACACTTTTTAAAATCCTAGTGCTATTCTTGCAGAGCACTTGTTATGTAGCTGGGAATTATATAAACAAAACTTCAGAGAGAAAGAGTCCAGTTATCTGTCGTCTTTGCTCTGTCCTCAAGGAGCTGTCATTTACCCTGCAGCCTTTTCCAGTTCAGTTTTGATTCCCGCTGCTCCCCTGAAAATGCCCTCTGATTCCGGATGCTCAATGACTGTCATTTTGCCCAATTCACAGGTAGTTCTCTCTCCTTTCTTCATTTGATTTCTCAGCAAACCTCATCACAGTGGACCATTTCCTTCTCGGGACATTCTTCCTTCTTGGTTTTTGTCACTGTTTAATGTGGTCGTCTGGGATGCAGGTGCTGAGATGGAGAGAAGTGTGCCAGAGCCTTGTTGGTCGGAGGGGCTTGCCAGTGGAAGAGTCAAGAGGAAGGGAGCAAGACTGGATAGGTCAGGGCTTCAGAAAGAAAGGAAGGAAGACGGGAAGAGACAGAATTAGGCAGGGAAAACTTCAGACTGTGGTGCAGATCGAAGAGAGTCTACAACCCTACCAGGAACTCTGCAGCAAAGATTCTCAGTAGAAGAGACCTGAATTAGGCAGAGTTGGCCCGGCCATGCTACCTGTAGTGTGCTCAGTGATTAGCTGGGGTGACCTGGGAGGAATGTGGCTTTGGCTTAAAGGCCGAGTGGATTCTGAGCCTGTTAACAGCTGGAGGTTGTCAGATAACTGCACTTCTTACAACTGAATGATAAGTGGTTTGTCCCTGGGAGATCCTAGCAGCATACATCCACTGCCACAGAGACACTGTACATTTCTTCACTATCTCTTCCCTAATCACTTCTTCTCCATAGTCTTTGTTTTTTGCTTTCTTTGCTCAATCCCTCAAAGTTTGATCCTCGATGTTCTCCTTGTTTGAACTCTTTCCCTAAATTTATGTCTTTGAATACCACCTCTATGCTACGTTCTATAGCTTGAGTTCTACCTTCTCCACCAAACTTTAGGCTCCTAAACTTAACAGCCTTCTGGTTAGCTCCTCTTCAGATGTCTGATAGGCACCTCACTCTTTCTCACCAAGCTAGACCTCTTGATTTTCCTCCCTAGATGTGTGCCTCTTCTATTTTCCTCTATTCTAGTAATTACATTTAGTAATTTTAGCATTACAACCATCACTGCAAGATGTGAGAGTCATTCCCAGTTCCCCTTTCCTTTACCTTTCTAGTCCTATCTGTTGTACCTCTGGAATATAATTTGTATTTGTCCATTTCTTCTCCCTGTCTTGTCCAAGTCATCATAATCCCTCATGTGGACACGCAGTGGTCTCTTAACTGGATTATTTGCTCCTTTTTGCCTTCACAGAATACTCTAGAATAAAAGTCCTATGAAGGCAAAGGCTTTACTTCTCTTGTTCACTGCTATATCCATGTTGCCCAGAACAGTGTCTGGTAAACAGGTGCCACTAAATATTCGCTGAATGAAGGAATGAATGAGTGAATGAATGGATCAGTTCTCCACTTGGAATTTTTAAGATAAATCAGATGATGCCCTTTTCCTTCTTAAAATCATCCAATGGATTAGCAGTTCAGAATGGAATCCAGACTAGAAGACTGTGCAGGCTGCCTACTGCACTGACTTTATCTCACGGCACACTCTGCTGCAGCCACAGCATCCTTCTCTCCATTCCCCACACCAAGCTCTTGCTCACATGAAGGCCTTTCACCTGTGATTCTTCTTCATGGTAAGACATAGCTCTTATCACTCAGATCTCAAGTCCAGAAGGACGTAGTCTTTGAGATGCCTTTCCTGGCCATTGTATGTAACTTAGTAACCGTCCCTGGTCCCCGGTCTCCATCCCAGTTCTGTCACACAGCTGTATTTTATTTCTTTATACCACTTAATTCTTCTGTTTAGTTTTTAAACTTTGACATTGGCTATTAGAAAAATTAGGTTCTTTTTAATTTTTAAGGAGTTGCTAGCTAGTCCTTCCTTCTGACCCTGTCTACCAAACAATCCTTTCTCACCCTCCAGTGTATCTAATGTAAAGCAGCCAAAATAACTGGACCAGAGCCTAGAAAGTGGAGTTTAGATTGTGATCACTTTAAGAAGGCTCTTGGGTGCTATCTGGAACTTTTTTCTGTAACCTTCTGATCTTTTAGGTTTTCCTCAGAACAGATTTACCCACCTTCCTGAAAAAAAGCATCATTTTTATGTCAGGGTAGAGAGAGCTGAACTAAAGACAGAGCTTGGTCCCAAGGTTAGTTCTAGAGTGTGGACAGACAATAGGTTATAATGGTCCAGTCCAGGGCACTGGTGACAGTTTGGTGGAAACAAGGGAACAAATGTGAGGCATGCTCAGAATGAGATTCTTCAGAATGTATCATCTAATACAGCTCTCTGTCTTCAGTTGAGTTCTCTCTACCCTGACGTAAAAATGACTCTCAAGAGTCTTCTCCAAGATAATACATTCTAATTTTGACATGCTAAGTTCCAGATGCTGACAGGAAAACCACATGTCTGGTTGGTAGTTGGATATCTAGGATTGGAACCCAGGCAATAGGTGGATATGTGGATAGTCAGCTTAGGTCTGAATCTGTCTCACACATGGTAGGGTCTATATGTTGATGTTACTTTCTCCGTTTGTCTCACTCTCTCCTTCCCTGACTGTGGCCATGAGTCCATTCTCTATGTCTCCATTCCTTCCCTGCAGGTAGGTTCATCAATACCATTTTTCTAGATTCCATATATATGTGTGTTAATATACTGTATTTGTTTTTCTCTTTCTGACTTAATTCACTCTGTATAACAGGCTCTAGGTTCATCTACCTCACTAGAACTGACTCAAATTCATTCTTTTTTTTTTTGCTGAGTAATATTCCATTGCATGTATGTCCCACATTTTTTAAATCCATTTAACTGTTAATAGATATCCAGTTTGCTTCCATATCCTGGCTATTGTGAATAGTGCTGCTACGAGCATTGGGGTACATGTGTCTTTTTTTCAGTTATGGTTTTCTCAGGATATAAGCAATAGAGTTTTGTATAGTTCCCTCAGAACCCTGACAAATGCTATTCTTTTTTTTTTTTATGTTGTATATAATGTTAAAGGTTACTTTCCATTTATAGTTATTATAAAACATTGGCTATATTCCCTGTGGTGTACAGTATGTCTCTGAGCATATCTTTCACCCATAGTTTATACCTCCCACTCCCCACCCCTGTATTGTCCACGCCCCCCCGCCCCCTCCCCCCGCCCAACCATGGTAACCGCTAGTCTGTTTCCATAGCTGTGAGTCTGCTCCTTTTTTGCTATATTCGTTAGTTTGTTGTAGTTTTTAGATGCCACATGTGAGTGCTATCGCAGCTTTGGTCTTTTCTGACTCATTTCACTTAGCATAATGCCCTCCAAGCAGTCCATCTGTGTTGCTTCAAATGGCAAAATTGTCAAACCCTGACTCTTCAAAGGCAGAGGTCAAATGTGGTTCAGCAGAAGAGATAGGAAAACTTAAGGGCAGAGAAGAAAAAACTTCAAGGAAAAGATAGATGTGTTAAGTATTGCATGTGACAGCCAGGGAGTTACTGCTGGTCTCACAGAATTTAGTTTCAGAATCGTGGCAGAACCATGCACCACCGTGAAGTGTAGACCCCGCTTGCTGCAACTAGAGAAAAGTCTGCACAAAAGCAACAAAGACCCGGCACAGCCAAAAATAAGTTAAAAAAGAAAAAGAATAGTGACAGAGACAAGAAAGTGAAGTTGCATGAAGAACGTGAATGAGGTGTTGGTGGAGAAGCGAAGAGGCTCGGAGAGGTGGAATTAGGGGAAGTATCAGTAAGGGTGGTGCATTGATTGATACAGGCAGTGTGGAAAGGAATAATGATGCTAATGATTTGAATAATTAGAAACTTATCAAGATTTTTGTTTTGCCCTTTTTTCAGGCTCTGTACCAGACCATTGTCGTTTTATTTTATGGCTTTAACTGACAAACCCACTGTTAGTGGAGACCATATGAATGTCAGAAAGTTGCAGGGTAACAGTGTAATCAACATGTGGAAGTAGTCTTCCAGTAGTTAACCATTCAGCTCAAATTATACCCTATTTATGAAATTTTAATAACTTACTGATTTCTTGGCTGTGTATCTCATGGTTCTTAGTTTTATTGAAGATCAAAGTAAGTTTGACTGTTTTTATAATGAGGATACAACATTTTAGGTATTATCTTTCTATAATTACGTGCCATAAATTCAGTAAATTTATTTGAACTCATTTGCAAGGCACAGGTCTGGATGCTGGGGACACAAAGATGTACAAAATTGGACTCTGTCTGCAAGGAGATCTAATGTGGGGGGAAAGAATGCTTGGTATAAAATATAATGTGCTATGACAAGTTTTATACAAGATGTGTAACATACTCAACTCATAGAGGCATATAAAAAGTGATACATTTAGCTTGGAGAAGCGAGGGAATGCCTCCACAGGTGGGCCCTGATCTGAATCTGAAGCAAGTCTCTTCTACACATTGTATTCTCATTTAAATAATATATTTGAAGTTTTAATTTTCCTTGTGCAGTCTTAACCCTGATGCTGCTATTTGATTTTGTTTCTCTAATTCCTAGTGTGTTTCTTCAAACCTATGTTCCTTGAAGGCACACAATGAAGAGATATTGAAGTGAGAAAATAAACAAATGAATCAATGTATATGACTAGACTAACAAAGACAATGATGTTTGTTTTGTTCAGTGCTGTATTTCTTGCACTGAGAAGTGCTTAGTCTATCAGTTTCCCGACTGTGGCTCAAATCATGAACCCTTCTTGCAAAATTCAGACTTAAATTGAAGAAAGTAGGGAAAACCACTAGATCATTCAGGTGTGACCTAAATCAAATCCCTTATGATTACAGAGTGGAAGTAACAAATAGATTCAAGGGATTAGATCTAATAGACAGAGTGCCTGAACAGCAATGGATGGAGGTTCGTGGCACTGTACAGGAGGCAGTGATCAAACTATCCCCAAGAAAAAGAAATGCAAAAAGGCAAAATGATTGTCTGAGGAGGCCTTACAAAGAAATAGCTGAGGAAAGAAGAGAAGCAAAAGGCAAAGGAGAAAAGGAACAATATATCCATCTGAATGCAGAGTTCCAAAGAATAGCAAGAAGAGATAAGGAAGCCTTCCTAAGTGATCACTTTGAAGAAATAGAGGAAAACAATGAAATGGAGAAAACTAGAGATCTCTTCAAGAAAATTAGAGATACCAAGGGAACATTTCATGCAAAGATGGACACAATAAAGGACAGAAATGGTATGGACCTAACAGAAGCAGAAGATATTAAGAAGAGGGGGCAACAATACACAGAACAACTATACAAAAAGGATCTTCACGACCCAGATAAGCACGATGGTGTGATCACTCACCTAGAGCCAGACATCCTGGAATGTGAAGTCAAGTGGGCCTTAGGAAGCATCACTATGAACAAAGCTAGTGGAGGTGATAGAATTCCAGTTGAGCTATTTCAAATCCTGAAAGATGATGCTGTGAAAGTGTTGCACTCAATATGCCAGCAAATTTGGAAAACTCAGCAGTGGCCACAGGACTGGAAAAGGTCAGTTTTCATTCCAATCCCAAAGAAAGGCAGTGCCAAAGAATGTTCAAACTACCGCACAGTTGCATTCATCTCACACGCTAGCAACATAATGTTCAAAATTATCCAAGCAAAGTTTCAACAGTACGTGAACCGAGAACTTTCAGATATTCAAGCTGGATTTAGAAAAGACAGAGGAATCAGAGATTAAATTGCCAGCATCTGTGGGATCATCGAAAAAGCAAGAGAATTCCAGAAAAATGTTTACTTCTGCTTTACTGACTATGCTAAAGCCTTTGTGTAGATCACAGCAAAGTGGAAAATTCGTAAAGAGATGAGAATACAAGACCACCTGACCTGCCTCCTGAGAAATCTGTATGTAGGTCAAGAAGCAACTGTTAGAATCAGACCTGGAACAACAGACTGTTCCCAAATTGAGTAAGTACGTCAAGGCTGTATATTGTCACTCTGCTTATTTAACTTCTATGCAGAATACATCATGTGAAATGCCAGGCTGGATCAAGTACAAGCTGAAATCAAGATTGCCAGGAGAAATACCAATAACCTCAGATACGTAGATGACACCACCCTTATGGCAGAAAGCGAAGAGGAACTAAAGAGCCTCTTGATGAAAGTGAAAAAGGAGAATGAAAAAGCTAGCTTAAAACTCAACATTCAAAAAACTAAGATCATGGCATCTGGTCCCATCTCTTCATAGCAAATAGATCAGGAAACCATGGAAACAGGGACAAACTTTATTTTGGGGGCACCAAAATCACTGCAGATGATGACTTAAGCCATGAAATTAAAAAATGCTTGCTCTTTGGAAGAAAAGCTATGAGCAGCCTAGAAAGCATATTAAAAAGCATAAACATTACTTTGCTGACAAAGGTCCGTGTAAGTCAAAGCTATGTTTTTTTCCAGTAGTCGTGTATGGTTGTGAGAGTTGGACCATAAAGAAATATGAGTGCCAAAGAATTGATGCTTTTGAACTATGGTGCTGGAGAAGACTCTTGAGAGTCCCTTGGACTGCAAGGAGATCCATCTAGTCAGTCCTAAAGGAAATCAACCCTAAATATTCATTGGAAGGACTGATGCTAAAGCTGAAGCTCCAATACTTTGGCCACCCAATGCAAAGAACTGACTCATTAGAAAAGACCTTGATCCTGGGAAAGATTGAAGGCAGCAGAAAGGGACAACAGAGGAAGAGATGGTAGGATGGCATCACCGACGTGATGGACATGAGTTTGAACAAGCTCGGGGAGTTGGTGATGGACAGGGAGGCCTGGTATGTTGCAGTCCACGGGGTTGCAAAGAGTCAGACACGACTGAACAACTGAACTGACTGACTAGTCTATCAGTAGGTCCATAAATCCTCTTTGACTGAACAGAAGGGAAAGGGAGGGAGGGAGAGAAGAAAGGAAGGAAAATTTAAAGTGTATTCACTTCTACTGATGAACCTGTTTTCAGGGAAGGAAGACTAGACTTAGACAATGGACTTGTGGACACAACAGGGAAAGGAGAGGGTAGGACGAATTAAGAAAGTAACGTTGACATAGATACTATCATGTGTAAAACGATAGCAAGTGGGAAGCTGCTGTATAGCATAGGAAGCTCAGCTTAGTGCTCTGTGATGACCTAGAGGGGTGTGATGGGAGTGGGCAAAGGAGACTGAACAGGCAGGCGATATATATAATTATGGATGATCTGCATTGTTTTATGATGCTGAAGCTCCAATGCTTTGGTCACCTGATATGAAGAGCTGACTCACTGGAAAAGACTCTAATGTTGGGAAAAACTGAGGGCAAGAGGAGAAGGGGCTGACAGAGGATGAGACAGTTGGATGTCATCACTGACTCAGTGAACATGAGTTTGAGCAAACTCAGGGAGGTAGTGATGCACAGAGAAGCCTGGTGTGCTGCAGTTCATGGGATTACAGAATCGGATACGAGTTAGCGACTGAACAACAGTAGAAACCAATACACTATTGTAAAACAATTACCCGCCAGTTAAAAAATAAAACATATTCACCTCTAGAAGAGCAGAGAGAAAAGACAAAATATCCAACTCTAACAACAATTTTGGAAAAATTAAACATTAGTACCCTCAGAGATTTGATTTTAGTCTGAAAGAAATTTGAATTTTACTATATTAACTTATTTGTTTCATTGTTGTGACTAATTCAACAGTTTCATTTTCTTTCTTATAGCTTTCAATAGATTGGGCACAAAAATGGAGATTTTGTAATAGACAACAGCTCCTACAAACAAGAAGTCACCTAAAGATTCTATAGTACATTTTTTTTTCTTTGAAGTTCATCTCTCTGTCTTCATAGTTTCTTCTCTTTTATATAGCCTTGTGGTGTTCTGGTGGTGGTGGTTTAGTTACTAAGCCATGGCCGACTCTTGTGACCCCATGGACTGTAGCCCACCAGGCTCCTCTGTCCGTGCGATTTCCCAGGCAAGAATACTGGAGTGGGTTGCCATTCCTTTCTCCAGGGGATCTTCCCGACCCAGGGATCAAACCCAGGTCTCCTGCACTACAGGTAGATTCTTTACCAACTGAGCCACCAGGGAAGCCTAGATAATGTGCTACTTTAAAATGATTGGATTTTATTCTGTCTTATTAATTCTTTAAGAGGTCATACTTTTCTTCTTGGGGAAAACATTTGTTTCTCAAAAATTAGTATCTCATGTTTTGTATGCTTGAGACAATATGACTTAAAGATGTGGTAAATATAGTTTCTGATATCAACATATGTAGTAGTGAAACTGCTTTATAATTTTATCTATTTAATGAATTCATTTAATCTTTTTCACTGTCCTGTTTTTAATTTTCCACTCATCACATGTGAATTAAATTAAGATAGTTTATTGAGAAGCTGTATTGCCAAGGAGCTATGGAAAACTTCTTTGGCTTACATTTTGAATTTTTCTCCCATTTGTCTCTGGCCAACAGCTCAGCCCCTTTGGTGTCCCATCTGCTTAACACACGACAGCTATGGCACATTTCCATTCATCTGGGTCAGAAAATAAAGAGACCTTTAAGTCAGTCTGGATATTACCTGCCATTGCCATGGGTCCAATACAGTTAAAGATGGGAAACTTTCGTTTTCATTTTCCTCAGAAATTGATACCACCAAGCCCATTACTGTGAATTTGTGGCTTCTTTTTGAAATGTCCCTCATTGAATTCTAGAACATAATTAACTTTGAGAGAAGCATTCACCAACACCTCAGCATGTTGCCATACTCTTTCAGTACTTACTCTTCATATGAAGTTCTCATCACCATCCCAGTGATTGGTTTTGCTTTTTGACTGATGACTCTTGATTCAGCTCTCCTTGCTGCTGCTGCTAAGTCACTTCAGTTGTGTCCGACTCTGTGCGACCCCATAGACGGCAGCCCACCAGGGTCCCCTGTCCCTGGGATTCTCCAGGCAAGAACACTGGAGTGGGTTGCCATTTCCTTCTCCAATGCGTGAAAGTAAAGTTGCTCAGTCATGTCCGACTCTTAGCGACCCCATGGACTGCAGTCCACTAGGCTCCTCCATCCATGGGATTTTCCAGGCAAGAGTACTGGAGTGGGGTACCATTGCCTTCTCCTTAGGAGAGTCTAAAAGCCAGTCTAGGGCAGATTCTACTTTGGAAAGTCTGAAGAACTAAATTTATCTCTTGCCTCTATAGTCGGTATACCCATGAATTAGGAAAGTAGCTTTTAATTTTAACCCAAATTATCATCAGTGCAAAAATAGAACTATTTATTTTTTCTGTTAGCTTGTTAATTAATTTATTTTTAGGCATCTCTTACCTCATTCCAAGAAAGAATTCGGACAAGCTCAAAATAACAGTGGTAACACAGCCTTATAAAAAATAAACTATTCAGGGCCATGGGAAAGTAAGGGTGAAGGTTTAAAGTTAGTTCACAAAAAATCGCTAGTAGGGTTTTGCTGCACAGAAGGTAAAGTTAAGTTGTAGATTCAGCTGTAAAGTTGCTGGCGGCCAGAGCAAAGATTGAGACGTGCTCAGTAAAGAGTCCCAGGATCCTCAAGGTGAAAATATCGAGCTTTTCCTTTCAAAGGAGTATACAAGACATGTTTCTTGGGGACCCTCCTATAGAGAGCGCTGATTGATGTAGACAGTATCCCTAACATTATGGACGAGGAA
Organism: Ovis aries; assembly: GCF_016772045.2. NCBI lineage: Eukaryota > Metazoa > Chordata > Mammalia > Artiodactyla > Bovidae > Ovis > Ovis aries. The sequence continues at coordinate 36,984,221 of NC_056069.1, read as the reverse complement.
TAAGTCCTTTATGTCTGTTTTCTCGTTCAATTCTTTACAGTAACTCTGTGAAGTAATTATTTTCAGATGAGGAAACTTCGGCCCCAAGAGGTTAAGTGACTTGTCCAAAATCATGCAGTAAGTGGGAGAAAGGATTTTAAAATGGGCAAATCTATCTGGCTTCATTGTCCTCACCCTTAATCATTTTTCTTTACTAGATTCCTGTTACTATTTTTTGTTGTAAGTCAAGGGCAGAACAAAAAAATGAAATTCAAGAGAAACCATTCTAAGAGGGGATCAAAGCAATGCAGTCTAAATATACAGCCAGCTCTCCGAAGATTTTATTTGGGCCAGGGGTAAAATTTAGTTAACCTAGAGCTGTGTTCTAAACCTTTGTTGGATCTCTTTGATGATCTAGGGTAAGCTACAGACTTTTTCTTCAAAAAGTATACATATGTACTATTTTAGGCAAACCATGGACCTCCTCTCCCTCTTACCCCCACCCCCCCAAAAAAAATTAATCTCCAAAACTGTACATAGATGTAGAGTTGGGCAGCAGAGAGTCTAAGGCAATAAACTAATAAATAGTAGCTGTGTCAAATGGGGACAGATCCTTTTGCATTAACTAGCTGTTGGATATTAGTTGGCTTCTCCCTTCTTAAGTCACAGCAAGGAGATATTTCACTAGATTCCAAATCCCTGATCTCACAGGACTTTAGAGAGCTCCCAGGGATGGGGGAAGTGTATGAAAACTTTTATTATTTAAATTTATTAAAGCAGTTATCTGCCTTATTAGGACCTGTGATAGTCTCACTACTTAGTTTTAGGATGGGTCATTTTAGCTATTGTATTTTGGTCCTTATTTCTCCTGGAGTAAATTTAAGTGTGCTGACCATTGTATTCAGACTAATTAACTGCAGGGACAGGTGAACACCAAACTATAAAATCAAACCTTTTAATATTTTAGGAAGTCATGAGTAGTGATTGTCCCTGGGAACTAGACTAATAATCCTGTCAATAGTACTTTTCAAAATCCCTATATCAGACACCTAGCAATATAACCTAAGAATTCTCCACTGGCTTTAGTAGTATCTAGCACAATTTTATACAGTGATTATGCAGTCAGAGATCTACACATATCCTTTAGGTATCAAGGTTCTTTTACAAGCCAGGTGACCTAGATTAAAATCTTAACTCTGCCACTAACTGTAAGATTATGGACAGATGACACAACTTCACATACCTCATATCTAAACTAAGAGTGATAAAGGTACCTGTTTCAGTATTTGAATTTAAAATGCAGTAACAAATGAAGAACCCTTAGCCTAGTGGTAGTATAATACAGACCTGAGAAGTGTTTAGCTTTTATTAATTATACTTAGTGGTAGTGCTACAGACAGTGAGCGTCTTTATGTTTTTGAGAGGGTGGGCGCTGAACCACAGTATCTTGCAGGATCCCTGATTTTCTGACCCGGGATCAAACCCTGGCCCACATCAGTGAAAGTGCCAAGTCCTAACCACTGGACTGCCAGGGAGTTTTCATGACCATCTCTTTATGTCACTGAAAAGTCCTTAGGTCTGGAGAGTGTTTGGAGAGTTTGCCGAGTTTCAACCCATTTTTGTCCTGAGCTGTCCTTGTGTATAGTACTTCTTTAGCAAGGCTCCACAGTGTCTTTTCTCCAAGGACTGATTTCTAATGGTAAATGCTACTTGGATGGCTCCTCTGCTCTTGATTTTAGTAGTTCATAGCCTCTATGCAGCGCTTTAAGCTGTGTGTGCTGAGTTTTAAAACTTATTGCTTCACCTTGGTTTTTTCCCCATTTGAACTCAGTGCATCAACTGGCTGCTGATTCTTCTCCAGGCTGTTCCTTTTCCCTTACACACAGAAAATTTATTTCCCTAAAGATATTTTTAAAGCATGTCTAACAGAACTTATTCAGGAGGGAAATGCCTGGCTTATGAACAAATGTATTATGAGTCTGGGAGGATGGGAAAGTGTGAGGGATGGGGGACAGAGAGAGGCAGTGATAATAATTGGAATCTCTTATCCTTGTATCCTTTTGAAAGTGTTTTCTCATTGATTTCTTTCCTTATTGAAAGAGAAAAGTTGGTGTTTATTTTGTTAATAGGAACTATGTTTCTGTAACACAGTATACTTTATAGACTTTTAGAGTCACTGCTTATTCTTAAAAGATGCAAAATACAAATAATATTCAACTTTATTTGTCACTGGTCTATCTACGATGTGGGAGACCTGGGTTCGATCCCTGGGTTGGGAAGATCCCTTGGAGAAGGAAATGGCAGTCCACTCCAGTACTATTGCCTGGAAAATCCCATGGACAGAGAAGCCTGGTAGGCTACAGTCCATGGGGGTCGCAAAGGGTCGGACACGACTGAGCGACTTCACATTCACGTTATAGGTATGGAAAATTTTCAGTATTCTTTCTCAAGAAAAATTACTTGAACCATCAAGATTTATGGCATATTAATCCAAAGTTAATATGAGACCTTACCTGTCTTCAGTGGATCCATATAGACAACACTATAAAACATGAATGAGCAGTACGTATAGTAGTTGATTTTTTCAGTTATCTGAATATTGACATTATTACTTAATCCTTTTGTGCCTTAGTTGTCCTCTGCAAAACAGGTAATAATAGTACCTTCTTCATATCATAGGGTTGTGAGTATTAAGTGATAAAGTATTTAGCACAGTGCTTGCTTTGTAATGAGCACATAAATGTTATCTATTATGATTATTAGTCCAATTCTTAGGTTTTATGCGGGTTATTAATTCAGTATTCTGAGTTCATTATCAAACACATTTTGGCATTCCTGATTTCTGAAAATAATTCTCCAAGTAGTGGAGTTCTGTTGTAGATTAATTTGTTAGAGATATTGGAAAGATTCACCCTTTTTAGTGCAAACTTCTAAAGTAACATTGACTTCACTACTAAACTCTACAACTTGATTAAGCAGTGTTTAACTTTTCAGTCGGGAAAAACCATCCATTCAGTTTCAAAAGAAGAATATCTCATTTTCAAATTTGCACTGAATCACTCTTTGGCGCATAAATTGTTATCTTTAGAATCTGTTTTGCAGATGTGGAGGCTGCTGCTTTAAAATGTAGTTGGTTGAGTGAAATTTTCATATATGTATTGTATTTCAGAAGCATTAAAAAATAAAGTATAATGGCTGTAATCATGAAGAATAATAGTTCCTTACTGCAGTGGCTGGTTGGAAAGCCTGCCTGCACCTGCTCATATTCAGGGAGAAGTTGGTCTAGAAACTGTTGAGCCCTGGCAGCATCAGAGTAGGTGGGTGGAGGCAGATTTTTGTAAGATTTGTCATACCCACTTTATCCTGTGCTGGCTGCAATATTCTCTTTCCTCTTCTTCCATATCTCCTCATTATCCACCCACACCCACTGTGCCTTGTATTGTTTTTATTGGGAGGTAGTAATTACTTCTTGACATAAACAATCATTTGTAATTATAGGCACCTACATATTTCTCTACATTTTAAGGCCAAATCCACATATGAGTTCTTATTTTGATGCATGAGAGTAATTATTAGTGACTAACACTGAGTGACTTGTATTATGCTTCAAGTGGATTTATTGTGAATTTCCCCTGATCAAGTACATAGAAATACATAGGTGGGAGGATGAGAGAATTTGTCTGTGTTCCCTCTCCAAGAGTTGATTTTCTTCAGTGACCTCTTTGTGTTCATTTCCAGTTGGTCGGAAACACATACCGTTAGAAGCACTGGATCCTTATTTAATATTTTAATTTCATTTTCTTCTCAAATTCTCCATTTATGTTGATAACAGCCATCATTTTCCTTTGTCCTGGACCTTTGTCAGGGACATTGTCTTCATTCCTTGGCTCCACACTCTGCAGCCATGGTTCAGCCCTGTGGTTGGAGGACCAGTCCTTGCAGACTTTGGGGTATGCTGCTTGTCTAGGAGAGGAGGTCAGTCTTCCCTTCATGATCCCCAAATCCTATTGAATCTCTATTTCCCAAAGTTTACAGAATGCTCTTTGTTGTTATCGTTCAGTTGCTAAGTCGTACCCAAGTCTTTGCAATCCCATGGGCTACAGCCTGCCCGGCTTCTCTGTTTTCCGCTATCTCTCAGAGTTTGCTCAGATTCGTGTCCGTTGAGTCAGTGATGTTGTCTAACCTCCTCATCCTCTGCTGCCCCCTTCTCCTTTTCAGTCTTTGCCAGCATCAGGGACTTTTCCAGTGAGTCAACTCTTTGCATCAGGTGGCCAAACTATTGAAACTTCAGCATCAATCCTTCCAGTGAATGTTCAGAGTTGATTTCCTTTAGGATTGACTGATTTGATCTCCTTGCAGTCCACGGGACTGTCAAGAATCTCCTCTAGCACCACAGTTTGAAAGCATTAGTATTTCAGTCTGCCTTCTTTGTGGTCCAACTCTCATATCCATACATGACTAGTTTAACAGAGTTTGCAGGGTCTTTCCTAATCCAGTCCTGGCTTGTTTCCGTCCTCATCTAGACATGTGTACACCCCCCCCCCCCCACACACACACACAGTTCACACATACTGTAACTATATAAGACTATAGTAACTATTCCTCTCAAGGTCTTTTCCCATGGTATTCCTTCTACCATAAATTCCCTCAAATGAAATTTGCCCCATGATGCCTTCTTCCCATTTAGGAGTCAAATCAAATGTTATATCCTCTCCTCTGCCTGTCTTCCTCGGTTTTTCATCCTAAGCAAGTTCAGTTGCTCAGTCATGTCCAATTCTTTGTGACTCCATGGACTATAGCATGCCAGGCTTCCCTGTCCATCACCAGCTCCCAGAGCTTGCTCAAACTCATGTCCATCGAGTTGGTGATGCCATCCAACCATCTCATCCTCTGTCAATCCCCTTCTCCTCCTGCCTTCAATCTTTCCCAGCATCAGGGTCTTTTCCAGTGAATCAGTTGTTCACATCAGGTGGCCAAATTATTGGAGTTTCAGCTTTAGCATCAGTCCTCCCAAAGAATTTTCAGGACTGATTTCCTTTAGGATTGACTATTTTGATTTCCTTGCAGTCCAAGGGACTCTCAAGAGTCTTCTCCAGCACCACGGTTCAGAAGCATCAGTTGATGCTTTTGATGCTTTTTCATCCTAGTCAAGTTTTATCAATTCCTATCTATAGTTTTTATTTATAATTTGTAAATTTTATTATATTTTAATTGAAGCATGGTGTATTTATTTTATTAGTTTCAGGTGTTCAGTAAAGTGATTTGGTTATATTTATATTTACGTGTGTGTATATTTTTCCAGATTATTTTCCACTATAGGTTATTACAAGATGTTGAATATAGTTTCATGTGCTACACAGTAAATCCTTATTACTTACTTATTTTATATATAGGAGTTGTATCTGTTAACCCCATGCTTATAATTTATCCTTCCCTACCCCTAGATTCCTATCCAAATTTAAGTAGCATTTTGGGGGGGAGCACTCTCTGCCTAATCACTTCCCACTCCTAATTCCAGAGCATTCTGACCTCTGCCCCATCAGTCTACTAAAACTTTTCTTGCAGGCCTCATGTATGACTTCTGTTACATCCAGTGAAGGCCTTCTAGTCCTTATTTTCCTTAGGATCTTAATATCTCCAAGGAGTTGGCATTCTTGATCATGCCTTCCTTTTAAACTTTCTCCTTTGTCTTTACCGACACTGTCCCCTCCTGCCTCTGGTACTTTTTTCCTGTCTCCTGTCACACTCCTTTCCCATTTTGCCACCTATTTTGAAGTGTCTGTTGTGCAGGGGGTCTGCCGTCTGCAGTTCCCACAGCTGTGTCTCTGTCTGCCTTCTAATGAGTCTTAATTGTATTCCTCTCACCTGCAAGGTTCCCCACCTGATTGCCACACAGTTGTCTCACCTTAACTTACCTCCTTCACTGTTACTGCCTTTTGTCTTATATTGCCACTTCCGCAACTCTGTCTCACTGAATGAACGGCTCCACCTCCTTTCCCCTCCTCAAAGTTATTTTTCTTTTACACCCTCCTGCTTCATTGCCATAGCCCAGGCCTTGATCATCTCTCACCTGGCTTATGCAACCTACAGACTTGGCCTCTCCAAGCAGTCTTTCCCACTACCACCCAAGTGGGTTTCTAAAACACAGGACTGATTATATAACTTAAGTCATCCCTCTATTTAGTGGCTCCATGGTCTCCATAAGTGTAAAGTCTATAATCCCAGTACAGCTTATAGGATCCCCTTTATAGTCTAATAATTGCCAGTGATTATTGACAATCTCATCTTCTACATATGGCCAGAGCAGACTATCAGTACTTGTTCCTGGAATAAGCTATGCTTTTGCAAGTCACTTTATCTTTGCATATTCTGTATCAATTTCTAGGATTCACCCCTCTCCCTGCAACTGTGAATTTCACTTGCAGTATTTCAACTCTTCTTCAAAAAGCACACCTCTGAGGAATCCTTTCTAGATCTTTTCCAATGAGCTACCTGTTTCCCTTCTCTGGATGTTGCCTCATAGTGTGATGATGTCTTTCTCCCAGTTTTTCTCCTCCAGTAGATTATATGTGCTTGGAGAACAGGCACCTTAGTATTCCCAGGTATCTAGCCTATGTTGAACTATTGACCTGTGGTTTATTGCTTGTACATTATATCCATTTGCCCAGCTGTGATTTCCATGAAGGCAAAGGCCTCATCCTAGTCAATTCTTGCTTCTTCAGTGAGAAACAGTGCTCACATCTCAACAAAAGTTAATTGAAGCAAGTTATGTTGAAGAACATTTCAAGAGAATTCAAGTTAAATAGTGAAAGTTAACAATGAATGTACTATTTCTAAATTTAAAAAAGAAAGAGAACTCAAACATAGAGTAGTACTGAAGTATAATGACAATATCTATTATAAATATGTACACATTTTATTATATAAATATATATTACTTAGATATATCTGCCATAGGATTTTAATTTTATTGAAAGCCTGTGATATGTACAAAATGATGCTAGATATTAAGAGAATAAAAAGAGTTGAAATGAGTATCTATTTAGAAGATTTTAATTTGGCATATTAGAAGGTGTAGGAAAATGTCCGTATATTCTTTTGGAATAACCTGTGAAACATTTTTGTCATAACTCTGAGCAGAACAGTTCTCAGCATCTACCTGTGGGTGTTTTCTTAAAACACTACACTACTTTTCTCATGAGTTTCTTGATAGGTTAAAATAAAAGGACTTAGAAAAAAGGAACCTACTGCCTTAACATGTTTGGGTATACATCTGAATATACAGTTTTCTTTTCCTTTTTCCTTTCCCTTTTTCTCCTTTTCTATTATTATATTTAGTATTACATATTGAGAAAAAGATGGACTTCCCTGGTGGCTCAGACGGTAAAGCATCTGCTTATAACATGGGAAACCCGGGTTCGATCCTTGGGTTGGGAAGATCTCCTGGAGAAGGAAATGGCAAGCCACTCCAGTATTCTTGCCTGGAAAATCCCATGGATGGAGGAGCCTGGTAGGCTACAGTCCATGGGGTCGCAAAGAGTTGGACATGACTGAGTGACTTCTCTTCACTTCACATTGAGAAATAGATATGAACTTCTCAATATATATTATATATAAAATATTGATATATATTGTATATCTGTATTTTCTTTTATTTATTTAACTGAAGGATAATTGCTTTACAGAATTTTGTTGTTTTCTGTCAAACCTCTACATGAATCAACCATAGGTATACATATATCCCCTCCCTCCCATCTCCCTCTCTATTCCACCCCTCTAGGTTGATACAGAGCCCCTGTTTGAGTTTCCTGAGACATATTCTATATCTGTAGTTTCTGATGGTACACAAACTTCTGAGCAGCTGAACATTTGATATTTGATATTTATATGGTTTTAATTTAACATCAATGGGAAGCTCTTGAGTACTACTTCACCTACAGTGATCTGGCAGTGCACTTGAACTAGATAGAAGTCTGCGTAATTCAGGGTCCTTTGCTTCTTAACCTACATATTAGACCCTGATCTCTCTTGTTTGATTTAATGAAAGATTTTAAAAGTGCTTTGTAAAGAGCTTCTGAGTTCTTATTTGATGTATAATAACATGGCCTAATTTTTGGCTAATAAGTATTTTGGTACATATATATATTAATTTATTGTTTATTGAAGGATAATTGCTTTACAGTTTGGCATGTATTTTAAATTGAGAATCTCTTCCAATTTCATTTGATTGACTTCCTCATCTGAGATTTATGAAAGTGGTTCTCAGAAATGTTTGATTGTTGTTGGTGGTTCTAGGAATTTAATGAGACGTTAAGCACCTGAAACTGGAAGAGGATGGGGCCATTAAATGATTTTTAGTGTCTTTGAGAGTTGGGTAACCACCACAACATTCCAATCTATATTTCCCTCACCCTTAAAAGAATCCATGCCTAGTCATTCACCATTCATACCTCTAGCTCTGTGTTTGCTCGTGCTCAGTCGTTTGGCTCTCTGCGACCCCATGGACTGTAGCCCACCAAGCTCCGCTGTCCATGGGATTCTCCAGGCAAGAAAACTGGTGTGGGTTGTTACTTCCTTCTCTAGGGGATCTTCCCAGTCCAGGGATCAAACCTGCATCTCTTGTGTCTCCTGCATTGGCAGACAGATTCTTTACTACTAGTGCCACTTGGGAAGCCCAGTTATTGTTAATGGAAACCTCAAGAAAGTCATGTACTATAGTACATATCACTCCTTTTAATTTTTTTTTAATTGCCAAAAAAGTAATTTTCCATTGTATGACAGTTTTACATTTTATCCATTCATTACTTGATGGACATTAGGGTCATTTTGGTGCTGTTAAAAATAATGCTTCTGTGAAGATTTGTGTGAAAGTTTTTGGATAGGATATGTTTTCAGTTCTCTTGGGTGGATACCCAGGAGTGGAATTGCCGAGTTAGGTGGTAAATCTGTTTACTATTTTACAATATGGCAAACTGTTTTTCAAACTGACTCTACCCACTTTACATTCCTACCAGTAAATATGAAGGTTCCAGTTTCTTTGCTTCATCACCAACACTTATTATTATGTGTCTTTTAATTATCGAATATAAAGTGGTATCTTGTGATTTTGATTTGCATTGTCCTAATAACAAATGATGTCAGGCTTCTTTTTGTGTGCTTATTGGGCATTTGTATATATTCTTTAGTGAAATATGTATTCACATCTTTTACCCATTTAAAAAAACGATCACTCATCTTTTTTTTTTTTTGGTAGGCTATACGTTTTATCAGTTACAATGAATTGTCATCTAAACATACATGAGAGTCATTCATTTTTTTTTATTGTATTGTAAAAATTCATTAAGTATTCTCAACACCAGTCTCTTATCAGATATATGATCTACAGATAATTTCTCCAAGTTTATGTCTTGTCTTACGTTTTGTTCATAGTAGCTTTTGAAGCTTGTAAATTTTTAATTTTGATGATGTTAATTTATCTTTTTATTTCCTTTTATCATTCATGCTTTTAGTGTATCTAAGAAACCATACCCTAATCTACAGTCATGTTTTTTATAGTTTTACATTTATGTCTGTGATCCATTTTGAGTTAGTTTTTGTATGATGTGACATGAAGATCCTCGGTTTTCTCTTTTGCATATGGGTATTTAGCTATTTCAGCATCAGTTTTTGAAAAGACCATTCTTTTTCCATGAAATTATTTAGGCATATTTGTTGAAAATCAATTGGTCATAAATATAAGGGTGTAAGTGGTTATTTATTACTGTATTTATTCCTTATTCTAAGTCTAGATTTCATAAGGCCTAATTTTAATAATTATAAGCTTAGAACATTAACACAAATACATTTCTTCTAAATGCAGTTGTATTTTTATTGCAATTACTTTGTGTGTATAATGTGACTTATGTGTAGTTTATAAAGATTATCATGGGTTTATATAGAAGTTAAAACATTTTCCCCATTTCTGTGGGATAATACCTTAAAAAAAAGAAGGTTTTTCTTGTTGGATTTGTTTTGCCAAGAGAGCCCGCAAGTTTCAGACTCTTACATCACTCAAGTAGTTGCTTGTGTAGTCTTTTGAGAAAAATTAAACCAAGATATCTTAAGTGATTTCCATGCAGAATTAATGCTTCCCTTGATTTCTGCCAAATGCTGCGATGCATTTATGCAGCAGATGCCAGAAAATTTAGAACTTGTATTTGGAAAGAGTTCAAAATTTTAAGATAGAAAGCATTTGTGCCTGGGGCAGTGTAATGACCCCACCTGTGTCTTTTTCTTGTCTTCTGGGTGTTTTCATTTTGTGTCCAGAAAGGCCCATGCAGATCCTTCTTCTATTTTTAAATCTATTTTTATGAAGCACAGTTTTAATTTTACAAGACCAGATCTCACTCCAAGTTTCAAAATATGTGTTCATCAGCATAAAATGTTTTGACAGATACCTAATGGCCTAGCACTTTAGCATCCATTTTTTCAGGCATAGATTCAGAGAATCAGAGCCATAAAACCACACTGTAATTAGTCACCATCAGATGCTATGTAAATTTATTTTTCATATATCTATATGCTAGGTTAGCTGCTTTTTTGTGCTGTTATTTTGATGACTAGCTCAAACTGTTAATAAACCACTGAAATAAATGGAACATACTTAGTTGTTAGGTTTATTAGCTTTAAGGCTTTATTTATGGTCTAAGAGGAAGAGCAGAAACAAACCAGTATTTATTGAGTGCCTACTGTATTCCAAATACTGTCCCAGATAACGTTTACATCCCTAATCTCATTTAATCCTCACAACCCCTCATTGTTGGTATTATTATCCTAGTTTTAGAGATGAACTTTAAACAAGCCAGATAATGATAATGATACTTTATAGTATTTGTGTGGGGTCTTTCATATCCTAGTTCTAAATGATCATCCAACTTTTGGAGATGTTCAGTTATTAAAAAAAGAGAAACTATCATAATTTATCCCCAGTGTTGAAGAGTTTAGGGTAGAAAGAAAAGGCACATTAGATATTTCTCAACTTTTTGTACATATTAACTGTGGTAAACATACTGAACAGAGATAGGTAAACAATACAGAATACATTCATGTGGGGGTGAAGGTATTATAATGCTCAGATAAAAATGGTATTGGAATAATTAGATATCCATATGTTAAAAAAGAGCCTTGACTTCATCCCACATGTAAAAATAATTCAAATAGATCATAGACTAATTGTAAAACTTAAAACTGTAAAATTTCTAGGAGAAAACAGAATTTCTATGACCTTGGGTTAGGCAAAGATTTTTTAGATGTAATATTTAAAAATTGCTAAATAGAAGTTCATCAGAATTTAAAACACTTATATTTGAAAGAAAGACTTTTAAAATGAAAAAAGCAAGCTGCAGACTTGAAAAATATTTGCCAAACATATGCCTGATAAAGAACTTACATCCAGAATATCTAAAGAACTCTCAAAAAATAAAGTATTAGAAAATAAACAACTAAATAAGAGCCACTTCACTGAAGAAGAGACATGGAAGGTAAATAGTACATGGAAAGATCTTCAGTATCATTAGTCATTTAGGAAATGTAAATTAAAATCACAGTACCAATGCATACCTGTTAGAATGGCTTTAAAAAAAGCTGATACTACAATTGCTGTCAAGAATATGAAGTGATTGGAACTCTTATACATTGCTGATAGGAATGCAGAATGGAACAACCACTTCAAAAAGCAGTTTTGCAATTTCTTATAATGTTAAGCATACATTTCCCATATGACCGTCAATTTCATTTTTAAGTATTTAACCAAGAGAAGTAACAACTTATTTCTACCAAAACAAAAAAAAGCCAGAAATCCACAAAGCAATATTTGTAGTGCTTTATTTATAATCACCTCAAACTGGAAACAACCTGCTATCCTGCATTTGGCAAATGGATAAACAAAATGTGGTATATCCATATGAAAGTGAAGTCACTCAGTCGTGTCCGACTCTTTGCGACCCCATGGACTGTAGCCTACCAGGCTCCTCTGTCCATGGGATTTTCCAGGCAATAGTACTGGAATGGATTGCCATTTCCTTCTCAGGGGATCTTCCTGACCCAGGGATCAAACCCGGGAAGCCACCAGGGAAGTATAGTGGAATGTTATTCAGCAACAAAAAGGAATGGACTACTGATATATACGGCTTCCCTGATGGCTCAGTGGTAAAGTATCCGCCTGCCATTGCAGGAGACATGGGTTCGATACCTGGGTCAGGAAGATCCCTCGAAGAAGGAAATGGCAACCCACTCCACTATTCTTGCCGAGAGAATCCCTCAGACAGAGGAGTCTGGTTGGCTACAATCCATGGGATCACAAAAGAGTTGGATACAACTTAGTGACTAAACAAACAGCAACAGCAACAACAGCTGATATATACAACAACAACTTAGATACAACAACTTAGATTCTAAGTTAAAGAAGCGAGGCTCAAAAGGCTTCGTACAGTATGCGTGTGTGCTAAGTACATTCAGTTGTGTCCAGCTCTTTGAGACCCCATGCACTGTAGCCTGCCAGGCTCCTCTGTCCATGGGATTCTCTGGGCAAGAATACTGGACTGGGTTCCCATTTGCCGTCTTCCAGGGGATCTTCCTGACCGAAGGATCGAACCCGTGTCTCTTAAGTCTCCTGCATTGACAGGCAGGTTGTTTACCACTATAGTATTGGAAAAGCTTAACTATCGGGAAACAAAACCCGTTAATAGTTTCCAGTTGTTGAAGCTGGGGTTGTGAAGCATTTTCCATAAAGAGGCAACACAAGATGAGCTTTTGGAGTGGTGGAACTATTCATTTGTCAAAAGTCACAGTACTGCACATTTAAAAAGAAGAATTTCATTGTAAATATGTTAGGCCCCAGTAAACTTTACCTATCTTACAGCCTATCTATCTACCCATCAGAAGTCTAGACAGCCACTACAGTGTTGATGTGGTGTCTCTAATGTCATCAAGGACTAGGGCCTTCTGTTTGTTGCTTTAAGATGCTGCTTGAGTCCGGAATCATATCCTCTCTGGCAGAGGAAGGAGTAAACAAGAAGAGGTAAAGAAGGGTCTCTAACCTTCCTTTAGAGACTTTTTCAGACTTCTTTAATACCCTTCCATTTACACCATGTTGGTCAGAGTATAATTGCCATATTTCATCACATGTATCTGCAAGAGGCTGGAAATTGCAGACTTGAAGAAGAAAAGAGAATGGATGTTGGATTATATATCTAACAGAATCTGTCACACTGCTGATAGCTTCTAGCTGTTGCAGTGTTTTGTAACACTAAAGTTAAGTATCCTGGATCTTCCTCTGGGTTGCTTTATATCCTGAAGTTGCAGAGTGCCTTTCTGTTGTTCCTGTGTACTGTTCCCAAACTCTTCTTTGAGCTTGCATTTTGCTAATTGGTAGTTCCTAAAATTTAGTGGATGCAGTCTTATTTTAGGCACTGGGTTCAACAGCTCTGAAAACTAGCGTTTGGTAATGAATGCTAAATAGTTAATTAAGTTCCCAAGAAAATCTTAGGGAAAAGACATGCATAGGTTATTTTAAAAAAAAAACACCTTTATTTGGAATAAATCATAAATATTTGACAGCAAATGCTGGCTACTTGAAACCTATACATTTAAATGTCAATTACATTTCATTGTATATTGGTTATACCTCGATTAAAATTGATGCCTGAGATGCTTAGATAGGCAGTGAATTTCTTACATTAATTATTGAGGACCTGGTATATATTATATTCCTGTTGTGTTCAAGATATTTGATAGAACCTAGACATTTGTTTGGAGAAGGCAACGGCACCCCACTCCAGTACTCTTGCCTGGAAAATCCCATGGAAAGAGGAGCCTGGCAGGCTGCCGTCTATGGGGTCGCACAGAGTTGGACATGACTGAAGCGACTTAGCAGCAGCAGCAGCAATTTGTTTGGAGAAGGAAATGGCAACCCACTCCAGTATTCTTTCCTGGGAAATCCCATGGACAGAGGAAACTGGTGGGCTACACAGTCCATGGGGTCAGAAAGAATTGGGCAGGACTTAGCAAGTAAGCAACAAAGAAAGACATAAAAAGATTTAAAACAAACAAACAAAAAACAGAGCCTTTACTCTAAAGGAGCTCTTCTTGGAGAAGAAATAGATGTCAATATGTGTAGTTGCAACTTATGTGATTGGTGTTATAATGTGGGAATTAGAATTAGAAGGCAATGTGTGAATCTGGGTAGAATTAGTTTACATCTTTTTCAAAATTGGTGGGTATGTTCCAAGTTGTTTATATTTCCATGTAAGTTTTAGAGTCAGCTTACTCAGTTTCTAATTCTAAGGAGACTCTGCTGGAATTTTAATTGAGATCGTATTGAATTTAAAAATTAATTTGGGCACAAATGAAATCTGAACAGTGTTGACTCCATCAATATAGTGTATCTTCTCATTTGTGTTGATCTTGTTTCTTTCAGAAATGTTTTATGGTTTTTAGTGTACAGATACTACACATTCTTAACAGATTCCATATTTATTCTTGCTGTTATAAATATTATGTCATAATTTCAATATCCAGTTGTTTGTTGCTGCTGCTGCTGCTGCTAAGTCGCTTCAGTCATGTCCGACTCTGTGTGACCCTATGGACAGAAGCCCACCAGGCTCCCCCGTTGTTTGTTGCTAGTCAATAGAAATAAAATTGATTTATGATTATTTATCTTGTATCCTGTGACATTGTTAAACTCACTTATTAGTTCTTGTAGCATTTTTGTAGATTCTTCAGGTTAACTATATAGATGATCATGTGGTTTCTTAATAAAGACAGTTTTATTTCTTATTTCCAGTCTGTAAGCCTTTAATTTCTTTTATCTACCTTATTGCACTGGCAGGCAACTCTAGGACAAAAAATGGTGAGGGTTTGAGATCACTGCTTTGTTCACCAGCATGAGGAAAGCATTCAGCCTTTCCCCATTAAATATATTACCAATGAAAGTGAAAGTAAAAGTGTTAGTTGCACAGTCCTGTCTGTCTCTTTGCAACCCCATGGACTGGAGCCCACCAGGCTCCTCTGTCCATGGAATTCTCCAGGCAAGAATACTGGAGTGGGTAGCTATTCCCTTCTCTAGGGGATCTTCCTAACCCAGGGATCAAACCCGAGTCTCCTGCATTGCAGGCAGATTCTTTACCACCTGAGCTACCAGCGAAGCATATTACCTGTTAGTTTTTCATAAATGTCTTCTCTCAAGCTGAGCAAGTTCCATTTTATTTCTAGATTACTGAGAGGTTTTTTTCCTTTTGTTTTATCACTAGTGGATGTTGAATTTTTATGGCAAAACCACTACAATATTGTAAAGTAATTAGCCTCCAATTAAATAAATTTAAAAAAAACAATAAAAATAAATAAAAATAAAAAGGAAAAAAGAAGCTTATTTTACATCCATTGAGATGATCTGATATCTTTTCTTAGTCTTTTGATATGTGTATTATATGGTTTAATTTTCATTCTTTTCCATCTTCCTTTTCATTCCTGGGTTAAATAACAGTTAATCATGACATGGTATCAGTTTTGTACACTGCTATTTTGTTAAGTATTTTTGTGTCTTTGTTCACTGGGGATCTATAGAGTGAGTTGAGAAGTATTCCCTTTTCTGTTTTCTGGAAGAGTTTGGCTTCCTTCTTCCCTCCCTCCCTCCCTCCCTTCCTTCCTCTTTGGCTCAATATCAGATTTTTTTTTTTCAGTTTTGAGATATAATTGATATGAAACACTGTGTAAGTCTGAGGAGTACAGCGTGATGATTTGACTTACATGCATCATGAAATGATTACTACAGTAAGTTTAGTGAACATTCATCATCTCATGTAGATGCAAAATTAAAGAAATAGAAGATACTTTTTTTCCTTGTGACTCTCTTAACAACCACAGTTTAATTATATATATCATCTTGTACGCTACCTCCCTAGGACTTAGTTTATCTCATAACTGAAAGTTTGTACCTTTTGACTGCCTTCATCCACTTTCTCCACCTGCTCCTCCCCACTCTTTGCCACCTCTGGTAACTGTAAATCTGTTCTAGCTCTATTAGTTTGTTTATTTTTTAAGTATAATTTGCTACAACATTATGTTAGTTCCTGTTACACAATGTAGTGATTTAATATTTCTATATATTTCAAAATGATCATCAGGATAAGTCTGGTTAACATCTGTCACCATACAATGATATTGTCTAATTATTGACTGTATTACCTAGACTGCACGTTTCATACTCATGATTCATTTATTTTGCAACTGGAAGTATGTATCTTTGAAAATTTTTTTAGATTTTTTTAATTGAACTATAGTTGATCTACAGTGTTAATTTCTGCTGTACAGCAACATGCTTCAGTTTTACACATATATACATACTTACTCTTTTCCATTATAGTTTATCATAGGATGTTGAATATAGTTCCCCGTGCTATACAGTAGGACCTTGTTGTTTATCTGTTCTCTATATAATAGTTTGCATCTGCTCATCCATCACCCCCCCACTCCCAGAGCCTCTTGACAACCACAAATCTGTTGACTGTGTCTGTGAGTCTGTTTCTGTTTTGTAGGTAAGTTCATTTGTGTCATATTTTAGATTCCACATAAAATGATAGCATGTGGTATATTTATTTCTCTTTCTGACTTAGGAAGTTTGTATCTTAATCTTCCTCACCTATTTGTCTCCTACCCCCACTGCCTCCCCTCTGGCAAACACCCATTTCTTCTCTCTATTATGACTCTGTTTATGTTTTGTTGCGTTTGTTCATTTGTTTTGTTTTTTAAGTTCCACATGTAAGTGAAATCATACAGTGTTTATCTTTCTCTGTCTTAACTTATTTCACTTAGTATAATGTCCTCTAGGTCCATTCATGCTGTTGCAAATGGCAAGATTTCATTTTTTTTCATGGCTGAGTAATGTTCCTGTTGTGTGTGTGTGTGTGTGTGTGTGTGTGTGTGTGTGTGTGTGTGTGTGTGTAATGTTCCACTGTATGTATGTATGTATATGTGTGTATACACATATCCTCTTCATCCATTCATCTGTTGATGGGCACTTGGGTTGTTTCCATATCTTGTCAGTTGTAGATAATGCTGCAGTGGACATTGTTGTTGTTCAGTCACCCAGTTGTGTCCAATTCTTTGTGACCCATAGACTGAAGCACACGAGGCCTCCCTGTCCCTAACCATCTCCCGAAGTTTGCCCAAGTTCATGTCCATTGTATCGGTGATGCCATCTAGCCGTCTCATCCTCTGACACCCTCTTCTCTTTCTGCTCTCAATCTTTCCCAGCATCAGGGACTTCCCAGTGAGTTGGCTGTTTACATCAGATGAACAAAATACTGTAGCTTCAGCTTTAGCATCAGTCCTTCCAAGGAATATCAGGGTTGATTTCCCTTGAGATTGACTGGTTTGATCTCTTTGCTGTCCAAGGAACTTTCAGTAGTCTTCTCCAGCACGACAGTTGGAAGGCATCAGTTCTTTGGTGCTCTGCCTACTTTACAGTTCAGCTCTCACAACCATACGTGGCCAATGGGAACATAAGAGTGCATGTATCTTTTCAAGTTAGTGTTTTCTTTTTCTTCAGATAAATACCCAGGAGTGGAATTGATGGATTCTATGGTAGTTTTGTTTTTAATTTTTGTGTGAATCTACATACTGTTTTCCACAGTGGCTGCACCAGTTTATATTCCCACCAACACTGCAAAAGGATTCCTTTTGCTCTACATCCTTGCCAACACTTGTTATTATTATTTTTTAATGCTCACTTATTTTCGGCTGTGCTGGGTCTTCGTCTCATTGTTGTGTGTGCAGTGAGTGGGGGCTGTTCTCTAGTTGTGGTGTGCAGCTTCCTGTTGCAGTGGCTTTTCCTGTTATGGAACACAGGCTCTAGGGCTTGTGGGCTCTCCGTAGTTGCTACTCCCAGACTGTAGCTCACAGGCTCAGTGGTGTGGCACACAGGCTTAGTTGTCCTGTGTCATGTGGCATCTTCCTGGATCAGGGATTGAACCTGCGTCTCCTGCATTGGCAGACAGCTTCTTTACCACTGAGGCACCAGGGAAGCCCTTGTTGTCTTTTTGATAATAGCCATTCTGACAGGTGTGAGGTAATATCTTGTTGTGGTTTTGATTTGCATTTCCCTGATGTTAAACATCTCTTCATTTCTCTGTTGGACATCTATATATTTTCTTTGGAAAAATGTCTATTCATATCTTCTTGTATTTTTTAATCAGGTTGTTTGTTTTTTCAGGACTGAGTTGCATGACTTCTTTGTGTATTTTGAATATTAATCCCTTATCAGATACATCTTTGCAAAAACTTTTTCCTATTCAGTAGGTGGCCTTTTCTTTCTTAAGGTGTTAATTTCTTTCTTAAATGTTTGATAGAATTCAACAATGAAGTCATTCTTAGTGCAAAGATTTTCAGCTATGTACTTAGTTTTTTTAATCATATAGGAATATTCTAGATATTATTTCTTATTGAGTGAACTTTTCTGGTTTGTCTTTTAAGGAAATTTGTCCATTTGATCTAAATTATTGAATTTATTTATGTAAATTCATTCATAAAAATTTCCTATTATTCTTTGAATGTTGATAAGTTCTACAGTTATATCTTTTCTTTCATTCAAGATACTGGTGTTTGAGGTTGTCTCCAATTTCTGCTTTTTAATCATTCCACCTAGAAATTCTTTAATTTTATTGATCTTCTCAAATAACCAGCTTTTGATTTCTCTACTGACTTGTGGTTTTCTGTTTTATTCATTTGTATTCTCATTTCCTCCCTTCTGCTAGTTTTAGTTTTAATATTCTCTCCTTTTTCTAGTTTGAATTTTAGGTCATTGATTTGAGGCACGTCTTTTTTTCTTTTCCTCTGTGCTCAATCTTAGTCAAATACCATGAATTTTGATATGTTGTATTTTCATGTTTTTTGAAGTCAGAGTATTATCTAATATTCCTTATGAAATTTTGACTCATGGATTATTTAGAATTGTATTTATTAATTTCTGAATGTTTTGGAGGAGATATATTTCCAGATACAGTTCTGTATTGATCATTTATTTAGTTTCATTTTTTGGACAGTGTATATACTTTTATGATTTCTTTCATTTTAGTGTATTTAGATTTGTTTTAATGGCTCAGAATGTGGTCTATCTTAGTGAATGTTCAGTGTGTAAAAGAATACATGTCCAGTTGTTGGGTGAAGTGTTATATAAATGTTAATTAGCTCAACTTGTCTGGTAGAGTTTCTGAGGTCTTCTGTAGTCTTACTGATTTTTTTTTTTGAGGTGGGCAGAGGTCTACTTGTTCTGTTAGTCACAGAGAGGAGTGTTGAAGTGTACAGCTGTTAAGTATGAATTTGGTATTTCTTTTATTTCTATTAAGTTTGCTTTCACATTTTGAAGCTCTGTTATTAGGGAGATATGCATTTAGGATTCTTATATCTTCTTAATATTTCATATTCTTATATCTTCCTAATATTTTATTTCTTCTTGATCTTTTGACTCTTTCTCATAATGAAAATTTCCTCTTTGTCTCTAGTTTTATTCATTATTTTCAAGTCCACTTTGACATTAATATACTCATTCTAGCTTTCTTTTGATTATGTTATGGCACATCTTTTTTCCATCCTTTTACTGTTAAATGATTAATGCTGCTGCTGCTAAGTCGCTTCAGTCAAGTCTGACTGCATGACCCCATAGACAGCAGTCCACCAGGCTCCCCTGTCCCTGGGATTCTCCAGGCAGGAACACTGGAGTGGGTTGCCATGTCCTTGTCCAATGCATGAAAGTGAAAAGTGAAAGTGAAGTCGCTCAGTCGTGTCTGACTCTTTAGCAGCCCCATGGACTGCAGCCTACCAGGCTCCTCCATCCATGGGATTTTCCAGGCTAGAGTACTGGATTGGGTTGCCATTGCCTTCTCCAACATGGTTAATAAGGCTTTATATTTAAAGATTTTTGTGTGTTTTTTATATATAAACACACATTTTTGTATATTTTTATATATAAAAATATAGACTCTGCTGAATTTTGATTTTATCTAATCCAATCTGACAGTCTTTTCCTTTTAATTAGAGTTTTTATGCCATTTCCAATTAATGTGATGGAATTTCCAGTTATTGATGATGTTGGATTTAAACCTACCATGTTGTATTTGTTTTATATTTATATTTATCCCACTGTTCTTTTAAATTATCTTTTACTGTTTTGGCCATGGAAGTCCCACATCATTCTTTTTTACTGACAAGTTTTTTTCAGTGTATTTTCAGGTATGTGTTATATAACAGTATATGACCACATGTAATTTAGAAATTCACCTGTATATGTAGTGGGTATATAATGTTCAACAGTTCTGCTGATCAGAGTGTATAGTCAGTTGGTTGGAAACTACTGCTTTAGAGGGTCAGAACTAAGAACTCTGAAATTTGAAGTAGAATTTGCCACTTGCGATTTGATTTCATGACAGTACAATTTGGATGGTTGACTTTATTGCATTGGGAAACCTTATTTACATACTGTACATTTTATTTTTAAAAATGTAAAAAACATTAATTAGATTTATATGCTTAAAAGGTCAAGCAGTCTTTGTGAACTCTTTTGGATTTTAAAATCCTTTCTTTTTTATAAGTGAAAATCTTCCTTTTTTTCTTTTTTTAAGGACTGTGAGGACCTGGGAAGTTGAAAATCCAAAGAAGCAAAAAAGTGTGTTTAAACCGCGGACAATGCAGGGTAAAAAAGTAATTCCTACCACATGCACGTACAGTAGAGATGGAAACCTCATAGCAGCTGCTTGCCAGAATGGAAGCATACAGATCTGGGACCGAAATTTGACAGTAAGTCAAGGATATTTAAGTCCTCTTTTCTGAGAAGAAAGCCACCTTAGAAAGACAAACATCATGTTAAAATATTATGAAGGTCAATTTCCTGAGTTTAGCCCTAATTTAAACTTCAGTGTTAGTTGATAAAACACTGGGCCTCTGCAGTAAACAGCATTTTAGCAAACATTCCAACTCAGTATTTTCCAATGTGTATTAGATTTTGTTTTTGACATAAACTCAATCTTTTGGTATAAAATATAAAAAATATAGTATAGTTTATTTTATGACATTTCAATATACTTGAATTTGAAAGTGAAGAATTTGACAGTGATGTAAAATAAGACTAAGCAGAGAACTAGAAATACCCTTTAAAAGAGGTGAGTAAACCATGAAATAACCAGGGTGATCCATAAGTTGCTGAGCAGTTACTTGTGTAGTAATTTAAATAATAGTTTGACATTCCATGACATTCCATTTGAATAAGTTTCAGATTTTTTTTCAGCTTTATGTCATTAGTAGAATAAAATAAAATTTGGAATTTAAAGGGATCATAGAATTCTATAACCACAGAAAGAATGAATAAAACAATGAATAGTCTTTGGCTAATTCTGTGTATTACCAATAAGCTTTGAAAAGGGCTTTGTTGCATGTATAGATGGTAAAACAAGAATTTTTAAGTGGAGTTATTCTAGATTACCAATGTTAAAATGAAAATCTACACTAATGTTACAGTAAAAGTTGATTATTTTATTTTAATAAAAGATGCTGGTAGAATTATTAATTCAATAAATATTTATTATCTGTATTATATTCAGGCATTATTCTGAAGACTGGAACTACTGTAGATGATTCAAAATTCCTGCCTTCATAGAGTTTATATTCTTTTTATTTTTAACAATTATAAAAATAATATTCTTTCAAATAAAATTGCCCATCAAACACTTTCATTTTGAAAGGGACCCCAGGAAACAGTTGTCCTTTCAGGCAGATGGAGTTAAAGTCAGTTTTTTGGGAATAGGTAAAAAGTAATGATAGAGAAAAAAGAATCCATGTTAATAATGCTGGAAACATCTTTGGCATTTTCTGTTTGTCAGATCTTTTTATTTCTGTTTTCATCTCCACTATAAACCCCATAAAGCTTTATAACAGCTCAGAGATTTTAAAAATCCTTTGAATTGTAAACTGAGTTTTAACTAAGCAATAAATTTTTTAGTAACTGGCTTTCATCGTCTCTATTTAAAAGTTTTCTTGACTAGCTTTAATAGTGATGTGTTTAGTGTGTCTATGTATATATGCATACATCCACATATATGTGTGTATATACATATATACATGCTTTTCATGGGCTTCTCTGGTGGCTCAGACATTAAAGAATCTGCCTGCAGTGCGGAAGACCTGGGTTTGATCCTGGGGTTGGGAAGATCTCCTGGAAGAGGGCATGGCAACCCACTCCAGTATTCTTGCCTGGAGAATCTGCATGGACAGAGGAGCCTGGCGAGCTACAGTCCATGGGATCGCAAAGAGTCAGACACAACTGAGCGACTAAGCACAGTACATGCCTTTTTTTTTTTTCAGAAACCATAGTTTCTAAGTTGAATATAGTTTTTAAAGGTTAGCCTTGCATATCTCTTAAAATAATTAGTATATCTCATGTTTCCTATTTTGTAGAAAAGAAAACCTTTAAGCCATTGTTCTAATCAGAATCTTTGATTCTGTTTAGTTAAAATTTAATAATACATTGAATATAGAGCTTATTTTGCCACATCATATTCATTACATTTCTTCATATTCTTAAATTTGCACCTGTTTGTGTCACCTGAAGAAAAATCAAATTAAGAGGAAAAAAAACTTGTTAGGAAACCCAGTTCGTTTAAAAATAGATTTTAAAAATTCTTAACTATTACTTCAGCAATAATAAATCATGTAGAGGGAAACACTAAAGCTGAGGTAAGAAAAGCTAATAACAGTAATTTTTCCCACACAGTAGCCAAAGAATTATAAGGCAAATAATGCTTCATACATATGTTTTGTGATGAGTAAAGCTATCATAATTGCCGTATTTGATCATGGAATTCTCATTAGACCAACTTGAACTTCAGCAAATGAAATGAAATGTATCTCTTTTCTTGGAAGTAAAGCGTCTGTCAGTGATAAATTTCTGTGTTCCCAAGGCCTATCTTTATTCTAGAAATTTGCTGGCTGGTAGTATAGCCACTAGCTACATTTGACTATTTCAATTTAAAAATAATTAAAATAAGATGAAGTTAAAATTTCAGTTCCTCAGCCATACTAGCCACTTATTGGACAGCACAGATAGAGAACATTCTCATCATTGCAGAAAGTTCTGTTGGACATTGTTGCTCTAGAGGAGTGTTTATTTGCCCAGCATTGCTCTCAAGTCATTTGATGTTGAGTTGTTTTTAAATTGAGAGGAAGGCCACTTCAGAGGAGCCTCTCCTGGTCTGTACTGCCTCCCCAATTCCTCACTCTCCTTACCAGCTTGCATGTGAGCAGCAGCAAGGAGGCCAGTGTCTGGCTGGCAGGAAGTGAGGGAGGCGCAGAGTATGGGGAGATGGTGTTGGAGAGGTAACAGCATGCCGCCAGACTCAGGACCCCTGCATGTGCTGAACATCCAGCCGCCACATTCTTCTCTTAGGTGTTCACATGACTTTCACCCTTCACCTCTTTCAGCACTTTGCTCAAATGTTGTCTTTTCAGCAAGGCCTTCCCTGACTCCACACTATATACAATCGCAGCCTTCACCCCACCAGTGGCACTCTCTCTCCCTCTTATTTTCTTCCATGGTGCTGATCATCACCTGACGTACTATACTATATGTTTTACTAATTGATTGACATTGTCAGTTTATTTCTAAGACGTCATTAAAAATAGTAGCGTAAAGAACTATCTATGTTATATGAAAACACAGTAACTCAGAGATACGAGAGGGAGAATGGGAGCTATTGAGGTCCACAAATACATAATTTTTGTTGTATCTTTAATGATGTAGAAACACATAATCTGTATTAATATACATGGATTTTAAAACGATGTTTCATGTCTCTCTCAAGTATAATTTCTGGCGTTTAAAATATTCCAGCTTGGATAGTCCTATGAATACCCAGTGATGACTTCCATTCACATAAAAAAACCTACTGAACTCGGGACATATTTTGCTGGAAGCAGTGGTAGTGCTCTGTAGTATCTATCAAGAATTGACACTATGCCAAATTCTTTACCAAAAGAACATGGTGTGCTTCCTTGTATTGCAGTCATTATTTGTAGACTAAGATTGTAGTAGGAAAATGAGGACCCATTATATTCATGGAGTTTTGCCTTCCCTAGAACAGGTGACGGGAGGGAATAATATTTGAAGTTTGATTTGGCAATAGAGTACTACCAGAAACTTGACCCACTCTCCATCTGACTACCTCCTACTGCTCCTTTGGCCTGCAACCCCTGTCCGGATTCTGGGGCTGTCCCTTTTAGAAACATGACCACACACTACAACCCCTTACCAGGAAAGCCTCAAGCCTGTGAGACACTGCAGAGACGTTTCTCCAGCTTGGTGCTTGGTCAGTGCCCACACTGTCTCAGTCATGCTAGAGAAAGTTGGTTTGGTTCAGAGAAAGCTGGGGCAAGGACTAGTGATCACACCGGGAGATAAGCTTCCGAGCAAATAAGCCCCTGGTGAATAAGAGAACAGGTGTGAAGGAGAAAGAATACGAAAAATAAAGTCACCAGTAGTGGCTTGAGTCCAGTGTTCCACAAATCTCTAAATGTCTCCAGTCACCTTCAGGGCTTCCCAGGTGGCTCAGTGGACAAAGACTATGCTGGCAGTGCAGGAGACGTGGGTTCGTTCCCTGGGTCAGGAAGATCCCCTGGAGGGGTCATGGCAACACACTCCAGTATTCTTGCTGGGAAAATCCCTTGGACAGAGGAGCTGGCAAGCTGCGGTCTCGGTCATAAAGAGTTGGACACGACTGAAGTGACTGAGCGTGCAAACGTGCAGTCACCTTCCGGTGCCCAAGTTACGATTAGGCTGATTTTTGGCCTTCTACACCTTCCCTCTATTAATATGTTATGTATACATACACAAACAGAGTAAAACATTTTGTTTTTATAATAGAGAATTTACAGTTTCCTTTCTTTTTATTTGGTAAAGATTCTGCCTGCAATGTGGAAGACCTAGGTTCAATCACTGGGTTGGGAAGATCCCCTGGAGAAGGGGATGGCTACCTACTCCAGTATTCTGGCCTGGAGAATTCCATGGACTACAGTCCATGGGGTCTCAAAGAGTTGGACATGATTGCGTGACTTTCACTTTCACTTTTAAAATTTGAGAGTATAACATGGACAACCTTGTAATAATAAATACGGTTCTAATTGGATTTTTCAAAATTTTGTTATTAAAGGGAAGCATAATTTTACAAAAATGAAATATATACTTTTCAAAAAATTGTTATTACTATTATGATTAGTTGTATCTCTACTCTCATTAGCCTATTTCTACCCATTAGGCTTGTCAATTGGGCTTCCCTGGCTTATAAATTACCTGCAGTGAATCCTTCTGTAGTTTTCTCCATAGCTCTATTTCTGTTGGTTTGTCTAGCTAGATGTGGCTCTGTAAAAAATATAAAGTCATGTTAAAAATTCAAATATAGATTTTTGTCTTTTCATTAGGCCTAATAGTTGGAGTTTAGAAAATATATATGGATAACTAAAAGTCTGTGTAGTTCTATAGCATATTTTGTAAATGACACCTGAGACATACAATTACTCTGCACATTACCTGGGACTTTCTATCCATCAGTCCTGAGTTTCCTAAGCTCTCTACACCCTCATTTTCCTTATTCATGAAATGAAGGCATGATCCCCATCTTGTCCAGTTATTTTGAGGATTGTATTAAGTATATACTTAAAGCATCCAGAACAGGGCTTACACATAGCAGATTTTAATAACTGTTTGTCTTATTCTTTCTTTTTTAGCTCCTAGGGGATTTGCAGTTTTTGTAGAATGGTGTAGTTAGATCTCAGGGTGCAATTTAACAGTGTCTGGAAAGTGTCATGAATTTGAGCACAGCAGATGCTTTGGTGGTGAAAAGTATGGTTTAGGAAGATAAGAATATAGATCCCTGCTAGAAGCAGTCATTCAATGTATGGAAATAAAATCACCATCAATAAACAAAAACTTTATGTATCCATTGATTAGTGTGCTTTGGTAGTTATGAATTATAATTATTGTTAAAATAAACATTTAAGAGAAAGCATATGACTTACAACTTATTTCATAGTGTTTTTAACATGCATATTTTTCAAAGCTCACTTTTCAAAAAATGTGTCATTGATTCAAAACACAAACCATCAATACTGTGTGAAATTACTTGCAAGCCCTAAAGTTAAGCTGTAATTTGTCAGTTATTTTAATGGAAGCTTTAAAGTTTTATTAATAATTCTCTTATAAAATGTCACATATTTGGGTGAGCAGTATTAATAAAAATGAGAATATGCTAGTTTTGAAAAAGTTAGGTTAAAATTTTTGTTTTAAATGGAGATGATTCTTATCCTTATTTTTTGAAGGCAGGAGAATAATTGAATTTAAGACTTCTAGTTAAATACGGTAAGTTAAACAGATTCATTCAGTTCTGTTTCTTCCTAAAACCCCACTAAAATGACAGAAAAGACATTTTTAAAGCATAAACACATACAATCAAAGAGAATTAGAGAGGAGATGACAGCCAAAAAGAGAAGTCAGGACACTTTTGGAAACTAGAAACCAGATGTGTGAATGGTCACTGACTTGGCCAACTGGAGAAAGCTGAAACCTTAGCTGGGCTGGGAAAAGCCTATAAAAGATGAACTGGCTTCTCCTGCAGTTCTCTTCCTACCCTAGACTGAAGAGTTACTTTTAGGGTGCTCTGTCAGAGAGACTTCATACTCCAAGCAAAGCTGAGATAAGGTGAAAATCTTCATAGAGGGCTGTGTTTCATCTCCTCCTCTGTTGTTATTGCTGTTATTATTCTAGCATTTACTGAATACTTACTTTGAGTTAGGTAATATTTTAAGTACTTTACATGTCTTACTTTATTTAATCCTTACAACAATCCTTACAAAAGTACCGTTACTATCATTATTTTACAGATGAGGAAACCAATACAAAAAGAAAGCTGTGCTGCCTAGCCAAAATTGCAGCTTGTAAGTGGCAGAACTAGGATTCAGTGCTAGGCAGTCTGGAGCAAGTGCTTGTACCAAAGGTCAGAAACTGTGGCCCATGTGCCACATCTATTTTTGTATGACCTGCAAGCTAAGAAAGATTTTTTTTTTTCCATTTTTAAATGATTGTGTTGTTTTTTGGTGGTCATTGTAACAAATTTACCAAAAACTTAGTGGCTTAAAACAGCACAGGATTCTTATACTTATATCAGTCAGAAGTCTCATTGGTGAGTCAGTTCTAATGAGGTAGGTGAACCTTGAGCCTATTATACAGAATGAAGTAAGTCAGAAAGAGAAAGACAAATACTGTATATTGACATATATATATAGAATGGAGAAAGATGGTCCTGATGATCCTATTTTCAGGGCAGCAAGGAGACGCAGACATGAAGGACAGACTTTTGGACACAGTGGAGGAAGGAGAGGTGGGATGATTTGAGAGAATAGCATTGAAACATTATACATTACCATATGTAAAATAGATAACCAGTGGGCATTTGGTATATGACTCAGGAAACCAAAAGCTGATGCTCTGTGTGTGACAACCTAGAGGGATGGAAGGTGGGAGGAAGGTTTAAGAGGGAGGGGATATATGTATACCTATGGCAGATTCATGTTGATATATGGCAGAAACCATCACAATATTGTAAAGTAATTATCCTCCAATTAAACATAAAGTGAAATTTTTTTAAAAGTTATATTAAAAAAAGTTTCATTGAACTCAAAATCAGGGTGTTGGCAGGACTGTGTTCTCTTTCTGCTGCTTCAGGGGAGAATCCATTTCCTTGCCCTTTCCAGCTTCTAGAAGCTACGCATATTCTGTAGCTCATGGCTGCCTTCTTCCATCTTCAAGGTCAACAATAGTGAGTTTGAGTCTTTTTCACATCACAAAACAAAAACTCTTGTGCTTACATTATATCTACTTGGATAATTGCCATATTTTAAGATCAGTTGATTATCAACATTAATTCAGTTTGAAATCTTAATTCCCCTTTACCTGGTATGATAACATATTCACAGGTTCCAGGGATCAGGGGGTAGAAATCTTTGCGGGGGACATTGCTCTGCCTGCCGTGTGGTTTATAAGAAAAACAAAATAAAAATATTTCATGACACATGAAAATTATGTGAAATTCAAACTTCAGCGTCCATGAATAAAGCTTAATTAGACCATCCTTGCTCATTCATTTTTATATTATCTATGGCTGCTTTTATGCTATAATAGCAGATTTGAGTAGTTATAGCAGACTACATGCCCTTCAAAGCCTAAACTATTTACTGTCTGGCCCTTTATTGAAGAAGATTTTGACTCCTACAGTGTTTCTAGTCAGGTTTTTAGGATCTTACTCATATTTTAATGAATAGACAAGGATCACCAGATATTTTAAGTAATCCACTAACAAGAAATGCAGACACTAAAGCACTCTCAGAGGGGAGAGAGACAAGGTAGGAAACGGAAGAATAATTCAATAAAAGTTCCTATAGTTAATATTCTCAGAGAGAAGAGAGAATATTACAGCCATGAAACTTAAAGGATAATATTGCAAAACCATGAAACTTAAAGGATAATATTGCAAAAAGCCTTTGTACACTTAGAGTTCAAAGAAAAACTCTTCGAAAACAGATAGGGTAAGGCCATGGTAGTATTGAAGTCAAGTGAAGTGAAGTGGCTCAGTCGTGTCTGAGGCTCCTCCATCCATGGGATTTTCCAGGCAAGAATACTGGAGTGGGTTGCCATTTCCTTCTGCAGGTAGTATTGAGAGATATAGTCAAAGAAATCTAGAAGACAGTGTAAAACAGTGAGAAAGAAAAGATAGATTTAAGGGTCAGTTCAAGGCTCAGTATTTGACCAGAAAGTTTTAGAAAGAGAAAATACAGAGGAGAGAGGATGGATGCAATTAGGTAAGAAATGATTATTACTGGCCTTCTCCTACTCTGCCCCCTGTGCCCTCCGCCACAGTTTCAGAACTGAAAGTAATTTTTTTTTTTCGGGGTAGGAATTGTTCATCAGGTGCTCAGCACAGTGAATGAAAACTTGCACCAAACCAGGCATCATGAAATTTCAGGACACCAGGTTTATAGAGAAGATCCGAAAAATTCACAGAGATAGAAATAGGAAACATGTAAGAGAAGAATATTGGGGCTGGATTATTTAGGATGTTGATAAGACAATTGGTCAACATGTATGAGATCCTGGCCTCTTAGCTCAGTAGGGAAGGAAATGAAGAGCTCAAGAGGCCGATACATGGAGGGAAGATTGAGAGGTCACATCATTCATTCCACAAAAGTTATCCACTCCTCCTCTGGCCCAACTACTAGTCTAGCTTCTGGGGGTACCACAGTGAACAAAACAGCCATTCCATCCAGTTTGCTTTCAAAGGCCCTGAAGAAGCTGGAAAATTGGTATTTTGAAGATTTATCAGAAAACATTGTACACTCTCTTTTTAAAGATTAAAAAAAAAAAAGACTATCTAAGCACCAAATTCAGCTGTCTTTTTTACTGTCTTTATTGTCCTTATTGACAGTATCACCCTTTGAAACAAACTTTTCTCCTGCTAACTTCCCTCTTGCCCAGGTAACAAGGCAACCTTGACATGTGTGACAGTCACCACCTTCTGGTTCTTATTATCCTCTGCCTCCTTCATGGGCTGTTTCCTACCATCTCCATATTAGAGTAAAAGGACATCATCTTTCCTAGTCTCCTGTCGGGCAGATGAACTGTTTTACGTTCAGTTGTCATTACTTGCTGTGACTCCAGTCTGTGTCTCTTAGTTCCCTCCTATACATTCTTCTGCACTCTGAAGGCACCTTCACTTGGCTGTGAGACAATCCCACCAAGAATTAAGCTCTAAATACCCTGAACACTACTCCTTTTCTCCTTTAGAAGTCACCCTTCCTTTTGACTTTGCTATTTTTCTTAATTTGGTTTTCCATTTAGAACTTCAAAATATTCTCCATCTCCTATATAGTCTATGTTTTAGTGTACCTCGCATCTGCCCCCTCAATTTCTTCTCCTTTGCCTTCACTCTACTTCAGACTTTCATCACCTCTCACCTGCATTGCGGGATATCCTTTCCCTTCTCTATCCATCCTCTCTGGTTTGCTTGAAAGTGATGTCGCTCAGTCATTTCCGACTCTTTGCGACCCCATAGACTGTAGCCCGCCAGGCTCCTCTGTCCATGGGATTCTCCAGGCAAGAATACTGGAGTGGGTTGACATTTCCTTCTCCAGGGGATCTTCCCAACTCAGGGATCAAACCCAGGTCTCCTGCATTGCAGGCAGACGCTTTATCCTCTGAGCCACCAGGCCCCAGTTTAAATCATGTTCAATGTAACAATCACTCCTTCACTGCTTACTGCATAGTGAATATAGTTCATGTATCTGCAGACTGGCACCTTCAGTCTTTCCATTTGTCTTTATCCTGCCTTAGAGTATCTCCCGCAGCTCTCTGCATAAATAGTAAAACTTCCTTTTAAAATCAGATTAGGTTCCCTCCTGATCGTCCTCTACCTTCCTGCTTTGGTGCCTTACTCTACACTGACCACTGTGCCCTGTCTGTCTTTCCTGGCAGCTCCCCATGACTAGAGGAGACCTCACGCAGTGAAGAAGGTAGATCAGTTGCCATTCTTTCTATGGTGCTGTTGCACAGTCGTGCTGCTGTATTTGTGGACTAGAAGATTATTTATCCTAGGAGAGTAAATCCTGAAGACATTCAAATAACAGAATTAAGTAAAATGTTTTTTTAAAAAAATTAAGCTTCTGCTTTAAAAAAAACTCATCTTTTTAAGAAGTGAAGAGTGCTTTGCCATAGTTTAGCCCGTGGTGATGGTGAGTTTCCCTAGGCTGCAGAAATGTCCAGTTATTGACCTAATATCACCTCAAGCGATTGAATAGGAAAGAGGTGATTCAAATAGTGAAATAAAGCAGGAATCTGGTGTTTACCTACGTCTTCAATGGCATCTTCTACCATTGTCCTTCATGCTCAGCAAATTCCAAGCTAGCTGGCCTCTTTCTGCTCTTCAAATATTGTTAGGCCTTGTTCACCTTGTAGCCTTTGTGCTTGTTATCTTTGCTGCCTCTGCCATGGTTATAGCTCTGGGGGTGTTGCTAACCTCTCATTCTGGCCTCTGGTGAAATGTCATCTCAAAGAACCATAAAACCATGCAGTAGTTGCGGATATAGATTAAGAAGGCTGGTTCTAAAGCCAGTCTAGACTACTGACTAAAGTAGTAGTACCCTGGCTTTCTTCTACACCTGTTTCTCCGTCCAATTGCCTTGTTTTATTGTCTTTATAGCACTTAACACTGTGTAATTACCTTGTTTTATTTTTCATGTGCCTGCTCATTCACTTTTTCTCCTCTTAAGCTTCATAAGGTGAGGGACTTTTTGTCTTATTTGCTGTTTCCCAGTTAACATTGTACTCCCAGTTCATATCTGTTGAATAAATAGATGAATGTATGTGCTCCCAGTTAATATTTGTTGAATAAATAGGGAAATAGATGCTATCAGAGCATCATAGGTTTTATTTATTTATTTTTAATTTTTATTGAAATATAGTTGCTTTACAATGTTGCTAGTTTCTACTGTACAGCAAAGTGAATCAGCTATATGTATACATATGCCCCCCCTTTTTGGAGTTCTTCCCATTTAGGTTACTGGCACTGAGTAGAGTTCCTTGTGCTACACAGTAGGTTCTCATTAGCATCATGGATTTTATCTTGGATGAATTTTGTTTGAAGTTGCTGTTATTCTTGTTTCCAAATTTTAAGTTACTGTCAGTCAGGCTTCATTGTTATCAAATGAATGTGTTGTTATAGGTCATTTGATTTAGCCTTCAGTATGGAATGTGCTTATTTGCCTATTGCTTTCTAATAAGTAGATTTTAAAGTGTATGATATTAATAATAGCTAATATTTATTGATGGGACTTCCCTGGTGGCTCAGATGATAAAGCATCTGCCTATAATGCGGGAGACCCAGGTCCAATCCCTGGGTTGGGAAGACCTCCTGGAGAAGGAAATGGCAACCCGCTCCAGTATTCTTGCCTGGGAAATCCCATGAACAGAGCAGCCTGCAAAGCTATAGTCCATGGGGTCGCAAAGAGTTGTACACAACTGAGCGACTTCACTTTCACTTGAATACTTAATTTGTGCCAGCTACTGTTTTAAGCGCTTTATATATATGTTAATTCAGTTGACCCTGAGAACAGTACTGTGAGGTTGGTACTGTCATTAACCAAATATTTTAGATAAGAAAACTAACACAGCTCAAAGAAAGGTATAACAACTTGTCAGGCTCATGCAGCTGGTAAATTGTGGATCCCGGCAGTCTGTACTAGAACCTGTACTCCTGATTGCTATGTTGCATAGCGTTATGGTTCAAAAACGAATCATCCTGATGGAAATATTCTGAACTAAACTATGGTGATGGTGGCACAACTCTGTAAATTTACTAAAAATTGTTGAATTGCATACTTAAAATGGGTGAATTTTACAGTAGTTATGCTTTGATATAGCTGTTTAAAAAATAGATAATTCTTACTGTTAAAATGGATTATAATTTTTTAAGAAACTGTATCTACAGTTGAACTTTGAACCCTACATTCTCTTGGCACTGAAAATGGGAGTAGATTAAGAAGGAAAACGTTCACTCTGCCTAAGTGGACCAAGGATGAAAAAGTTTGTGTGTCACTGTCACGCGCTCTCTGTAGGCAAGGATTTTTTTATTTCCTTTCCTTTGGTATACAAAGTATATATCAGTACTGTTGAATTAACTTTCAATGGTTTAATGTACCTGCACCCTCAGCATTTAAATTATATCTAAAAGACCCTTGCTTTCATATTCTAATTTGAAAATACAGACCTTGTGCAATATCCTTGGAAAGGCAAAACTTACACACTACCTCAACGCATAGACATTAACATATAGAAGGAAAAAAATGTAACCGATGAGAATGTGTGAAAACATTTTTAAGTATAGCTGTTGGTCGAAGTTGCTCAGGGAAGCTTGAAGAAAAATTTAAATTGAGTTAACACAGAATTTACTTATAAAGACTTGTATGTATTTTTAAAACATTTCAACTTGTAAGTAAAAATAGATGAGTCTTCTCCTGAATGTGATAGAAGACTTGCATGAATATTTATGGTTGTGTGTTGATATTTAGAAAAAGAAATCAGTCATGGACCAAAAACCTCCAGTTAAATATAAGAGCTGCTGTTACTGAGTCAAATGTTTACACATTATAAGTAAGTAGTTAATATAATCTTTTTTAAAAATTTTTATTTATTTACTTATGGCTGTGCTGGATCTTTGTTGCTGCAAGAGCTTTCCTCTCGTTGCAGCAAACAGGGTCTACTCTCTAGTTCTGGTCCACGGGCTTCTCACTGCGGTGGCTTCTCTTGTTGCAGAGCATGGGCTGTAGGGCGCTTTGACTTTAGTAGGTGCATCACACGTGCTCAGTAGTTGCAGCTCCCATCCTCTAGAGCGTAGGCGCAATAATTGTGGCGCACAGGCTTAGTTGCTCCACGGCATGTGGCATCTTCCTGGGCCAGGGATTGAACGCATATCTCCTGCATTGGCAGGTGGATTCTTTAGCACTGAGCCACCAGAGAAGACCCTGATATAATCCTGTATTGAATAAATAGACCAGAGGGTCTATGTAGACTCAAGTGAAAGTGGAAGTCGCTTAGTTGTGTCCGACTCTTTGCGACCCCAGTCCATGGAATTCTCCAGGCCAGAATAATGGAGTGGGTAGCCTTTTCCTTCTCTAGGGGATCTTCCTAACCCAGGGATTGAACCCAGGTCTCCCCACGGCAGGCAGATTCTTTACCAGCTGAGCCACAAGGGAAGATTCAAGAGAATGACGTAATGTAGATTCAAGAGAATGATGTAATTTTTGTCACTACTTGTTAACTTGAATTTAGCCAAAATAGTAAAGAGAAAGTAATTATAAAATGTCTGTAAAAGACTGAAGTAAGCCAGAAAGAAAAACACCAATACAGTATACTGACACATATATATGGAATTTAGAAAGATGGCAATGATGACCCTGTATGCAAGACAGCAAAAAAGACACAGATGTGTATAGCGGACTTTTGGACTCAGAGGGAGAGGGAGAGGGTGGGATGATTTGGGAGAATGGCATTGAAACATGTATACTATCATGTAAGAATCGAATTACCAGTCTATGTCCGATGCAGGATACAGCATGCTTGGGGCTGGTGCACGGGGATGACCCAGAGGGATGTTGGGGGGAGGGAGGTAGGAGGGGGGTTCATGTTTGGGATCGCATGTACACCCGTAGTGGATTCATGTCAATGTATGGCAAAACCAATACAGTATTGTAAAGTAAAAGAAAGTAAAAATAAAAAATTAAAAAAAAAATAAGTAAAGTAACTTGCCCAAGACCACAAAAAAAAAGTCTGTAAAAAAGGTAAGACATTTTTATTTTCTAATTATGTAATCATGATTAGAGACAGTCATTTTATAACTGTTTTCAGTTTTATTAAACATGTATTCAACATAGTTCATAGTTTCCTCTGAAAACTTGATACCAGGACCCTCCTTAATTGCCCCCAAAGAAAGTATATTTTGGTTAATTTTTCTGATTTAAGAAAGTAATCCATAGTTATTTATAAAAATATTCACCTAAAATAGAAAAGCATACAAAGAAAAATAGACTCCTATAACTATACTACCCAGAGATGAATATTTCTAGATTATTTTCTGTACTCATATATAAGGTATGTCTTGTATATGTGTTTGTTTCTGTTGGTATGTTGGAGATTTTGGTAGCCCTAGTAATTAGTATTCCTTCTCCTTACATGGGTTCTAAAGAAATTAAGAAATAAGACTAATCGCTAAAATGTGAAGGCCAGAATCCACCTTTGTTTCATATGGTGGAAGAGGATGAAAACCAAACGCTCCTGCTGACTAACTCCTGGAATTGTACATATTTGCCCAGCTAGGCTTCCCCCAGGAAGGCTCAGGATGTGGAGATGCAAAGAATGCCCTAAGGATAGCTTATACCTAGGAAGGAAGAGGAGAGTACTAAGTCAAGTGCTCTCAACTAGTTCTCCCCACATTCATGAGTCAGTAAACTATCTCCCTGTCTAGGGAAGAGTGAATGAGAAGTGGGCATAGATTGGGGTGAGAGACTATCAGACCAAGTAGGGAGGGCCTTGGAGGCTGTGTCAAGGAGTTTGAACACTCTTTGGAGGGTAATGGGAAGCCATTAGACAGATTGGAGGAGAAGAATGACATCATCTAAGTTACATTTTCCGAAAAATCACCTCTCCATGCAGTTATCCTCTGCATGGAGAATAACTATAGAGGGTGGAAGGTGGAGGCAAGGAGACTGGTTGGGGGCTGGCTGTTGCAGTTGTCCAGGTCATATCTTGGACAAGGGTGGTAGTGGTGAGGTGACATTTGGATTCTGAAGGTTTTTTGAAACCAGAATTGACAAATGGGTAAAATTTAATGTAAAAGTAATTTTTCACAGTATTTTTCAAAGATACCTTTTTAAGTAGTTGTACTCTGATATAATAGAGCTAATTTGGAAAATGATTCAGTAAAACACATTTGATTATTTTCTTTCGTGGTGCCTGATTTTCTAGTGATAAGTAGGTTACTTGAGAGTTGAGAGTTTGGATTGCATGAAAACCTGCCCTGGTTTTGCATTATTTTAGCAAATTTTGAACAGCTGATTTTACTTTTATTATTATCTTGTATCAATTGGCAATATGGTAAAATGCTCCCTAATTCTTAAAAGGAAAAAAAAAAAAAGATTTGTAGTGTTTTCTGTTGTACAAGCTTCCCAGGTGGCACTAGTGGTAAAAAAAAAAAAAACCATCTGCCAATGCAGGAGATGTAAGAGATACAGGTTTGATCCCTGGGTCAGAAAGATCCACTGGAGGAGGGCATGGCAAACCACTCCAGTATTCTTGCCTGAAGAATCCCATGGACAGAGGAGCCTGGCGGGCTACAGTACATGGGGTCACAAAGAGCTGGACATAACTGAAGTGACTTAGCATGCATTGTACAAGCAAAGCCCTTTGCAATTGTCTAGGTAGGGCTGCTATGTCGTCTAAAATGGTCAGACTCTCTGCAGGGTGACCATACTCTCTAGAAAGCCTATATAAGGGATGCCTCTCTCTAGGAGAGATATTTCCTGAGCCATGTTTCCCAGCTACAGAACAGCCCTGATTTATTTTGTAAGCTGACAAGGCCAAACATTACTGTTTTAACCATTATAAACAAGATAGTAAATGTTAAATGTTCACTCAATAGAGCCACTAGTAGTGCTTTTATATACAGAAAATAGAGTCTGAGCCAAAAAATGTAAAACAGTGCTCTGGTCTGCATGTGTCCTCTTTTAACTTACTCTTTGATTCATTTCAACCGGAGAAATGATGTAACTAGTGATGATTTGAGCTCTAAAACCCTTGGTGATACATCGATTCTTCCTGTTTTTTTTTTTTTTTTTTTCCCCATCTTCGTTCCTCTATTACTTACCCAAGCCTTACTGCATTTCTTACAACTCCTCAGAAACTTTTGTTTTTATAATGTGAGACCCAAATTAAAGAGCACTGCAAGATTCTTTTAAATCTCAGCAATTCAGAATTGCTTTAAATATTTACCAGTTTTGTCCCATATCCGGGTTTTTGTGGCTTTCAGCTCTATCCTGCAGAGTAATGCAAGGATCCAATCTTAATTCAGAAGTATTTTTAAAGTTATTGCTCAAATTTATTTATAGTTAATTTATAAAGACTTATTCTCAATCTAAACTGTCTGGTGAAGAATTTGACTTTTTGCTGTAGACATTTTACCTTGGGTAGAAAACACAGATACTCGTGGGACAGGGGGTCAGGGAGCCAATTGCTGTGTACATCATGTGGTAACCCTGTTTTATTAAGAGAAACCGTGTTTATATTCTCTCAGTCAGAAAACAGAGAAAGGACTGACTTGTCTTGTAAAGCTGTGTAGTCTTTATGCACAGTAAGTTACATTTTACATTGTGACTGACTACACACATATCTTGGCATGGACTGACACACATGCGCACACACACACACGGAACACCTGAAATACTACACCGTCACAGTTCCTAATCTTGCAGTGTACGGTGCACTCCGATTTTTTTCATTCCATTTGATTTCATTTTTAAAAAGTACTGATCATAATCTCTTGAATTGACTTTATGACCCACTAATGAGTTAGAATCCAGAGTTTGCAAAACACTTCTAACTCATGTCCCCGGTATCATTTGGTCTTCACAGGTGAGGTGGGCGAGGCTAATATCCTTTAAAAACATAGTTAAAGCCTGTACTTAAAAAACAGAAGGTTTGACTGAAGAAGAAATGGTTTGAGGCATTGAATGACCAGAGGTCATAATAAACGGTAACTTGAATGATGGGGAGAAAGGGGAGCTGTAGAATCTAGATCAGGAGGCAGACAGATGCAGAAGATTCTTTCCCTGCCTTCCGTGGCTCCCTAAGCCCCTGAAGACATCTGATGTGCCCACCAGAATCACCTATTGTTACAGTGTACTTAGGTGCCGGTAGCTTAAAAAGCTACCACAGTTAGTTTGCAAGGCTCTCCCTCTCAGATTTCTGTAGTTCAGCCCCCAAAATGTCATCCAGTCTCATTCCTCTAGTTAACTCTGTTTCCCTGATTTTGTTTGCATACCACTCTCATAATTCTTATCTATTCCATACCTTATTGTTTACTTAGTTAAAATTGATATATTTTAAAATTACACTTTTAAAATTGAAGTAAAAATCCACATAACATACAGTTAACTATTTCAAAAGATTCAGTTAATTCAGTGGATGCAATGAATGAACAATGTTGTGCAACCACCAGCTCTCTCTAGTTTCAAAACTTGTTCATCACCCCATAAAAACACTGTGTCCATTAGGTAATCACTTGTCATTCACTGAAGGAAATAATTCATTCTCTACTATCTTAATGCTTTGTGTATTGGATTGGCTGCAAATTTCATTCAAGTTTTTCCATAACATTGTATAGAAAAACCCAAATGAACTTTTGGGCCAACCCAATATTGTATTACTGTTACTGTGAATCAAGATTATAGAAATGGCCTACAGTTAAAACATTTTGCTAAGTTTAAATGACGATAGCTTAAATAGAATTTTTCGTCATTGACTAGATCCAGTAGCCAGATGACATTTTGCTGTTTTATTTTTAAAGCGAGGAAGATTTGCCTATAAACCATTTACTAGCAGAGCAGACTTTCCAAATGCTGTGAGTTAAAACATATGGAGATACTAAAGATATTTGCATGAGGCTTGAATGTTTTCCCACACATAAAATGTGTTATCTCAAAGAGGAAGAGATATTTTAGACATTGCACCAAAATACTAGTTTAAGATTATAGCAAAATACATGGTAGTTTTATATCGATAAATTAAGTATGCTTTTGTTTAATAAGATATGATAAGCCAAAAAAAAAAATTCTCTGCTGTATTCCTAAATCCACATTCTTAGAGAAAGTGACCCTCCTGTATAAATCTGAGACTATAACAAGTGTGTGTGTGTAAGCTTGATAGCAATTGTGTGTTTATATGGGGTTTCCCTGGGCTTTCCTGATAGCTCAGCTGGTAAAGAGTCCGCCTGCAATGCGGGAGACCTGGGTTTGATCCCTGGCTTGGGAAGATCCCCTGGAGAAGGGAAAGGTTACCCACTCCAGTATTCTGGCCTAGAGAATTCCATGGACTGTATAGTCCTTGGAGTCACGAAGAATTGGACACAACTGAGCTACTTTCACACACACACACGGGGTTTTCCATTTACAAAGGTAGACTTTGACCAAATGCTTCTGTTTTGTATTACAGGAAAGCGTTTTTTAATATTTTGAAAACCAGTACATATTCAGTGTTTTTCAGTTAGCTAAGAACATTTGCTAAGCTTTACTTCTAGTTCTCTATGTATTACAGAAACAGTTCAGTTCAGTTCAGTCGCTCAGTCGTGTCCAACTCTTTGCAACCCCATGAACCACAGCACACCAGGCCTCCTGTCTATCACCAACTGCCGGAGTCTACCCAAACCCATGTCCAAACAGAAACAGTGGATAGAGTGAATATGCTGTTTAAAGAGAATCTGTACCTTACCCT
This sequence comes from Ovis aries, assembly GCF_016772045.2. Lineage (NCBI taxonomy): Eukaryota > Metazoa > Chordata > Mammalia > Artiodactyla > Bovidae > Ovis > Ovis aries. The sequence continues at coordinate 36,945,085 of NC_056069.1, read as the reverse complement.
GCACGGTGGCTTGCCATGCCTCTCTTGGTGGCATTGAAGTGGAGCAATCTTGAGAGGGAGGCTTGTTATTTCTCTTTGAGTAAATGGCCGTAGGGCTTCCCAGGTGGCTCAGTGGTAAAAACCCACCTGCCAATGCAGGAGACTCAGGTTCGATTCCTGGGTTGGGAAGATCCCCTGGAGAAGGAAATGGCAACCCAGTCAAGTATTCTTGCCTGGAGAATCCCGTGGAAAGAGGAGCCTGGCAGGCTATACAGTCCATGGGGTCACAAAAGTTGGACATGACTTAGCAACTGAACACACAAATGGCTATAAGCAAGAAAAATGTATGACCAGACTTAAGTTTTTGAAAAATCACTTTGTTGTCTATACAGAAGGTAAATCAGAGGAAATTAAGGCAAGAAACAGTTAAGGTAAGGGGGTCAGTTAAAAGGTCTCAAGTAAGTCCAGTCCCAAATGAGCGATGATATGGAACTCAGCCCAGTCTCTGGAGGAGAATGGAGACCAAGCCTGAGAAGTGAATCACAGAGGGATTTAGCATGTGTGGGGCACACGTGACTTTAAATGTTTGGGCATGAGGCATGAGGGCTGAGTGACTGGCTAGAGTCACTGAAGACCCATGCCCCCCATCAGAGCAGGGAGGTTTGCCTGAGGAAGTGGAGGGAGAAGGAAAGGCTGTAAGGAGTTCAGTTTGGGATGTGTTAAGTCACAAAATCCTAATGTCCACATCCAACTCAGTTGAATAAATGAATGAATTTGCTAATTCTTGGGGATAGTTTACTGATATCCATGTCCACTACTCTCTTTCCCTGTATTTTAAATAATGCCTTAGTTTTTGGCCTGGGGCTGGATTTCTTTTTCCAAAACCTCACTGAGATCTGACCCTTTCCTCCATAATCTAGCCGGATTTCCTTGTTTCTGCTGATTGAATTTCTGTGACTTGACCTATGTATGCCTTCTGTACCTGTATGACCACTTTGTTTAGCACCTCTGACCCAAGTTTAACTATGATCCTTACCAATTCCCTTCCTGCCTTACTCACCTTTGGCTCAAAATCCCTTCTGGATGCATATCCATGAGAGAGATGGCACAATAATCCTTATTACTGATGTATTTTCTCAATAAAAAAACCCTGAGATGTATTTTCTCAGAGTCCCTGTGCACTGATCTTGATAGAGCCTAGGAGAGGACACAGCAGGAGTGCTCTATTAGGCTCTGTGCCACTGCTGTTTCAGAATCAGCTGTTTAAAGTCCGTCATTCAACCCCTCCATGCCTCAGCCTCTTTTTCTGGAAACTCAGTAGACTGGGCTAAAGGACCTTTAAAATTTTACCTTCAAATGTAGAAATGTGTTACAAAATTTACATCTGTAATATTTGACTCCATAGAATTGGATTTGACACAACGGTGCATCAAGTCCAGTGTATTTTAAAGAATAAATTAAATCTTTTGTTTCTAAAAGTTGAATGGGAAAATAAATCTCAGTGAAAATTATTCAGTAAAAATAAATTGAAACAGGGAAGAATCCTAAAAATATTTTATTTGTGCTGAAAAGGTAATTGATAAAGGAATTAAAAATGATGGAGACATTTCAGAAGAACAAAGGAGCCAAATTGAAGTCGCTCCTAATGTCCAAATCTGAGACAAGTCTGGGATAAGTCTGTAAACTTCAATCCATAGAATAAATTAAGCATCCAGGAATATATGTGTGTGTACATCTGTATGTGTACATATATATACACACAAGTTCACACACGTACAAACACATGCATACATAATTTCTTACAATAGAATTCTAGTTAATGTAAAAGGAATGACAGAAATAGAAAATCATCTTGAGGCAAACACCACAATAATAATTATTGCAAACAAGAATCATCAATGAATGATGCTAAAATTAGTGGGCAACAGTAGGTTGAGAAACAGGATATTTACATAATTTCAAGGTATTTCCTCACAAGGTACCAACTACAAAAGGAGTGTCAGTGATTTTACATTGAAGAAACTTGGTAGACCTTAACCAAGTGATTAAAGATCATATCACCTGTAATATGACACTGATATTGTATAAATCCTGCTATGATACACAAGAAGGTATAATGTCATTACTGTTTTGTTCTTATTAAAAATATACAGGTAACTTGTCTAATAACGAAGAAACATCAGATAAATCCAAATGGAGGGATAGTCTGTAAAGTAACTGGCCAGTACTTTCCCCAAGTATCAAGATAAAGTACCAAGTACTTTTCCCAAATATCCCAGGTTGGAGGAGACCAAGAAAACACGACAACTGTGTGCAGTGTGGGAGCCTGAGTTTAGTCTGAACCAGAAAACAAAACAGTAGCAGGAAAACTGGTAGAATTGGAATAAGGTCTATAGACTAATTAATAGTGTTCTGTCAGTGTTACTATCTTGCTTTTTAAATAACTGTGCCATGGTTATGGTAGATGATAACATTAGGGAAAGCTGGGTAAAGGGTATATAGGTAATATTTCTGTAATTTTTCGTGAAGTTTAGAATTATTTTAAAATGAAGAGCTTAAAACGTGTATTTTAAGCTTAAAATGATTTTGAAACAGCCTTGGTGTCAACATGACAAGGCTCTGGGGTTACTCTTCCATACAACAGGAAAAGAGCCCTTGCCTATGTTTTGAAGGGTTCTTGGGTTCTCTGAATGATGAACCAAGAGAGGCTTCAGCTTCATATCACCAGAAACATTGCCATCAAACAACAGAGTTAGCCTGTCTTTTGCTGCCTGGCATCAACTTTTTCCTGCTTATTGATGTAACTTTGGTCTGGCATCCTCTTTCAGGACAGTCCTGTCTCATCCACATTAAAACCCGGCTCAGGTAAATACGTACCTTCATCTATAATTTCTTGAAGTGTTTCAAGGAATTCCCAGGCAGCTACTATATCTGCACTTGCAGCCTCACCACTTTCTTTTATGTTGTGAAGGTTGGCTCTAGCAAACCTTGGACATGTGAACCAATAAAACCAGCCGTGACTGGCATTAAAAGATGCACCCTCTGATTCTTTGCCATGTTTCTTCTTCAAGTCTTCATAAAAGCTTTTAGTTTTCTCTTGAATCAGCATTCAGCTGAGTGGGACTTGACGCTGATCCCACATATACACACTGACAAATTCCTCCATCTTCTCCACTTTTCCATGCTTCTTCGATGTTACTGTTGACATCTTTGGTGCAGCAGACTTCACATGTTCCTTGTTCTTTAGAATCATGCCTGTGGTTGAACAATTCATGTCATAAGAACCAGCAGTGTCTACCATCTTTTCACCATGCTCCATTCTTTCAATTTTTTTCATTTTTGTTTCTGTTATTGTCACTTGACGCTTCCTAGCAGTACCGGGTACATTACCAGTGCTTTTTACACTTACTTCTGAACATCCTGGGCTTGAGATAAAGATACTGTACTACTGTACTCTATGGAGCACTGTACATAAAGTCTACAAAAGCACGCCCACTTGTAGAGAATGCATATATGTGACAGTGTACTCCAGACACGTGAATTAACTTCTGTGATTGGACATGTGAACACATGTTTGCATCTTTGAGAGTTCCCAACTTGAATGTTTGCATTTAGAAGACTTAACTGTACTCAAACTACGCTTGACCAGTCCAGTTCACCCACTGTGGCCTTTGATTCAGGAGCCAATGACTGGGAAGGATTCACTCTTATGAGGGAGTGGGAGTAGTGGCAACCATCTTCAGGGGCAGCAGTGGCACCGGTGGAGTCGGCACAACGTTCTGAAGTGGTAATGTGTCGTCTAGGCTTGTTCTGGGTCCTGAGTCTGGGTGGGACCTTGCCTGTGCAAGGCCTATCAATTCCCACACATTTTCTGAGCCTAGTTCTGTAGGCTCGCCAGGATTCTTAGGATATACTTTTCTATTCTTTCAGTAAATTCATTTTCTGCTCTTAATTGAGAGCTTTCATGATGTACAGATCTGCCGTGTTTTTCAAGATATCAAGGGTAAGAGAGAGCCCTTTAGTGTATTATTTTAATGGATTTAATAACTTTGATTAGTTATTTTATACCTTGGATTAGTAGAGAGCTATCTGGAACTTTGGGCTTCCCTGGTGTCTCAGTGGTAAAGAATCCACCTGCCAATGCAGGAGACACAGGTTCAATTCCTGGGTCAAGAAGATCCCCTGGAGAAGGAAATGACTACCCACTCCAGTATTCTTGAGCCTGGGTAGTCCCATGGACAGAGGAGCCTGGCGGGCTACAGTCCATGAAGTTGCAAGGGAGTCAGACACAACTTAATGACTAAACAGTCTGTAAGTTTAAACTGTCTCCATCTTTCTCTTTTTAGGACACTAAAAGAATGTTTATGTTGCAAGAGTTGTTTTCAAGGCATGTGTATTTTTCAACATGCTTTTATATGCATTATTTTGAGCTAGTCAGTTGAGTTTGAGTCACTATAATGTACTGATTAACTGTGTAGACTGAAAGTATGCTTGGATTCAAATCCAGGCTCATCACTTATGTGAATTACAGTTTCTCTAGTATAAGATGAGACAGTAACAGCACCGGCTGCTTGACTTGTTAGGGGGACTAAATGACTCTGTGTGTCTGTGTATGTGTGTGTAAATATATGTGTATATATGTGTAATGTGTGTGTGTGTGTGTGTGTGTGTGTGTGTGCTTAGAGCAGTGCCTAGGGGGCAGAAAGCTCTCTTTTTAGCTATTGTTACTTGATTCTCATATCAGCTCAGAAATTTATTTATATCTATATGTCAAGTTCTCAAAATCTTTTGTATTTGTATTCCCTTTTCCTCTTGGTGAGCCTCTCTAGTATGTGTCGTACAGAAACTTCACACTGATGTTGAGATCTGAGACCAGATTTTGTGAATTGCTATTTTACAAAATCAACTCAGTTCTTGACAGTTGTTGGAATCTGTTTCCCTGATTTGCTTCCAAGGGAAAGTGATAACTGACATCCCAACTTTAGAAGGAAGTGAATTTGTTGTTTCCAAGAATAAGACTAAAATATTAACTTCAATTAACTGTCTTTAAGTCTTTCTTGTATAGTTTGATACACATAGCACTTAAAAGAAAAAAAATGTGTCTAACTTAAATTAATGGATTTTTATAAGCCAAATGAACAAAATTAAGCTATTCACTGACTGCCCGAGGGATGAGTAAGTTAGAACATTGGGAAGAAATGGGGAACATAAAAGCAACCCCAGAGAGAGTATTCATTTGAATAATGAACAACAGCATCATTGTGTCAAGCCTTTGAAATTCTTTCCCTCATTGCCTTTTGGACTAATTTTCCCTTAAAGGATTATCATACCAAGATAATGGGGGCACGGGACCTGAAAAGGTTCCCTACAACTTCATGCTTTCTGATCATGATTAAGACTTACCAACACAATTTTAATCCTTATAATACGACTATGATTCTTTCCTAGTGGATATGGACACCATTATCCACCTCTGAAGACTTATCGAAATTTCTTCAAAGTTTTCTTGTGGTCACTTAGCAGACTATTAAAGGAAAGCTGGGGTGCTCATGGGGGCTGCTAGTGAGACAGGAGGAAGTTAAAAAATTACTCTCAAAATACCTTTCCTGCCTCTCATGCAGATCTAGGAACTCTGATCTTATGCATGAATGTTGTAAGACTTAATTCCTTCACTTTCTTGGCTCATAAGCCCTTTTCTGGTCGAGTTTGTTGTGCAATTCTCTGTCAGGGGCTCTGGCCTGTTACATGCTCGTTGGTGCCAGTGTCATCTGTTCTGGATTATAAGCTCCTTGAGGGCAGTTAGTGTCTTTTGGCTTGGGTTCTGCAGCATTCTTTGATGGTGACCATGATGATGAAGTGGCTTTCTCCTTTGATTTGAAATATACTCTTGAATTCTGTTAGCATATTCTGAGAACTAATACTATTGCAACCATTTCTCAATATTTATCTGCTTTCCAGTTGGCTGTGTCATATCAAAACAAAATTTAGCTACTTTTGGTTTATCATTTTCTGGGTACCAGAAATGTGTTTGGGCACTTTATATTTATTATTTCATCTAATTTCTCACCACAACTTGCTGAAGTTGCTATTATTTCCCCATTTTACACACGAGAAAACCAAGACTTAAAGAAGTTAAATAATTTGCCTGTTTTATATATATATATATATATATATATATATATATATATTTCCTTTCCTTTATATATATATATGAAAAACTAGAAATGTTAAAGCCTAGAAACCCAGGTCTGTCTTGGCTCCAACCAAGTGCTTTTAACCACTGTATCATGGTTCTCTAGAGACATTTGTAAGTGATATTGATCCTTCCATGTCTTTAAAATATATATTTAAAATTTTTATTTTAGAATACTGAGCTTCTCTGGTGGCTCAGCTGGTAAAGAATCTGCCTGCAGTGCAGGAGACCTGGGTTTGATCCCTGGTTTGGAGAAGGGAACGGCTACCCACTCCAATATTCTGACCTGGAGAATTCAATGGACTATAGTCCATGGGATCACAAAGACTTGGACATGACTGAGTGACTTTTTATTATTACTATATTATTATAGAGAGTGAGGGTTATAGTGGCATATACTTAAAAAACAAGATTTTTAATTTCTTTTTCTACTTTCTCATTATTAGTGTATAGGAATGCAAGGGATTTCTGTGTGTTGATTTTATATCCTGCAACTTTACTATATTCATTGATGAGCTCTAGTAATTTTCTGGTGGAGTCTTTAGCGTTTTCCATGTAGAGGATCATGTCATCTGCAAACAGTGAGAGTTTTACTTCTTCTTTTCCAATTTGGATTCCTTTTATTTCTTTTTCTGCTCTGATTGCTGTGGCCAAAACTTCCAGAACTATGTTGAATAGTAGCGGTGAAAGTGGACACCCTTGTCTTGTTCCTGACTTTAGGGGAAATGCTTTAAATTTTTCACCATTGAGGATAATGTTTGCTGTGGGTTTGTCATAGATAGCTTTTATTATGTTGAGGTATGTTCCTTCTATTCCTGCTTTCTGGAGAGTTTTTATCATAAATGGATGTTGAATTTTGTCAAAGGCCTTCTCTGCATCTATTGAGATAATCATATGGTTTTTATTTTTCAATTTGTTAATGTGGTGAATTACATTGATTGATTTGCAGATATTGAAGAATCCTTGCATCCCTGGGATAAAGCCCACTTGGTCATGGTGTATGATCTTTTTAATGTGTTGTTGGATTCTGATTGCTAGAATTTTGTTAAGGATTTTTGCATCTATGTTCATCAGAGATATTGGCCTGTAGTTTTCTTTTTTTGTGACATCTTTGTCAGGTTTTGGTATTAGGGTGATGGTGGCCTCATAGAATAAGTTTGGAAGTTTACCTTCCTCTGCAATTTCTGGAAGAGTTTGAGGAGGATAGGTGTTAGCTCTTCTTGAAAAGCTGTGGTACATATACACAATGGAGTGTTACTCAGCCGTTAAAAAGAATTCATTTGAATCAGTTCTGATGAGATGGATGAAACTGGAGCCGATTATACAGAGTGAAGTAAGCCAGAAAGAAAAACACCAATACAGTATACTAACACATATATATGGAATTTAGAAAGATGGCAATGACGACCCTGTATGCAAGACAGGAAAAAAGACACAGATGTGTATAACGGACTTTTGGACTCAGAGAGAGAGGGAGAGGGTGGGATGATTTGGGAGAATGGCATTCTAACATGTATACTATCATGTAAGAATTGAATCACCAGTCTATGTCTGACGCAGGATACAGCATGCTTGGGGCTGGTGCATGGGGATGACCCAGAGAGATGTTATGGGGAGGGAGGTGGGAGGGGGGTTCATGTTTGGGAACGCATGTAAGAATTAAAGATTTTAAAATTTAAAAAAAAAAAAGAAAAGAAAAAAAAATTAAAAAAAAAGATTTTTTTTTTTTTACTGATTTGTCTTTATTAGGGGAAGAAAATTCTAAAAATGTCTTAAACATCTATTCCATTTATCTTACATTGAAAAGCCTGTTATTTCAATCTTTAATGCTATTTAGAGTATGGGAGCGAACATTCCTAATGGTAGCTGTCAGTGAGGATACATTTTATGTTTTCATGATAATTCTCCTATAGCTATGTTTTAGCCTCTCTGATGTGGTATTCACTAGTCTTTGATAAATAGACTGTATTGTGTGGTTTTTTTCATTGAGAGAACGATGGAGTTAAAAATAATCACAGTAATAATTTTAAAAGAACTTGCTGACATTTAGATCTAAAGACTTTTTCCTCTGGGCTATGAAGTCTTAAAAGTAGGTCACACTTTGGATTTAAACTCTGAACAGCTACTTGCTCTCTGTATTAGCTTACCTTTTGATCCTAAAGCAGCACTTATTCTTGACTTCAGTAAATTTTAAATTGTCCTAAATTTGGAAATATTTATGAAATGAAGAATCACCATTTAAAGGAGACAAATAAACAAGTTTGTACTTTTCTGTTCTGTCCCCTTGAAGAATTAGAACTTTTTTTTCAATCAGTGATTTAATATGAGAAATATTAGGCATTGTAAAAGTCTGGAAGTTCATGCTTCACATGAATAAATGAAGTATAGGGTATATTCTTTTGAATATGTGAAATCCTTAAAGTTCTCTGTAATGTTCCCTTTCATTAAACAGAGGACAGTAGAGTAAGAGAGTGTTTGTAGGCTGTACCCTAAGCTTAGCCTGTTTCACTGAGCGAGCATAATTGGCAATTCACTTGTTTCCCAATAAGCTATTCATTACAGCAGAATTGCTGTGGGTCTTTTGAACTATTTGCCTGCAGTTCTACCACCACCACAAACCACCGAAGAACTTGACCTCCAGCCTTTCTTCATTTCTCTGATTTGTTCTCTACTTTCTTAGAATTTCTCTTCTAGATTCTCTTCCGTATACTGCTTAGCCCCATAAGTATAACCTCACATTCACTCCTCTGCTGCAGGTACTGATCACTGAAACACTTGTTTTTGAAAACTGACTTGTTCTATAGTAGCATTTAGATGTGAGTTATGTTAAAAAGGCATATTTAATGGTAAGAGCAGATTAATATGGCTGGAGGTATAATTAAAGTTTGACTGTTCTAGATCTAGTAACTCATTGTGATACTTGACTTAAATATACTTCAAAAGCACGATTGCTGAAAATGTGCTGTCTACCTGGAGTAGGTATGCTGTGCTGTGCTGAGTTGCTCAGTCGTGTCTGACTCTTTGCGACCCCATGGGCTATAGTGCACCAGGCTCCTCTGTCCATGGGGATTCTCCAGGCAAGAATACTGGAGTGGTTTGCCATGCCCTCCTCCAGGGGACCTTCCCAATCCATGGATAAAACTCAGGTCTCCCATGTTGCAGGTGGATTCTTTACCTTCTGAGCCACCAGGGAAGTCCAAGAATACTTGGGCAGCCTATCCTTTCTCTAGGGGATCTTCCCAACCCAAGAATCAAACTGAGGGCTCCTGCATCGCAGGTGGATTCTTTACCAGCTGAGCTACCATGGAAGCCCTTGGAGTAGGTATCCCTTATTATAAACTCCCTGAAACTGAAGTCTCTCAGTCGTGTCTGACTCTTTGTGACCCCATGGACTGTAGCCTATCAGGCTCCTCCATCCATGGGATTCACCTGGCAAGAGTACTGGAGTGGGTTGCCATTTCCTTCTCCAGGGGATCTTCCCAACCCAGGGATAGAACCTGGGTCTCCTGCACTACAGGCAGATGCTTTGCCATCTTGAGCCAAACTCCCTAGAGTTATATAAAGGTAACAAGTTACTTATTTCACAATTCACTTCTGCTGGTACTGTTACTGTCTCTTCATAGCATTACTCGATCTATTCTTCTGTTCCTCTTTATATTAACTCTAGTTTACCTTCCCAAATGAGTTCTTTCTTTCCTTTCCTTTTCCATCTCTTCACTGTCTTATTATGAAAAATAATATTAATAGTTAACTAAATGAAGTTCAGAAAATCAGAATTGTATTCTTCATCTTGTGATTATTTATACTTGAGATTATAATATTGATTTACTTTGCAAGATTTAAAATAGGAGCACTGAGGCAGTTGAAAATGAGCATGTAGGTTACAATCCTATATCCAGATATTTAAGGGTTCCATTTAAGATGATCTAAAAGAGAATATTTTTAGCATGAAACTGTCCAGAGAAGACACATACCAGGTGTTTATGACAACCAGGAAATGGAGGAAATATAATTAGAAAAGAGAACCCTATTGGAGGCACAGTTTCTGAGTGTATACAGTGAACATGCATGTTATACAGATTCACAGATTACTGAAAGTAAAAAGGCTTTATCCTGCTTATCTCAGAATGCAAAGGAAGTAAACGGAAGAGTAGCATAAGGGAACGAAGAGCATAAAAAGAAAGAAAAATAAAAGGTCAACCTGTAGATGTCTTTATGTCTCCAGTTTTGGTTTTTTTTTTTTTACTGCCAGCTTCTGGTTAATTTCATCAGATTTTCATGAATAGTGAAAATAACCCAATGTTCTCAACTCGACTAATATTTATTGCATAAATATATTGCTGGGTCCATTATTCCATAACATTATGATCTAGCACAAAGTATGAAAACAATTCAACCATAAAAAGAGAAAACAACCCAGCATCCTCAGTTCAACTAATGATTATTATGTAAGTATTCTTATTTCATAAGATTACAATCCACATAAAAGAATGAAAATAATTCAAAGCTAACCAGAATTATATATATGCATTTTTTAGGTTTGTTTGTTTGTTTTCTTGGTGAGCAATAAGTAAGTGATATATTTTCCTAAAGAGAATGAAACTTCATTTGCCAGTGAATTAGTAAACCCTGAAGTATTTTGAACTTCTCATGACAGTTCTTCTATTAAACATAGATTAGATAAGTGATAAAGCATTATTGTTTCTCAGGAAATGAACATTATACTTTCAAAAAAATTTATCAAGTTTCAGTTTTTCATAGCTTCCTTGGGCATTTAGGGAGGTAATTTTTAGATTTTCTAAAATATTTTAACCTTTACTCAAAAAGATAAAATAAGAAATAATTCCTTTCTCACTCTTTAAACTTATGACCCTAAGGACTGTAGCCTGCCAGGCTCCTGTGTCCATGGGATTCTCCAGCCAAGAATATTGGAGAGAGTTGTCATGCCCTGCTCCAGGGGATCTTTTGGATACAGGGATCAAACTTGCATCCCTCATGTCTCCTGCATTGCCAAGCAGGTTCTCTACCTCTGCCACCACCTGGGAGGCCCAATAGAAAAGCTAGAGCTTTGTTATAGTGTTTGTTGCTACTAAACAGTTGCAGAAAATATACTGAAATAGGTGGCATCTTTCCTAATAGCATTTTATAGAATGTGATTATCATGATGCTATACATACTGTAACCAGATATGTCCAGCAGAAGGCCACCTGAATCTTGTGAAATTTCTCTGAAATCTGAGCTGATTCTTGTTCATCTAGGTAGCTCATGATTTATAAGAGTAAAACAACAGTTCTGATTTTTGATAACCTCTGATATTTCTGGCTTTACTAAACTATGCCCAAGGTTAACATGAATTTAGGCACAACTGAAATTTATTTTAAAAACCTTGTTGATCAGTAGAATAAATATATTGTCTTTTCTTCTGCATTGTGTGTGTGCTACTCTTGAACTCATTTGGCCGTTTTTCCTAGTTCACTTTTCTATAGCAACGGTATCCAAAAGCCTATATGTTAACTGTGTGACGTGAAATCAGTGCTTGTCTCATGAAAAGAGATTATATTTTAGCTCTGAGTGCCTCAGACACAAGAGATACTTAATAAATATTATTGACAGACTGAAACGTGTAGAGAGGTTTCAAAAATATAAAACAGTTTTATCATGGGAACACACTAGTTTTCCAGTCAACCTGGAATTAGTTTTCTTCCCTCAACCTGTCAACTCCCAATACAAAACAAAACAAAATCTTACCAGTAAATATATAGAAAGGTTAAGTGAAAAATGTTTATTGCGAGGGGCTTCCCTGGTTTCTCACTGTAATGAATCTGCCTGCAATGCAGGTGATCCAGGTTCAGTCTCTGGGTTGGAAAGATCCACTGCAAAAGGAAAATAGTAACCCATTCCAGTATTTTTGCTTGGGAAATCCCATGCACAGAGGAGTGTGGCAGGCTACAGTCCGTGGGGTAGCAACAGTCAGACATAAATTAATGACTAAACAACCACCACCACCTAATAAAAAGTATTCTTCAGTATCTGTGTTTGCTTTACTTGCTTGACCTAGGTGCTAATAATGACTGCAATGTAAGAAGAACCCTTGGGCTCTACTCCAAAAAGACCATGTCTTTCAGGCATGTTGGATTTCCTTCTGTTTCCTTTTAAATTTATGAAGCCACTCCACTATAAACTGGGATGCCATCATTTAGAAGCTCACTGTGATTAATCCTGATATTGATTGGAACTAGTTAATAACATTTTTAAAAAAGAATAATATTTTTTAGAGACAGGAAAATATTTTATTCATACTAATCTGTCAGTAGCTAAATTGTCACAAGTCACTATAAAACAGGATATCAACAAACCAAACATGCTTGGTACTCTTTACCAATTTTTTTTTTAGAGAAATGTAGTTGATTTACAATTTTCTCTTTAATTCTTTGTCATCTGGAATTTATGGACAAAACAGTGGTTTGAGATATTTCTTTGGCTTTGAGCAAAGTGACACAGTGAAATTGAGGACTTCTTACCTTGTAGTTTGCTATTGTTGGGATTTTCAGTTAGAGCTCAAATAAATGTTTTCTTAATGGAAAGAAAGTAACTCAATTTTTCATATACTAAGATTTTTCATATATTTTATTTTTTAATAAAGAAATTGTGGTGTATATGGAATGGAATATTCAGTTCAGTTCAGTTCAGTCGCTCAGTTGTGTCCGACTCTTTGCGACCCCATGAATCGCACCACGCCAGGCCTCCCTGTCCATCACCAACTCCCGGAGTTCACTCAAACTCATGTCCATCGAGTCAGTGATGCCATCCAGCCATCTCATCCTCTGTCGTCCCCTTTCTCCTCCTGCCCCCAATCCCTCCCAGTATCAGAGTCTTTTCCAGTGAGTCATCTCTTCCCATGAAGTGGCCAAAGTACTGGAGTTTCAGCTTTAGCATCATTCCTTCCAAAGAACACCCAGGACTGATCTCCTTTAGAATGGACTGGTTGGATCTCCTTGCAGTCCGAGGGACTCTCAAGAGTCTTTTCCAACACCACAGTTCAAAAGCATCAATTCTTCGGCGCTCAGCTTTCTTCACAGTCCTACTCTCACATCCATACATAACCACAGGAAAAACCATAGCCTTGACTAGACAGACCTTTGTTGGCAAAGTAATGTCTCTGCTTTTGAATATGCTGTCTAGGTTGGTCATAACTTTCCTTCCAAGGAGTAAGCGTCTTTTAATTTCATGGCTGCAATCACCATCTTCAGTGATTTTGGAGCCCCCCAAAATAAAGTCTGACACTGATTCCACTGTTTTCCCATCTATTTCCCATGAAGTGATGGGACCGGATGCCATGATCTTTGTTTTCTGAATGTTGAGCTTTAAGCCAATTTTTTCACTCTCCTCTTTCACTTTCATCAAGAGGCTTTTTAGTTATTCACTTTCTGCCATAAGGGTGGTGTCATCTGCATATCTGAGGTTATTGATATTTCTCCCGGCAATCTTGATTCCAGTTTGTGTTTCTTCCAGCCCAGCATTTCTCATGATGTACTCTGCATAGAAGTTAAATAAGCAGGGTGACCGTATACAGCCTTGACGTACTCCTTTTCCTATTTGGAACCAGTCTGTTGTTCCATGTCCAGTTCTAACTGTTGCCTCCTGACCTGCATATAGGTTTCTCAAGAAGCAGGTCAGGTGGTCTGGTACTCCCATTTCTTTCAGAATTTTCCACAGTTTATTGTGATCCACACAGTCAAAGCCTTGGCATAGTCAATAAAGCAGAAATAGATGTTTTCCTGGAACTCTCTTGCTTTTCCATGATCCAGCGGATGTTGGCAATTTGATCTCTGGTTCCTCTGCCTTTTCTAAAACCAGCTTGAACATCTGGAAGTTCACGGTTCATGTATTGCTGAAGCCTGGCTTGGAGAATTTTGAGCATTACTTTACTAGCGTGTGAGATGAGTGCAATTGTGCAGTAGTTTGAGCATTCTTTGGCATTGCCTTTCTTAGGGATTGGAATGAAAACTGACCTTTTCCAGTCCTGTGGCCACTGCTGAGTTTTCCAAATTTGCTGGCATATTGAGTAAAGCACTTTCACAGCATTATCTTTCAGGATTTGAAATAGCTCAACTGGAATGCCATCACCTCCACTAGCTTTGTTTGTGTGATGCTTTCTAAGGCCCACCTGACTTCACATTCCAGGATGTCTCGCTCTAGGTGAGTGATCATACCATCATGATTATCTTGGTTGTGAAGATCTTTTTTTGTACAGTTCTTCCATGTATTCTTGCCCCCTCTTCTTAATATCTTCTGCTTCTGTTAGGTCCATACCATTTCTGTCCTTTATTGAGCCCATCTTTGCATGAAATGTTCCCTTGATATCTCTAATTCCCATTCTGTTGTTTTCCTCTATTTCTTTGCATTGATTGCTGAGGAAGACTTTCTTATCTCTCCTTGCTATTCTTTGGAGCTCTGCATTCAGATGCTTATATCTTTCCTTTTCTCCTTTGCTTTTCACTTCTCTTCTTTACACAGCTATTTGTAAGGCCTCCCCAGACAGCCATTTTGCTTTTTTGCATTTCTTTTCCATGGGGATGGTCTTGATCCCTGTCTCCTGTACAATGTCACGAACTTCAGTCCATAGTTCATCAGGCACTCTATCTATCAGATCTAGGCCCTTAAATCTATTTCTCACTTCCACTGTATAATCATAAGGGATTTGATTTAGGTCATACCTGAATGGTCTAGCGGTTTTCCCTACTTTCTTCAATTTAAGTCTGAATTTGGAAATAAGGCATTCATGATCTGAGCCATAGTCAGCTCCCTGTCTTGTTTTTGCTGACTGTATAGAGCTTCTCCATCTTTGGCTGCAGAGAATATAATCAATCTGATTTCGGTGTTGACCATCTGGTGATGTCCATGTGTAGAGTCTTCTCTTGTGTTGAAGACGGTGTTTGCTATGACCAGTGCGTTCTCTTGGCAAAACTCTATTAGTCTTTGCCCTGCTTCATTCCATATTCCAAGGCCAAATTTGCCTGTTACTCCAGTTGTTTCTTGACTTCCTACTTTTGCATTCCAGTCCCCTCTAATGAAAAGGACATCTTTTTTAGGTGTGCGTTCTAAAAGGTCTTGTAGGTCTTCATAGAACCGTTCAACTTCAGCCTCTTCAGCTTTACTGGTTGGGGCCTGGACTTGGATTACTGTGATATTGAATGGTTTGCCTTGTAAATGAACAGAGATTATTCTGTCGTTTTGAGATTGCATCCAAGTACTGCATTTCTGACTCTTTTCTTGACCATGATGGCTACTCCATTTCTTCTAAGGGAGTCCTGCCCACAGTAGTAGATATAATGGTCATCTGAGTTAAATTCACCCATTCCAGTCCATTTTAGTTCACTGATTGCTAGAATGTCGATGTTCACCCTTGCCATCTCTTGTTTGACCACTTCCAATTTGCCTTGATTCATGGACCTGACATTCCAGGTTCCTATGCAATATTGCTCTTTACAGCATCGGACCTTGCTTCTATCACCAGTCACATCCACAGCTGGGTATTGTTTTTGCTTTTGCTCCATCTGTTCATTCTTTTTCGAGTCATTTCTCCACTGATCTCCAGTAGCATATTGGGCACCTACTGACCTGGGGAGTTCCTCTTTCAGTATCCTATGATTTGCCTTTTCATACTGTTCTTGGGGTTCTCAAGGCAAGAATACTGAAGTGGTTTGCCATTCCCTTCTCCAGTGGACCACATTCTTTCAGACCTCTCCACCATGACCCGCCTGTCTTGGGTTGCCCCATGGGCATGGCTTAGTTTCATTGAGTTAGACAAGGCTGTGGTCCTAGTGTGGTTAGATTGAGTAGTTTTCTGTGAGTATGGTTTCAGTGTGTCTGCCCTCTGATGCCCTCTTTCACCCATAAATGAAAATGAAATCTTGACATTTGCAACAACTGCATGGACCTCAGTTCATTTCATTTGCTCAGTCTTGTTTGTTTGCAATCCCATGGACTGCAGCACGCCAGGCTTCCTTATCCATCACCAACTCCCCGAGCTTGCTCAGACTCACGTCCATCGAATTGGTGATGGAGTTGTGATGCCATCCAGCCATCTCATCCTCTGTTGTCCCCTTCTCGTCCTGCCTTCAATCTTTCCCAGCATCAGGGTCTTTTCAAATGAGTCAGTTATTCACATCAGATGGCCAAAGTATTGGAGCTTCAGCTTCAGCATCATTCCTTCCAGTGAATATTCAAAACTGATTTCCTTTAGGTTGGACTGGTTTGATCTCCTTGCAGTCCAAGGGACTCTCAAGAGTCTTCTCCAACATCACAGTTCAAAAGCATACATTCTTCGGCTCTCAGCTTTCTTTATGGTCCAACTCTCACATCCATAGATGACCACTGGAAAAACCATAGCTTTGACTAGACAGACCTTTGTTGGCAAAGTAATGTCTCTGCTTTCTAATATGCTCTCTAGGTTGGACATAGCTTTTCGTCCAAGGAGCAAGTGTTTTTTTTTAATTTCATGGTTGCAGTCACCATGGGCAGTGATTTTGGAGCCCAAGAAAATAAAGTCTGTCGCTATTTCCCTTGTGTTCCCAATATTTGCCATGAAGGGATGGGACCAGATGCCATGATCCTAGTTTTTTGAATGTTGAGTTTCAAGCCAGCTTTTTCGCTCTCACTTTCATTAAGAGGTTCCTCAGTTCCTCTTTGCTTTGTGCCATAAGGGTGATGTCATCTGCATATCTGAGGCTATTGTATTTCTCCTGGCAATCTTGATTCCAGCTTGTGCTTCATCCAGCCCAGCATTTCCCATGATATGCTCTGTATGTCAGTTACATAAGCAAGGTGACAATATAAAGCCTTGACATACTCCTTTCCCAGTTTGGAATCAGTCCATTGTTCCATGTCCGGTTCTTGCATACAGATTTCTCAGGAGTCAGGTGAGGTAGTCTGGTATTCCCATCTCTTGAAGAATTTTCTATAGTTTGCTGTGATCCACAGAGTCAAAGGCTTTAGCATAGTCAATGAAGCAGAAGTAAATGTTCTTCTGGAATTCTCTTGCTTTTTCTGTGATCCAAGGGATGTTGACAATTTGATTTCTGGTTCCTCTGCCTTTTCTAAATCCAGCTTGAACATCTGGAAGTTCTCAGTTCACGTATTGTTCAAGCCTCACTTGGAGAATTTTGAGCATTATTTGCTAGCATATGAGATGAGTACAATTGTGTGGTAGTTTGAGCATTCTTTGGTGTTGCCTTTCTTTGGGATTGGAATGAAAACTGACCTTTTCCAGTCCTGTGGCCACTGCTGAGTTTTCCAAATTTGCTCGTATATTGAGTGCAGCACTTTCACAGCATCATCTTTTAAGATTTGAAATAGCTCAACTGGAATGCCATCACCTCCACTAGCTTTGTTCACAGTGATGCTTCCTAAGGCCCACTCAACTTTGGACTGCAGGATGTCTGGCTCTAGGTGAGTGATCACACCATCGTGGTTATCTGGGTCATGAAGATTTTTTTGTATAGTTCTTCCATGTATTCTTGCCACCTCTTCTTAATATCTTCTGTTTCTGTTAAGTCCATACAGTTTCTGTCCTTTATTGTGCCCATATTTGCATGAAATGTTCCCTTGGTATCTCTGATTTTCTTGAAGAGATCGCTAGTAAACATATTTCTTGATCTCAGCAGCCGCATGTGGCAAGTGACTTCCGTGTTAGACAGTTTAGGTCTAGAACACGGGCAAGTTTCCTTCCTTTGACTTCATAACAAACCAGACACTACTTTGTGTCTTAAGGGGTCTTGGGTCTGAGCAGGTGATCTGTCCTTCATGTTTCTCTGTGATATCTCACCTTTGCCTTGAAGAGCTGGGCCCAGGAGGTAGGAGGGTTCCCTGCTCTGTCAGCAGTTGATTATTTTTGCCTAGGACCAAGCTCATCATCTGTGCCTGCCACCTGCGGATGCTGGGAAGCATCTTAGAAGTAGATGCACTTGTAGATAGTCTTTCAGAAATCGACATACTGATAAACAGCAGATCCTCAGTATTTTTCCATTAAAACTCAGGTGAAAGGATCATTTAAGAAAATATTTTGAGCTTATGGAGATAGCACAGTTTAGATAAGTAAATGTTTTCCAAGGTAAAGGTAAATGCTAATAAATACTTCGAAAATTTTTCTTAGATCTCAGTATTGGATCCCAAAAAAGATTGGTTTGTATCCATTCCCAAAACATATCTGTCTGCTCAAAGAAGGAAACTATCTGCCTTGATTAAAATATTCTGTGCACCAAGTAACAAAGATGCTGGAAAAAATTCTAAGCCCTTAATAAATGATAGCTATTGGCCAAAAAAAAAAAAAAAGTTCAGTGCATCCCTATGCTTATGTTTAATAATATCTTACTGTTAAATGTTACATCTTCTTTACTTCAAATTAAGACAACTTCTTTTGTCATGTTACTTTAATACAGTCTTTTTTTCCCCTTCTATGATATTGTGGTTTATAAGAAATATATACATTTGGTCTTCATCTCCAATCCGTGACACAGGGTTTCTAAAACCCTTGTAAATTCCTATGTGATGAGAGCACTGGGAGCATCTTTTGTTCCAATCAGGTGACTCAGATGGCTCTCAGATGGGGGCTGGTCACTGCAAAGACCACATGATTAGAAGCCTGGAATTATCAGCCCTGCTCCCCACTTCTCTAGAGAAGGGCTAAAAATGGAGTGAGGAAGCCTCCATAAAAATCCCTGAAGCGTGGAGCTGGGAGAGCTTCCAGGTTAGTGAACACATCCATGTACTGAGAGGGTGATGTACTCCAACTCCGTGGGACCGAAGCCAGACCTCACCCTGTGTATCTGTATTCTTTATCATATCCTTTAATAAATTAATCAGTGCATGTAAGTATTTGTTAGGGTTCTGTGAGTTGCTCTAGCAAATCAGTTGAACCCAAGGAGGCTGGGGATCTCCTGCTGGTGATTGGCACCTGAAGTGGGAGTGGGGTGGGTGCAGACTTGTAGGGCTGAACTTTGACCTCCGTAGAGTCAGAATTGAGCTCCACTGTAGGACTCTGGGAGAAGGCAATGGCACCCCACTCCAATACTCTTGCCTGGAAAATCCCATGGACAGAGGAGCCTGGTGGGCTGCAGTCCATGGGGTCGCGGAGAGTCGGACACGACTGAGCCACTTCACTTTCACTTTTCACTTTCATGCATTGGAGAAGGAAATGGCAACCCACTCCAGTGTTCTTGCCTGGAGAATCCTAGGGACGGCAGAGCCTGGTGGGCTGCTGTCCATGGGGTCGCACAGAGTCAGTCATGACTGAAGCAACCTAGCAGTAGCAGCAGCAGTAGGACTCTGAGCTGATGTCTTGGAGAACTGCTTGGTGTAGGGGAAAACCCCCCACACACTTGGTAACCAGAAGTGTCAGAAGTGAAGTTTTCTGTGTGAATAGTGATGGAAAACTACAGATGAAAACAGTGGTTTTTCCCACATACATCCTCCATCAGCCTGTTGTTGTAATGTGGAAATAAGGGCTGTAATGTCTTTTAGTTTATTTGGAAAAGCTGGAAATCCCTAATTTCTTGAGTGCATATAGATTTTTGTAAATTTCTATTCTTCTCTCTTCTTTGAATTAAAAATAAATGAAGATACTTTTTAAAAATTTATGTTACTGAAATATAGTTGATTTACAATGTTGTGTTAATTGGTGCTATACAGCAAAGTGGTTCAGTTTTATATGAGTGTGTGTGTATTTTTTCATATTCTTTTCCATTATGGTTTATCACAGGATTGGGAATATAGTTCCCTGTACATGTAGTAGGACCTGTTGTTTATCCATTCTCTATACAGTGGTTTGCATCTGCTAATCCATTCTTCCTCAATCCCCTTGACAACCACACGTCTGTTCTCTATATCTGAGAGTCTGTTTTGTAGATAAGTTCACTTATGCCATATTTTAGATTCCACATATACGTGATATCATATGGTTGAAAATACTTTCTAAGAAAACCTTTTTCTCTGATAGTTACTACTTGATCAGTGTTCATTTTTGTGGTTTTAGTGAGAGTCACGTCACCAGGATCATGAACAAATTTAATGAGTGAGGAAATTTTTAATAGACAAAAGAAAGTTATTTAAGTTCTTAGCAGGTAAGTTAAAGCATCATCATCTTGAAGGTAGAATTGTGTTTTTGTGTCTGTCCTATAAGCACAGCAAAATGCCAGGGTCCTTGAAGGCAACCAGTAAGTATTTCCTTCAAATGGATTTCTTAAGTGAGTGTAATTGGAACTCCTGATTTTTAAAAAATAAGTTAATGCTCAGAGTGGGCCTCCCTGGTGGATCAGACAGTAAAGAATCTGCCTGCAATGGGGGAGACCTGAGTTCAGTCCTTGGATAGGGAAGACCCCCTGGAGAAGGGAATGACCACCTACTCCAGTATTCTTGCCTGGAGAATCCAAGAATAAGTAAAACTACCATTTTTAGTTGTTGTGAAGGCATTTTCTTTAATAAAGTGTACATTTTAAAAAGTTTACTCAGAGGGAGAGGGAGAGGATGGGATGATTTGGGAGAATGGCATTCTAACATGTATACTATCATGTAAGAATTGAATCACCAGTCTATGTCTGACGCAGGGTGCAGCAAGCTTGGGGCTGGTGCATGGGGATGACCCAGAGAGATGTTGTGGGGAGGGAGGTGGGAGGGGGGTTCATGTTTGGGAATGCATGTAAGAATTAAAGATTTTAAAATTTTAAAAATAAAAAACTAAAAGAAAAAAAACAATAAAAAAAATTTTTTTTAAAAGTTTTATTTTTATAATTGAGCTACCAAGTTACAGTTGCATTGCACTGACCTTAACTTTGATCTGGGGGTGCAAAACACAAATTTAAACCAGTTAATTCTGGGCTTTAGTCCTTGGAGAAAAGGTCATTTGACTTCTGCAGTATACATTTTACTGAGATTGTTAGCTGTTCTTTATTTTTTGTTTACTGCCTAGCAGCCCCAGAAGTGTGGTTCCTTTGCTTCCTCAGTCTAGCTCTAGTCCAGCCTGATAAAAGTCAGGTTTTCAGGTTGCTACCGTTCCAGGTTTATGATATATGGTTTCTCCTTGGCTTTCATTGCCTTTGGTAATCGCTTCTTTTTTCCCATTCAGTTATCTCTGTCATTT
The DNA here is from genome assembly GCF_016772045.2 of Ovis aries. NCBI lineage: Eukaryota > Metazoa > Chordata > Mammalia > Artiodactyla > Bovidae > Ovis > Ovis aries. The sequence goes on along the minus strand of NC_056069.1, from coordinate 36,923,777 downwards.
CATCTCATCGGGTATTTTCAAACTTTCCCAGCTCTTCTCTGGTCCATTTTATAGTCCCTTGCTCCCTACTCAGTCAACTCTCCTTCTTCACATGGGAAAGTAAGGATACTGGGTTGGACTTTTGTCAGATTTTTCACCCTCTTATGTATAAATGGGTCTCTGTGATCAGACTTTCTTGGTCTCTCAGCCTCCCTCCTTGAAGTCTCCAAGGAAGAGGTCTTTCTCTTCTAGTTTCTCACTAATCCTTCCACCTGTGCACTTGATCACATTCTTCCTGCTTCCTCTGAGACTTAATTCTATCAGTTACTCCCTTTCCTGTATTTTTATCCTTTTTATCCCTACTGGCTCCTAGAAAATATGCTGAAGCTTCTGCTTCTTATTTAGTTGATTTAACAAAAGCCTTATTCAACTCTTCCTTCTTTCATTGTCAGGTTTCTACCCAAGGTACACAGTATTTGCTGTGTCCACTTCGCATATGCATGGAAAACTGCCCATATCAAAGTTAATGACTACAATTTAAATTGATGGACATACTCCTCCATCACTCAACTGCAAACCCCACCTGCTCCTACTTGGACCACTGCAGGTGTTTCTTAACTTTTCTGCCTGCCCTCAGTCTTCCCTTTTCCAGTTTATCTTTCCTACAACTGCAAAGTAATCTTTCAAAATACAGATATGATCATATTACCCCTCTCTCCTCAAAACCCTTCAGAGGCTCAGTGTTGCCCATGGGTACAGATAAACTCTCCATAACGCATATGAAGCCACTAATGATTTGACCGCCTGCTCTCCAGTCTTACAGGCTACAGATCTGTTTGTAGTACCTCCTGTGGTTCCAGAAGCAACGTGCTGTGTCACACTGCTGAGTCTTTTATGTTCTGAGTCCTCTAGGGAAGTAAAAAACTTCCGTATTCCTAGTGATCTCCTCCTTAACCTTGAGCACAGTCAGGCCTCCTACCATACTTTCCCCGATTTCTCTTTCCTCCACCTCCAACCTATCACCAGTATACTACCATGCGAGAGTTAACCATTATTTTGTGGGTTTACTATATAACTAGGGGATACTACGATTTTGTATTGCACAGCGCAGTATAAATATTTGTCTTTATGTTTGCCTCCCTTTCTGGACAGATCTCCTGGAGAGAAAGGAGCCATTTTATTAATACTAATCTGTTACCTGCAGCACCTAGCATAGTGCCTTGCACATGGCAAGGATTCCATAAATATCTATAGAATAAGTGAAAAGGGTTGGACTGATTTCAGCAAATATTAATTGGTGCTTCTTCTATAGGCTTAGTGTTATTACTTTCAAAGTCAGATAATAAGTTTTGGATTGTATTTCTTTTTTGTAATTTTTATTTATTATTTTTGGCTGTTCTGGATCTTCATTGCGGTGCAGGCTTTTCTCTAGTTGTGCAAGCAGGGGCTACTCTCTAGTTGTGGCGCTTGGGTTTTCTCATTGTGGTGGCTTCTCATCTTGCAGAGCACTGGCTCCAAGATATTTAGGCTTCAGTAGCTGCAGGTCCTGGACTCTCGAGCACAGGCTCGATAGTTGTGGCCCACGGGCTTAGTTGCTCCACAGCATGTGGGATCTTCCCGGGCCGGGGATCAAACCTGTGTCTCTTGCACTGGCAGGCAGATTCTTATCCAGTGTACCACCAGGGTAGTCCTGGATTGTGTTTCTTTGATATCATTGCACTTAATGCTGGGCTGCTCTGTCATACAGTTTTAAAGACATCTAAAGAGCAGGGAGGAGGATGTGTTTGTAGCTAGACTTAATACAGTAGTCTATGTGAATACTTAGGTCTTTCCCTCATATTGTCATGGTGCTCAGTACAGCTTATCCTTGCATTTCTTTCCTAACCAAATTGTACAAAGCTAGAGGAAAGGCTTCATGAAATCGATCATCATTTTTACTCTGGCTTCCAAGTCTTCCTCTCTTCCTCTCCAGGTAGCTGCCAGAGGGCTCCATCTGAAATGTAGATCTGATAATTGACTCCTCTGCTATGACCCTTCGGTTCTTTGGTTTCCATTTTTCTGTATATCTGTCACTTTCGTAGCCTCCCACTTTACCAAACATAAGATCTGGTTCTTAGATAGACTTCTGAAAATTTGTTGTCACCAGTAGAACTGTTCTGTATCCCTTTTGCACCTGCAGCTGACAGCACACACTACCCTCTGCTTCAAGCATATGGTTCCAGAGGATAAACGTACCAACACACTGGGGATGTTTATGTTCTGTGTGTCAGTCTTCTCCAAGCATCTGCCACACAGGCCCAGAAACAGAGAAGTGGTTTCAGCTATTGGCTGCCAGGGGAACAGAAGGGTTGCCACAACAAACTGGGCAAACAACCCCGAAAGTCCCCAAGAAACATAAACTCACACTGCTGGAAAATCAAAATTAGTAAAGGATCGTTCATTTTTGATTCTCAACCTGAGCTTTGTCCCCTGCGCCCCTATGTCAAGCGTGGACTGCTTTCTGCAGCAACTGGGGCATCTGTAGGAGGGTGCATTTGAGATTCACTCAGCTTTTGAAGGATGAAGTATTTGAAATTTCTGTGCTCACCCAATAGTTGCTTTGTAGTGGCGCTGGACTGGGCTCCCCTTGGAAGCTTGGTCTTTTGACTGACGTTGATAAAGTTGGCTCCAAGGGGACCCAGCATCCTCTTTGCCCTGGCGCCACTGGGCCCGCCACCCCCTCCCCTCCCCACCACTCACTCTTCCTCCCCCTCCCTCCCGCACCACCTCTCTATCCCTCACTTGAACTGGCTGCCAGAGTTCACAGACAGCTGGGCAAAGAGTGGCTAAATCTGCCCAGCTGCCCGGGAAGCTTGGCGGCCAGGCTGAGGGAAGGAAGCATCGGCTCTCTTTGAAGGTCGGCTGCCAGTGAATCTCAGGCAGCTGGACTTCAAAGGGGGGACCGCCGGGCTTTCCCTCCTGTCTAGGCAGGTCATTCCACGGCACCGTGCTTCCGGTGTTGGCATAGTGGCTTTCAAGTTCCTCTTCAATTAAAGAGCTGAATTGAAAGCTGCACTTGTGTCCACATTTGTGTTTTTTATGTGCTATTGCCAGTCTAAGATCCAAACTCCTGTTACTCCAAGCTTAGGAGTAAAGATGGATGCGAAAAGGTAGCAGCATCGCACAAGGGCAGCTCAGGAGATCCACAGCAGTCAGTAGGGTCTCCTCATTGCTAGCTGTGTCCTGTGTTATTTACCAAGCTTTAAATTACTTCAGGGACTCTCAGTGTGATCTTCTTGGGTAAAGGCTTATCAGCTTATGCTTATGGGCTGAGCTGAGCTAGTGACCTGGAATTGGGTCTGGGCATGGACAGTGACTTTATCTGTTTCCAAAAAACTGTTGTGTTTGCTCACCCACTAGCCCTCCTTCACTGTCTTGCTGCACTTTCCCGCCTTTCACCTTTAAATTCCCTTGGTGATTGAGGGGAGGACTGGCTTAGCAAGGAAAGAGCAAGGGTGCTACACAGAGTCCAGGTCCACCTTAGTTGCAGAAGGGGGTCCGAGCTGAGGGAGCCTGAAGTCAGAAGAGCCATGAGGGTGTATGAGTACAATGGTGGTTAAAGGTGCAGGCCCCGGAGCCAGGCTGCTTGGGTTCAAATCCTGGCTCTGCCACTGACTGACCACATGACCTTACCTTTCTGCACCACCATGCGCTCCCTGAAAAACAAAGGTTTAATAGTGCTTATTTCATAAGGCTCTTGGAGGATTTTAAGAGGTTAATACCATGCACCTAGGACAGTGTCTAGCTCAGAGTAAATGCTATAAATTTAGCATTTACTGTATTAGCTGTATTATCATGTGCCCCTGACCAGAGCTAGAGGAGCTAAGAAATGACTGGTTTGTGATTTTCGCTGCCCCTGTATGGATGAAAGGCTGGTAGCTTCTGCCTTAGATGGAATTTGTAATAGCATTTTTTTCCCAGAAATTCCTAATAGTGTAAAAAAAAAAAAAGTGAGGTTTGAAGAAGAAAAAAGTTACTTTATGTTATCCATCTCTCTCCTTGCATTGCCTTTCCTGGGAGTACAAGGAGATGCAGTTCATTTAAAGCTGTTATAGTAATAATCTGTACAAACCCCAAACCAGCCTAGTTTAAAACACAGCTGCAGATGTAAATATAGATATATAAATAAGTAAAAAAAAAAATGGTGTTTTAATAAGGAGTACAGTTTCTAGAGTTAGAATCAGGGTTCCAGTTTTTGCTCTATTTATTAGTCATATTCTTTGGGTAAGAAGCCAAACTAAGCCTCAGTTTTCTTGGTTGTTAAATGAGATGATAATTACAGGAGGCTTGTTTTAAGAATGAAATTAGAAAATTTCATGTTGCATCAAGTAGCAGTATGTTCGGTAAATGTACCTGTCATTATTATTACTATTGCCATCACCCTTAGTGTAACAAGTTAAAATTATTGTTGAATCACAAGGAAGCCTTTTTAGTTTATATAACAATGATTTTTACAAATAGAGTGCCTCTCCCAAAGATTTTTATTCTCTGTAGATCCAAGGTCAGCAAACTACAGGCCGAATCCAGCCTGCCACCTCTTTTTATAAATAAAGTTTTGTTGGACCACAGCCTCATCCATTTGTTTCCTGTCTGTGGCTGCTTTCATACTGTCACAGCAGAAGTGAATAGTTGCAACAGAGACTTTACAGTCCCAAAAGCCTAAAATATTTACTGTCTGGCCTTTTCCAGAAAAAGTTTACTAACCCTTGCTCTAAATATATATTTCCCCAATTAAGATCTAGAGAATGTTAATTCTGTTCATGTTAGTAAGTACTTTCTGAAAAGAAGGAGGAAAAAAAAATGGTCCCATAGTGAAATAAGCTTTGGAAATGTTAGAGAAGTTGATTTATTCTAGGACTACTACTTAAAAGACCCTGGCTTTTAATCTACTAATGTGCATTGTGAATCTTCAAGACAAGGCCACAGTACGCAAATAAACTCTGGTTTCCCAGGCTTACTTGGCTATAGAATGACCCCCATCCCATCCCCGATGCCTAGATCTGATGATGTTACACACAACATCTTTTGGGAAACCCTGCTTTGAGACTTCTCTTTAGAAGGACTTTCTTCTTAAATCTTTCCTTTTGGTGACATAGGTGTATCCTCATTTAGAGAGCTACAAAATATCATATGAGATTCTGTATTACCTCATTTTTTTCCCCCAGTAAAGTCATACATTGCTTAAAATTATAATAGTAAAATATACCAGATATTTAAAAGCTCTAATAAGATAACGGCCCCATCTTTAATTGAGTCTATATGATGTCTCAGAGGTTAGAAATGGAGTCTCAAAGTCCAAAGTTTCATTTCATGCTTTCTTGCAATTCTAAAAGCAGGAGTTTTTTGTAGGGCTCTAACGTTTATTTGCATCCAGATTTCTGAAGCATAAATCTCGAGTGCCTAACTGGGATACCAGCTGATCTCAGCTCGGGTTTATAAGAAGGGAGATTAATGTGAAGGTAACTTGTGCCCGAGCCATAAGGGGTTTGTTTTATAGACTAAAGTAAACACCTTGAATTTCAAGTTGCAAGCACATGGGGAGCCAGAAGATTCCAGAGCAGTGGCATCATGTTCTGCCTGTGACTCACAGAGCTCGTGGCTGAGCCTTCTGCAGCTGCAGCTTCCAGCTGGTCATCAGACAGAGCCCTAGGTAGTGGCACACTGCATTCACCTGGTCCGAGATGACCAAACGACACGAAATTGCAACATTGTCCAGTGCCGAATGAAGGCTGGGCTGTCTCTTTGCCAAATACAGTTGAAGAATAAATGCTAAAGCTGTAACTGTTTTCTGAAATCACAGTGGTTGCAGCAGTGAACCTGGACTGAGAGTGGAGAATCCTGCTGAAAAGTTCAGCTCTGGTCATACATGCTCCCTCTCACTTCCTCCCTCCCTCCCTTCTCTTGGTGTCTCCCCTCCCCTCACCCCTCCCGTGAGTGTCCTTATTATGGCAGAAGTCAGTTCTTAGTCGTTTTGATGCCCTTTAAACCTGGCTTATGTTTGATGCAGGAAATGTTTATGAAAGAATAAGAGGTCTTAAGTGTTTCTTCTCCTTTCCCAACTTGTGAATCATTTTAAGAAAATTCTACACTGTCTCTTCATTTGTTATCTCTATGTTGTGTGTATAATGGGTCCTCAGTAAATGTGGTTGACGTTGTAAATATGGATCCTAAAAATTTTATTGTTATACTATTTTATGAGAGATGATAAATGGACTTTCCAGAAACCTTTGTCAGATATCATTGTCTTTGTCTTTATTTTTTTAAATAATAAAGGAAGAGAGGTAGAGAGAGGAAAGGAATGAGGAAAGGGGACAATGTCTTGGCTGGAATATAATTATCTGTTTTAAAAAAAGTTAGGAACTTGGAAACTGTCAACTTGGTATGAAATATGTTGTTTCCTAGAAACATGCTCAAAAGTTCAGAGTTTCATTTGCTATATTTATTGAGTATGTTCATCTTGTAAGCACCATGATATGTGATACATTACATATTATGGTGTGCTCTAAGACTCATTGGGGTTCTTAGAGTTCAGATGATGAGCCTGGGAAAGAAATAATCTGAAGCTGACCTACTTGAAAGAAAGGATCAGAAATGTTATTCATCTGGTAACACAGAGAAAAGCAATTTAAGCACACAGCCCTCCCTTCTGTGTTTTCCATGAATGAGCTATTTCCAAGTATTCACCTCTCTTAATCTAATATTGTCTTCTGGAATCATTGTCTTAGTGTCAAAGAATATATAGAAGAGAAGGCTGCAACTGGATGAAAACACTCTACAACTATCTAGAGACAATAATTATCTCAAGCAATGCCAGCAAGATTAAGAAACATTACTAGAGAGAACTTTTGTTCTCACAGGCAGATGCAAAAAGACGAAAGGGGAGTGTAATGATTATATAAAGTACAGACATGACACAGTTGAGTTAATTTTAATTGTTGGTTTGTACAGTACTCTTGCCTGGAAAATCCCATGGATGGAGGAGCCTCGTGGGCTACAGTCCATGGGGTCGCTAAGAGTCGGACACAGCTGAAGCGACTTAGCAGCAGTAGCAGCAGCAGGACTAGTTTATGATGATCATTATTTGGTAGAGTGCTAAGGTAGGGGAACAAGAATTAACCTTCTTAAAACTTTATTAATGCTCCTATAGTGTCGCCTGACTCATAATAATGATAGACACATATAATGCTTACTATCTGCTCCACCTTGTTCACATCCTTCATGTGGTGTATCAGTTAGCTTTTGCTGCATAAGAAACTCCCCTAGAACTTAGTAGCTTAAAACAACAAGCATTAATTATTTCTCACAGTTCTCTGGGTCAGGGGCAGATCTTCTGGTCTGAACTGGCTCGGCTTCTCTGTTGCATCTTCACTAAACTAACCGCTCCGTCAAGGCTGGGTATTCTAGACTGGCCTCACCCACGTGTCCAGCTATTGGCTAGCTGTCCGCTGGTGCTGTGGGATGACTGGACACATGTCTGTGGTCATCCAGAAAGCATCTTGTAATTTTTCACAAGGGTTCCAAAAGCAGTTTTACAATTCTCTGCTGTGTCTTGTTTGCTAATGCCCTCTTACTTGGATGCAATCTCAAAAACGACAGAATGATCTCCATTCGTCTCTAAGGCAAACCATTCAATATCACAGTAATCCAAGTCCAGGCCCCAACCAGTAACACTGAAGAAGCTGAAGTTGAACGGTTCTATGAAGACCTACAAGACCTTTTAGAACCAACACCCAAAAAAGATGTCCTTTTCATTATAGGGGACTGGAATGCAAAAGTAGGAAGTCAAGAAACACCTGGAGTAACAGGCAAATTTCGCCTTGGAATGCGGAATGAAGCAGGGCAAAGACTAACAGAGTTTGGCCAAGAAAATACACTGGTCATAGCAAACACCCTCTTGCAGCAACACAAGAGAAGACTCTACACATGGACATCACCAGATGGTCAACACTGAAATCAGATTGATTATATTCTATGCAGCCAAAGATGGAAAAGCTCTATACAGCCAATAAAAACAAGACCAGGAGCTGACTATGGCTCAGATCATGAATGCCTTATTTCCAAATTCAGACTGAAATTGAAGAAAGTAGGGAAAACTGCTAGACCATTCAGGTATGACCTAAATCAAATCCCTTATGATTCTACAGTGGAAGTGAGAAATAGATTTAAGGGCCTAGATTTGATAGATAGAGTACCTGATGAACTGTGGAATGAGGTTCATGATACTGTACAGGAGACAGGGATCAAGACCATCCCCATGGAAAAGAAATGCAAAAAAGCAAAATGGCTGTCTGGGGAGGCCTTACAAATAGCTGTGAAAAGAAGAGAGGCGAAAAGCAAAGGAGAAAAGGAAAGATATAAGCATCTGAATGCAGAGTTCCAAAGAATAGCAAGAAGAGATAAGAAAGCCTTCTTCAGCGATCAAGGCAAAGAAATAGAGGAAAACAACAGAATGGGAAAGACTAGAGATCTCTTCAAGAAAATTAGAGATACCAAGGGAACATTTCATGCAAAGATGGGCTCGATAAAGGACAGAAATGGTATGGACCTAACAGAAGCAGAAGATATTAAGAAGAGGGGGCAACAATACATGGAAGAACTGTACAAAAAAGATCTTCACGACCCAGATAATCATGATGATGTGATCACTAAGCTAGAGCCAGACATCTTGGAAAGTGAAGTCAAGTGGGCCTTAGAAAGCATCAGTACGAACAAAGCTAGTGGAGGTGATGGAATTCCAGTTGAGCTATTTCAAATCCTGAAAGATGATGCTGTGAAAGTGCTGCACTCAATATGCCAGCAAATTTGGAAAACTCAGTAGTGGCCACAGCACTGGAAAAGGTCAGTTTTCATTCCAATCCCAAAGGCAATGCCAAAGAATGCTCAAACTACTGCACAATTGTACTCATCTCACACGCTAGTAAAGTAATGCTCAAAATTCTCCAAGCCAGGCTTCAGCAGTACGTGAACCATGAACTTCCTGACGTTCAAGCTGGTTTTAGAAAAGGCAGAGGAACTAGAGATCAAATTGCCAACATCCGCTGGATCATCGAAAAAGCAAGAGAGTTCCAGAAAACATCTATTTCTGTTTTATTGACTATGCCAAAGCCTTTGACTGTGTGGATCACCATAAACTGTAGAAAATTCTGAAAGAGATGGGAATACCAGACCACCTAACCTGTCTCTTGAGAAATCTGTATGCAGGTCAGGAAGCAACAGTTAGAACGGGACATGGAACAGCAGACTGGTTCCAAATAGGGAAAGGAGTACGTCAAGGCTGTATATTGTCACCCTGCTTATTTAACTTCTATGCAGAGGACATCATGAGAAACCTGGACTGGAAGAAACACAAGCTGGAATCAAGATTGCCAGGAGAAATATCAATAACCTCAGATATGCAGATGACACCACCCTTATGGCAGAAAGTGAAGAGGCACTAAAAAGCCTCTTGCTGAAAGTGAAAGAGGAGAGTGAAAAAGTTGGCTTAAAGCTCAACATTCAGAAAACGAAGATCATGGCATCCGGTCCCATCACTTCATGGGAAATAGATGGGGAAACAGTGGAAACAGTGGCAGACTTTAATTTTTGGGCTCCAAAATCACTGCAAATGGTGACTGCAGCCATGAAATTAAAAGACGCTTACTCCTTGGAAGAAAAGTTATGACCAACCTAGATAGCATAATCAAAAGCAGAGACGTTACTTTGCCGACTAAGGTCTGTCTAGTCAAGGCTATGGTTTTTCCTGTGGTCATGTATGGATGTGACAGTTGGACTGTGAAGAAGGCTGAGTGCCAAAGAATTGATGCTTTTGAACTGTGGTGTTGGAGATGACTCTTGAGAGTCCCTTGGACTGCAAGGAGATCCTACCAGTCCATTCTGAAGGAGATCAACCCTGGGATTTCTTTGGAAGGAATGATGCTGAAGCTGAAGCTCCAGTACTTTGGCCACCTTATGCGAAGAGTTGACACGTTGGAAAAGACTCTGATGCTGGGAGGGATTGGGGGCAGGAGGAGAAGGGGACGACCGAGGATGAGATGGCTGGATGGCATCACTGACTCGATGGATGTGAGTCTGAGTGAACTCCAGGAGATGCTGATGGACAGGGAGGCCTGGCGTGCTGCGATTCATGGGGTCACAAAGAGTCGGACACGACTGAGTGACTGAACTGAACTGAACTGAACTCTGTTAGTTAGGGTTCTCAGAGAAGCAAATGTTAAGGCAGCATTAGATGCATAAAAGATTTGTTGCCAAATCTCCTGTAAGGGAAAAGTGTGTGGAGAGCTGGAGAGTATCAGGTGGTGATGCAGATTTGACTCCTGGGAAGGAAAGAGGGAAGCAAGGAAGGAGGGCTGGCTGAGAAGAATCTCAGACTGCAGTGCAGCTCTTAGAAAACTTTGGCCAGGCCAATGGGAACTCCTTGAGCCCAAGCCAACCCAAGGCTTTGTTATTCTGCTCTAGCTGTGCTGATGCCCCAGTTAGCATGGTGGCTACAGTGGGGACCACTGCTTTATTCAGCCTATAGTCAAGACTCCGTTTTTAGAAGGACGAGAATTGCTGCCCCACTGAGAAGCACTGTCCGTCCTCTTAAGAATCTGGCTGCCTCTATAGTCTATTGGTTTCTGATCTGAAAATAGGGTCAGATGTAGGAACAGAACAAGAGGTCATGATTTTTTTTTGTTGTTTTTTTGAAATTACCATCTTTAGCCTCCTGCTTCTCTATTTCTCTCTCTTTCTGATTGTAGATATTAAGCAGTACCTTTGTTGTCTGCCCGTCTCTTCTACCCCTGGGAATGCCATGTTCATACAGTATATTAATTTGACTATTGCAGAATCTTTTGGGGAGGTTTTATTGTCTAATTTTCTCTAATTGAAATGAAGACTTCATGGGAATAGGGAATTGAAACGTACCTTTATATGACAGTTCCTATACTTTTGCATACATTATTCTGATAATCCTTACTATATATCTCCAAAGTCAGAGAAACAGGAGGAAATTATATTCAATCTAGGCCTGTATTTTGGGGGTTCCCTGGTGGCTCAGAGGGTAAAGAATCTGCATGCAATGCAGGAGACCCGAGTTCGATTCCTGGGTGGGGAAGATCCCCTGGAGAAGGGAATGGCTGCCCATGCTAGTATTCTTGCCTAGAGAATCCCATGGACAGAGGAGCCTGGCGGGCTACAGTCCATGGGGTTGAGAGAGTTGGACACACCTGAACAACTAAGCACACGTGCATGCACGGACCAGTCTATATGTATTCTGTTGTTTACTCTTGGCATTTAAAAGAATCCTGGATGCAGCATGCTTGGGGCTGGTGCATGGGGATGACCCAGAGAGATGTTATGGGGAGGGAGGTGGGAGGGGGTTCATGTTTGGGAACGCATGTAAGAATTAAAGATATTAAAATTTAAAAAATAAAAAAAATAAAAAATTTTAAAAAATAAAATAAAAAATAAAATAAAAGAATCCTGGAACATTTTTAATACTGGTATAGCAAGTAACCCTAACATGTGATTAAAAATATAGAAGTGATTGGAATTGCTTGATTATCAGTTCAGTCACTCAGTTGTGTCTGACTCTTCGCGACCCCATGGACTGCAGCACACCAGGCCTCCCTGTCCATCACTAACTCCTGGAGCTTGCTCAAACTCATGTCCATCATGTCGGTGATGTCATCCAACCATCTCATCCTCTGTCATCCCCTTCACCTCCTGCCCTCAATCTTTCCTAGTCTTTCCTTTTTCTTTTTACCATCTTAATTATTTTTAATGTACAGTTCAGTGGTATTAAATACATTCATAATATTGTCCGACCATCACCACCTTTCATCTCCAGAACTCTTTTTATTTTGTAAAACTGAAACTCTACCCATTAAACAACATTCCCCAACTCCTCTGTTTCCCCAGCCCCCCTGGCAACTCGCATTATGCTTTCTGTGTCTCTATTTGTTTTCTGAGCCTCATATAAGAAGTTTCATGCAGTATTTGTCTTTTTGTGATTGGCTTATTTCATACAGAGCTCTTTTGGAAAAGGTCTGAGATCCCTGTCCCTGGACGTTTGGGACATGGCCACTTTCCCTTCCTGTATTTGCAGGCCCACCAGTTCATGACAAGTTCTCTAGCCAGGTTCCAACGGCAGGCAGGCTTCAGTAAGATTGGGGAAGGGGATACTCTGTGTTACAGTTTTTAACCCAAGCGGCAGTGTCTGGTTCCTCAGATTTCACCTTTTTTGGCTTCTCTCCATTTTCCTTCACTCTCCACATAAACTAGGACTTGGGGGATGGGGTGGGTGGTGTGTGAGCCGTGGCCCCCAAAAAAGATTTTATTCTTGGTCTGATTTGAGGGACAAAAGAAATGTTTCTGAGCATAAAATTGAGCTCTGAGAAAGGCTGCTGAAAGAATGCTTATTGCTTTTAAACTCTGTTTTAAAGGCGATACAACATATTTTCACAGTTTTTGTTTATCAAGCAATTTCAAGGTAAAGAGATACGATTTTGAGATTCAACCAAGGTGGCATGAGTCCTGCTACTGATCTTAAGCCTAGAATGATTACTCATCCTCTCTGAATCTATTCCCTTATCTATGAAATGAAAAATGTACCTACTTGGCAAGGATTTACATGGGGAATAAAAATAGTCTATGTAATGCACCCAGCACAGTGCTTGGAATACAGCAGGTTCACAATACCATGATTATTGGCCAGCACTTACTGATTGTTAGTCTCCTTTCTAAGGACTTGACCTGAACTTTCTCATTTTATCTTTACAATAACCCTATGAGGTCGGTAGTGTTATTGATCCTCCTTTTTCCTGACTGTTAGATAGCTAATAAGTGGTAGAGCTAGAATTCATACTTGAGCAGTCTGACACCAGACTGTGGGACTAACCATTTTGCTTCCCTGCCTCTATTGCAGATGTTTTTTATCCTTGATCAAGGAATTAATATACTAGGCTTTGGTGCTCAGAGATTAAGAAGTAGGAGCACATGTTAAATTGACTGACCATCATATGCAGGCACTAGGCTAGGCATTTCTAAAAGACTTTCCCATTTTAGTTACTATTTAATCACTATTTTTATAACATCTAAGAATTCATGAAATTTTCTGGAACCCTACAGATAGAAGCTGCTTTATTTTGTATTAAAATAGTGCAGCTCTAGTTTACCAGGATTTTTTAATTACAGATCTCCTTTTGGAAGGTAGGTTATCACATTGTTATTTATGGAAGAAACACTAATGAGATGCTAGGTTGACAGATGATACAAGATATGTGGTACCTTTGCTTCAGTTCAGTTCACTTCAGTCACTCAGTTGTGTCTGACTCTTTGCGATCCCATGGACTGCAGCCCGCCAGGCTTCCCTGTCCATCAGCAGTTCCCAGTTCAGTTCAGTTCAGTCACTCAGTCAGGTCTGACTCTTTGCGACCCCATGAACCGCAGCATGCCAGGCCTCCCTGTCCATCACCAACTCCTGGAGTCTACCCGAACCCATGTCCAAAGAGTCAGTGATGCATCCAACCATCTCATCCTCTGTCATCTCCTGCTCTTCCTGCCCTCAGTCTTTCCCAGCATCAGGGTCTTTTCCAATCAGTCAGCTCTTTGCATCAGGTGGCCAAAGTATTGGAGTTTTAGCCTCAACATCAGTCCTTTCAATGAACACCCAGGACTGATCTCCATTAGAATGGACTGGTTGGGTCTCCTTGCAGTCCAAGGGACTCTCAAGAATCTTCTCCAACACTACAGTTCAAAAGCATCAATTCTTCGGTGCTCAGCTTTCTTTATAGTCCAACTCTCACATCCATACATGACTACTGGAAAACCATAGCCTTGAGTAGATGGACCTTTGCTGGCAGTGTCTCTGCTTTTTAATATGCTGTCTAGGTTGGTCATAACTTTCCTTCCAAGGAGTAAGTGTCTTTTAATTTCATGGCTGCAGTCACCATCTACAGTGATTTTGGAGCCCAGAAAAATAAAGTCAGCCACTGTTTCCACTGTTTCCCCGTCTATCTGCCATGAAGTGATGGGACTGGATGCCATGATCTTAGTTTTCTGAATGTTGAGCTTTAAGCCAGCTTTTTCACTCTCCTCTTTCACTTTCATCAAGAGGCTCTTTAGTTCTTCACTTCTGCCATAAGGGTTGTGTCATCTGCATATCTGAGGTTATTGATATTTCTCCTGGCAATCTTTAGATTCCAGCTATGCTTCATCCAGCCCAATATTTCTCATGATGTACTCTGCATATAAGTTAAATAAGCAGGGCGACAATATACAGCCTTGACATACCCCTTTTCCTATTTGGAACCAGTCTGTTGTTCCATGTCCAGTTCTAACTGTTGCTTCCTGACCTGCATACAGGTTTCTCAAGAGGCAGGTCAGGTGGTCTGGTATGCCCATCTCTTTCAGAATTTTCTACAGTTTGTTGTGATCCGCACAGTCAAAAGCTTTGGCATAGTCAATAAAGCAGAAATAGATGTTTTTTCTGGAACTCTCTTGCTTTTTTGATAATCCAGCGGATGTTGGCAATTTGATCTCTCATTCCTCTGCCTTTTCTAAAACCAGCTTGAACATCTGGAATTTCACAGTTCACATATTGCTCCCAGATCCTACTCAAACTCATGTCCATCGCATTCGTGATGCCATCCAACCATCTCATCCTCTGTTGCCCCCATCTCCTCCCATCTTCAGTCTTTCCCAGCATCAGGGTCTTTTCAAATGACTCAGTTCTTCACATCAGGTGGCCAAAGTTTTGGAGCTTCAGCTTCAGCATTAATCCTTCCAGTGAGTATTCAGGACTGATATCCTTTAGGATTGACTGGTTTGATCTCCTTGCAGTCCAGGGCACTCTCAAGAACCTCCTCCAACACCACAGTTCAAAAGCATCAATTCTTTGGCACTCAACTTTCTTTATGGTCCAACTCTCACATCCATACATGACTACTGGGAAAACCAGAGCTTTGACTAGATGGACCTTTGTTGGCAAAGTAAAGTCTCTGCTTTTTATATGCTGTAAAGGTTGGTCATAGCTTTTCTTCCAAGGAGCAAGCGTTTTCTTAATTTTATGGCTGCAGTCACTATCTACAGTGATTTTGGAGCCCAAGAAAATAAATCCTCTCACTGTTTCCCTATTTATTTGCCATGAAATGATGGGACCAGATTCCATGATCTTAGTTTTTTGAATGTTGAGTTTTAAGCCAGCTTTTTCATTCTCCTCTTTCATTTCATCAAGAGGCTCTTTAGCTCCTCTTTGCTTTCTACCATAAGGGTGGTGTCATCTGCATACCTGAGGCTATTGATATTTCTCCTGGCAGTCTTGATTCTAGCTTGTGCTTCATCCAGCCCAGCATTTTGCATGATGTACTCTCAATTCAGTTCAGCTCAGTGGCTCAGTCGTGTCTGACTCTTTGCGACCCCATGAATTGCAGCACACCAGGCCTCCCTGTCCATCACCAACTCCCAGAGTTCACTCAAACTCACGTCCATCGAGTTGGTGATGCCATCCAGCCATCTCATCCTCTGTCGTCCCCTTCACCTCCTGCCCCCAATCCTTCCCAGCATCAGAGTATTTTCCAATGAGTCAACTCTTCGCATGAGGTGGCCAAAGTATTGGAGTTTCAGCTTTAGCATCATTCCTTCCAAAGAACACCCAGGACTGATCTCCTTCAGAATGGACTGGTTGGATCTCCTTGCAGTCCAAGGGACTCTCAAGAGTCTTCTCCAACACTACAGTTCAAAAGCATAGTTCTTTAGCGCTCAGCTTTCTTCACAGTCCAACTTTCACATCCATACATGACCACTGGAAAAACCATAGCCTTGATGAGACAGACCTTTGTTGGCAAAGTAATGTCTCTGCTTTTGAATATGCTATCTAGGTTGGTCATAACTTTCCTTCCAAGGAGTAAGAGTCTTTTAATTTCATGGCTACAATCACCATCTGCAGTGATTTTGGAGCCCAGAAAAATAAAAGTCAGCCAGTTTCCACTGTTTCCCCATCTATTTGCCATGAAGTGATGAGACCAGATGCTGTGATCTTAGTTTTCTGAATGTTGAGCTTAAGCCAACTTTTTCACTCTCCTCTTTCACTTTCATCAAGAAGTTAAATAAGCAAGGTAACAATATACAGCCTTGACATACTCCTTTCCCAATTTGGAACCAGTCCATTGTTGCATGTCCAATTCTAACTGTTGTTTCTTGACCTGCATACAGATTTCTTAGGAGGCAGGTAAGGTGGTCTGGTATTTTCATCTCTTGAAGAATTTTCCAGTTTGTTGTGATCCACATAGTCAAAGGCTTTAGTGTCGTCAATGAAGCAGAAGTATATGTTCTTCTGGAATTCTCTTGCTCTTTCTGTGTTCCAGTGGATGTTGACAATTTAATCTCTGGTTCCTCTGCCTTTTCTAAATCTAGCTTGAACATCTGGAAGTTCTCGGTTCATGTACTGTTGAATGCTAGCTTGGAGGATTTTGAGCATTACTTTGCTAACGTGTGAGATGAGTGTAATTGTGCAGTAGTTTGAGCATTCTTTGACATTGCCTTTCTTTGGGATTGGAATGAAAACTGACCTTTCCCAGTCTTGTGGCCACTACTGAATTTTCCAAATTTGCTGGCATATTGAGTGCAGCACTTTAACAGCATCCTCTTTTAGGATTTGAAATAGCTCAACTGGAATTCTATTACCTCCACTAGCTTTGTTCGTGGTGATGCTTCCTAAGGCCCACTTGACTTCACACTCCAGCTATTTTAAGCTTGATTATAACTAAGCTTAAAAATAGATTCTCAATGAATCTGTTGAATCCCCTATCTATTTAGGGGGACCTAGGGGTAGATTTGATTGGAGAAGGAAATGGCAACCCAGTCTAGTGTTCTTGCCTGGAGAATCCCAGGGATGGGGAAGCCTGGTGGGCTGCCGTCTATGGGGTCTCACAGAGTCTGACACGACTGAAGTGACTTAGCAGCTTAGCAGCAGGGGTAGATTTGAGAGGACAGTTAGATGTTTGTATGCCTAGTTTGTTAAGTAGCCTAGCATTTGTCTAATCTTGCTCTCAGAGTTTGATTTTTGGTAGTAGCAACTTTCTGAGAGGAGGTGCCCACTACAGACTGAATAAATGTGTGCTGTGGACACAAGGCAGGGAGATAGTAGGTTAAATGCAACTCAGTCTCTTTGGGAGTTGGAGGAAAAGGGTAAGAGTGAAAGGAAGATGTGTAGGGCATGTTATTTGCAAGATTAATAAAGTATTTAATATGGAACAGAAAAATTAAGCCTGTTGACCACGGTCGAACTAAAATGTAGTAAGCTGAAATTTTAGGTCAGGTTGACTTGGCTCTAGGACCAGTTTTCTTTCTACTGAATTTTCCCCAGTTTTCAGCCTAGCAATTTATTTAAATTCTCTCATTTAAGATAGTTTATTCCACTGTTTTTATTAATTGCAAAGCATGTTTTGATGCTTTTCAGGGCTGTCTTTCCTCTTGCATTGATAGATACATATTAGAGTGATAGAAAGTTATTGGAATCTGCTGGATGTAAACTCATGGTTTACATGGTTTACTCTATGGTTACCACCATAGAGTGTTTGGATTATTTAGAAATTACAGAAAATGGTATATTTTTAAGACTTTGAGGAAGACGTCATATTTTTCTTTGAGAATTTGACAGTCTCTGTTAGAGAGGAGAAACTAGGATTAGCATAGCCAAAGAAGGCAGGATGAGGACTCACAAGGAGATGTTAGAAGGAGAGGAGCCTTGGATCCAGTTTAAGAAAGGTGTTACCGTTAGAGCCCCCCAGACAAATGCACTAATGTTGCTTGTGTCGCAGTGAGTTCCTCACTGCTGGAGGCTCTGTGCCCAGCTGCTCAGAAAGGGTGTCTTTACCAGTTGGAAGTTTGTAGGGAGGGCCTTTAAAACGAGGTTTTTGTGCTTGCATTTCCCATCTCTGTGAGTGCTTGAAACTTGATGTTCTCCAAGTCTAACATAAGGCACTTCTAAGAATGGGAAGCATATATAAAGGAGCTAACAATCTCAACTTCCTTAAAGAATGATGTACTTTGCCTGTGATGATTATAAAAGGTGTTAAAGGAGAAGTTGTAGCTTTAGATTTCCCATATTATGCCAGAAGTGTTTTTCAATCACGTTGACTTTGTTTTCAAAATGTGGGTGTATTTTTCATTGCAGATTGTCCATCTATTGATGTTTTATGCAAATTTAAGATCTCTGGTTATCCAGTTTATTTCATGGAATAAAACTTTTGTTATTGGTTAAAGTGAAGTAAATGGGTATTTTAAAAGCCTTTTGAATTTTTTTCCAGAATAAAAAAAAACTATATTCAGGTAAATTAAGATTTTACATATAGCTATTATATATCATTTCTGTATGATGAGATAAAATATTCCTGCTACAACTGTTCTTGTCTGAATTCAGAAGAGATGTTAACACTTTGCTTGTCTTTGCAAACAGGTTCATCCTAAATTCCTCTCTAAACAGGGTGGCAGAGGTTGGGATGTTTAGATAACATCACTGAATCAATGGACATGAACTTGAGCAAACTCTGGGAGATAGTGGAGGACAGAGAAGCCTGGCATGCTATAGTCCATGGGGTCTCTGAGTTGGACATACTTAGTGACTGAAAAAAGTGAAGTTAATAATTGAAGAGCAGATTTGATATAAAAATCTCAATCAAAATGAAACTGCCTGCTTGCTCTTGGGTTCATGCTGAAGTTTATATGATATGGCTACTATGGGTTCTGTACCTTTTAATGTTCTGTATCCCACCTGATTGGTATATTATATGTGCATATTCAGTCGCTTCAGTTATGTCCAACTCTTTGCAACCCTATCGACTGTAACTTGCCAGGCTCTTGTGTCCATAGGATTTCCCAGGCAAGAATACTGGAGCAGGTTGTCATTTCCTACTCCAGGAGATCTTCCTGACCCAGTGATTGAACCCATCACTTGCATGCAAGATCAAACCCATTACTTGCATGCAAGATTGAACCCGTCTCTTGCATCTCCTGCATTGGCAGGCAGATTCCTTAGCACTGTGCCAACTGGTAAGCTGTTAACAGTAGCCAAGTCTCTGGTCACCTACCTGTCTTACTAGTCTTTTATAGTCCAGGAAAAATATTTCTGTTTCCTCTTCCTATATCTAGAGTTACATTATTACAATCATTGATCTCATATAGAACTACACATCTGACTAAATGCTTCAAGTTGCATAATCATTGTTATTTTTGCCAGAGGCCCAGTCACACATTTGGTGATACAAGAAATGACAGTTTTGCAAAAGAGGTGATATATAAACAATACAGTTAGCAGTATTAGTAAGGTCATAAGTAAGAATTTAAGTCAAGAACTTCCATTAGGTACAGGTACTTAAGGTACTTAATTCTCTGTGCTTAGTTTTCTAATCTGTAAAATGCAGATAATCTTGCAGAGTAATTGAGAACACCATAGGTAAAAGATAGTGAAGGATATAGTGCCTAGGATATAGTAAGTACTGAATAAGGTTAGCTGTCATCATTATCAACAGCTTTATCCTACGCGTGCGCTAAAGATGGTTCAAGACTTACAGCCATGTGCACAGTGTCTGACATATTCTAGGAAGGCGATGATATTTTTGCATTAATAATATATTCATTAGTAATTTTTATTTATATTTATTCATTCAGATAACTATAGGAAATGGTCCCTAAAACTTTAAGTATAAGAAGAACTAAGTGTGGGGCTAATCTTGTGTTGCTCAGAGCTTGCTGAGGCAATCTGAAAAATACCTCCTGCTACTAGAACTTTAACCTTGTCCCTTCCTTTCTCTTATTAAAGCAAATGGATGTTTTAAAAGCCCTTTGAATTTTTCCAGAATTTAAGAAAAAAAACTATATTCAGGTGAAATTATAGCTGTTATGTATCATTTTCTGGATGATAAAATAAAATATTCTTGCCACAAAACTGTTCTGATTGGGATTCAGATGAGAAGTTAGCACTTTACTTGTCTTTTCAAACAGGTTCATCCGAAATTCCACTATAAACAAGCTCATGACCCAGGCACAGATACTTCTTGCGTGACTTTTTCCTATGATGGTACTGTCCTTGCTTCTCGTGGAGGTAGGTTAAAAGCTTTCTTCTTGATGTGTTTCTATATGTAAAATGATCATATTTAGCGCTAACAAATATCACACTAATAGCACTTAGTAAAGCTAGCTGTGCTTTTGTTAATGGCCTTTGCCAGTCTAGTTTTTTTTATTACAATGCATTTTCAGTATGGCAATATTATTTTATTGGAAATTACCAAGTAAAATTTAGAAAATATGTACTTTTTTGCCCCAGTTTCGATTTTACCTCCAAATTTCATCAGTGTTTGGAACCTCTGAGGATGACCTCTGCTTCTACATTATGGAATTTTGTAGATGATATTCTATCTTTCTATATTATTTTATAGTTCTGGGTCTGGTATTTCAAACTCTTCTATTTGCCGACCATTGATTTTTTTTTTTTTTCAGTTTAAACACTAACTCAATTTAGTTAATAAAAAGTTGTATATCTGGATGTTATTTTTAAAATAGTTATGTAATCCTCTGTGATCGTATTGTATTGACAAGTTGACTTATCCACACTCACATGGTTGAGTGTAGGTTGTTTCTAACTTTTTGCTAAATCTTTCTCAAATGAATAAGTGGTATACAAGGAAATAAGAGAAGAGTAAGGGTAGCTTATGAACAAAGCGTTAGGGGGAAGTGTGGGGTGTGCCTGAGAATCTTCTAGTAGGCCTATTTTGGGGGAGAGGAAAGAATCAGGCTTCAGGAGGTTGGAGCCATGTTATAGATGGCCTTAAATATCACATAAAGGATTCAGTCTTTATTCCATAGACCAAATGAATCTAGCAATGTTATATTTATTCTCTCACATAGTTTATTCACATCATTCATTTTCACTTAACTACTGTATGTTGAGTAACCACTCTGAGCTAAGCATTATGCTAGGTGCTTGGTATGAACTGTGGACATCACAACGGAGTTCCTTTCCTGAATGAAGAAAAAACCCTGGTGCTGGGAAAGATTGAAGGTGGGAGGAGAAGGGGACGACAGAGGATGAGATGGTTGGATGGCATCACCGACTCAATGGACATGAGTTTGAGTAAACTCTGGGAGTTGGTGATGGACAGGGAGGCCTGGCGTGCTGCTGTCCATGGGGTCGCAAAGGTTTGGACATGACTGAGCAACTGAACTGAACTGATAGGGTTTAGTGAAAGTGAGGAAGACAGACGTAGCATGGCTTTACCCTTAGTTTAACTGGTCTGTGTTCCTTTACCCTTGGGGAATCCATTCCAATCCTTTCTTCCCAGGAAGCCTTATATATTTTACCCTCACGTAATTTTAAAAATCAGAGCACATGCACATGTATTTTCCATTTATGGTATACATGGCAAAATGGATATGCATAAAAATATATATTTTGGCTCGGCAATTCTAACCTATTTTTTGTTTTGTTTTAAAAAACTTTTTATTTCGTGTTGAAATATAACCGATTAGCAGTGTTGTAATAGTTTCAGGTGGATAACAAAGGGACTCAACCATACATGTACATGTATCCATTCTCCCCAAACTCCCTCCCATCCAGGCTGCCACGTAACATTCAGCAGAGTTCCCTGTGCTATACAGTAGGATCTTGTTGTCTAACCTGCTATCTGAGTCCTCAGATGACTCTTAATACTATATACTGTATTCCTTGTGGGTTTCCCAGGTGGCATTAGTGGTAAAGAACCCACCTGCCAGTGTAGGAGTCATAAGTGACGTGGGTTCAATCCCTGGGCCAGGAAGATCCCCTGGAGGAGGGCGTGGCAACCCATTCTAGTATTCTTGCCTAGAGAATCCCATGGATAGGAAGCCTGGGGGACTATGGTCCATAGGGTCACAAAGAGTCGGACACGACTGAAGTAGCTTAGCACATATGCACACACTATACTCTTTACTTACAAGCAGTGATTTTTAGCCCAAGAGTATATCTGAATCTCCAGGAGGGCTTTTAAAATGGTAAGTGCACTACTTGAAAATTCTCACAGTCACTCATTCTTACATCTCTAGAGTGGTACATCCAAATCTCCTGAGTAGAGTGGGGAGAAACAAGGGGAATAAGAGAGGCGCATACTTTAAAAATTCTTCCTGTAGCGTTTGAAATAGGTCAGCCCTACCCAGTTGGCTATTACTGCCTTAGAAGTATGAGGTTAATTCCATTTCAAAGACATTTTAGTGATAATTTTTCCTTTCCCCTTCCATCCTATACTAGCTATTGGGTAACATGTCATCAGCAGAACATGTCTGCTGTAGTCCATCATTTTCTTTCCTGGATGTATAGAATATGCCAGATGGACATTTCTCTGTTCAGCAAAGTCCCCAGGGTGTTGTGAGGTGCCCCTGCTAGCTCCAGAACCTGCCAGGCTAGCTAAACTGTTTAATACAGATTAATGTTTTCTTTTTGTCTGAGGATTGTGAGGATGGGTAACCTTTTTTTAAAAAGGCTGAAAGCAAAAACATAGATGTTACCAAGTTCTTCCAGTATAAGCAGGTCTCTAATCCAGCCAGTTGTGGATTAATGCACCTGCCAAAAGTTGGATTTTGGAGGCAGGGTCGCAGGAGAGAGAATGGGGATTTTTATTGAGCTCTCCACTCACCTCACTTGCATCTGATACTAATTCCTTATTGGACCGCAGGGATTGAGGCAGGTCTCAGCTTTGGACACTGGGGAGCAAGAACAGCAAAGGTATTACTTATAAGAGTTCTGGCTTTCATTATGGACAGGAATTAGTTAGTAGCCTTATAGAAATATTTCAAAAGTAATTCTTTAAAGAACATTCATTATACTTTAAATGGCTTGGAAAAGCTGTACTCCCCAGCAAGGTGAAGAATGAGAGGCACAAATTGAGTTACCCTGCAGGGAATGGAATCACGTGGCTCACCCTCATTGATGTTAATGGATATTTTCACCCACTCACAAGTGGGAAAAAGAATCTGTTGTGAATTGCACTATTTTCAGTCCTGATGGTTGTTAAATTAATATCTTCTTAAGAAGTCAAGTTATGCACAAATACACCACAGGGAAACTACCATCTGCTCTGCAGACAGTCACTCTTTAGAGATTCTCCAGGGTTCCTCCTAGCCTACAGATGCTACATCAATCTGGAAAGTAACTTCTAGGAGGGTAGTTCATTATCCTGCACCTTTGTACTGTTCTCAGGCTCCCCAGTTAAACAGTAAAACATGTTATGTGCATCCGCTTCCTTCTTCCTTCCCTCCCGCCTCTTCCCTTTCTCTCTCCCTCCCTCCCTTCCTCCCCCACCTCCTCTCACCCATCCTATTCTTAAAGTTATATACTAAGTTTAGCAAATTCTAAACATGGAATTGGTTCTTTTTTTTTTTTTTTTGCAAAATTTATTTTCTGTCTTTTTTTTTTCTCATTCCTCTATCAGGTGATGATACATTAAAATTATGGGACATCCGACAGTTTAATAAGCCACTCTTTTCTGCCTCAGGTCTTCCCACAATGTTCCCAATGTAAGTAGCATATTTTTAATATTTGATAAGCACAGGAGAATTGTAAAGTAACTTCATGTTAATTTATAGTATATGTCTTAGATCATCTAGAAAAGGGACTAGAGAGTGATTGAAATAGGTTTTTGAAAGATGCATTTTATTTTTCCTTTCATTTTGTATGTTCTTCAGAATATAAGATTTTATTTTTGAAGTTGAAATGATGTATGTTCATGTGTTTGTGTGTGTGAATATATACATTGTGTACACACTTAGGGTCTTGAGATAGTAAAAACATTTTCAAGGATTGTTCTTTTGATAGTGTTTAAATGACAGAGTAGGCCTGTCTTTATTTTAAAATTTGAATCCTCATACCATTAAACATTCAAAAAACTAAAATCATGGCATCTGGTCCCATCACTTCATGGCAAATAGATGGGGGAAAATTGGAAATAGTAACAGATTTTATTTTCTTGGGCTCCAAAATCACTGCAGACAATGACTGCAGCCATGAAATTAAAAATTGCTTGCTCCTTGGAAGAAAAACTATGACAGACCTAGACAGCATATTAAAAAGCAGAGATATCACTTTGCTGACAAAGGTCCATCTAGTCAAAGCTGTGGTTTTTCCAGTAGTCATATATGGATGTAAGAGTTGGACCATAAAGAAGGCTGAGCACCAAAGAATTGATGCCTTTGAACTGTGGTGCTGGAGAAGACTCTTGAGAGGCCCTTGGACTGCAGGGAGATCAAGCCAGTCAAACCTAAAGGAAGTCAACCCTGAATATTCATTAGAAAGACTGATGCTGAAGATGAAGCTCCAATATTTTGGCCACCTGATGTGAAGAGCTGATTCATTGGAAAGGACCCTGATGCTGGGAAAGATTGAGGTCAAGAGGAGAAGTGGGTGACAGAGGACAAGATGGTTGGATGGCATCACCGACTCGATGGACAGGAGTCTGAGCAAACGCTGGGAGATAGTGAAGGACAGGGAAGCCTAGCGTGCTGCAGGCCGTGGGATCTCAAACAACCAGACATGACTTAGTGACTGATCAACAACAACCATGAAAGCAATTTTTCATAGTTACTGAACCTTTATCTATTATGCTTCAATTTTTCTTATCATCATTCCAATCAATAATTTGGTAACCTTCACTTATTCAGACTGTCTTGCTCTGGGTAGGTGAACACTATAATCTCCATTCTGCTAAGTTGATAACTGAAGCTTTAAAGATTTTTCTGCAAGCAGCTGAGGTTGGGATTTGATCTCTAAGTCCCACAGTTGGTGCCTAAGCAAAATTTTCTATTTTGGGTGAAATAAAATTTCACATCTGTATTAAATGATGACCAGCAAGGAGAGCACAATGGTAATGGAAGCAGCAAATGGAGGAAGCTGTATAATATCAGAGCACTAACTCCAACATGGCCTGTGGCCCATGGTGTTTATCTGTTAAAACAAACAGATGGACAAACAAATGTGAATTTATAGCCAACGTGAATGTTTTGAGCCTAGTGCCTGCCGCAAGTAATGCTAACTGCATAATGTCTTTGGCTCATGTCTTAGGTTATTCACAGTCAGATGGCTGGACCTCTCATCCTCAAGAGCTGTTGAATCATAGCCATCGGTTAGGTTCCAGCGGTGCAGGCTGCTCCTCATTGCTCGGTGCTTGACTTGACAAAACTCAGATTATCTGAGAGGTAGTGCTAATGAAAATAGTTCTCAAACTGGTCAAAATCATTACCACTTAGACAGTCATACACTGTCTATTTGTGTATAGACAGGATCAATGTCAATATTGAGTTTTTTCCCACACTCTGTTTACAGTAAAAGATACTATAATATTTAGAAACTAGAGCACATATTCTGGAGTCAGACTAATCGAACTCCAGCTGCACCACTTACTTTTGTGATCTTGGACAAGATTCATTTCACTTCTTTCCGCCTCAGTTTCCTCATCAGTAAAATGGGGAAATTAATGTAAGTGTCTGATGTATTATAAACCCTGTATAAGAGTTGTCTCTTTTTACAATGATGTTGATTATGTTTTATTTAACTAATTACTACTGCTTTGTTGTGGGGTCATAAACCTAACCTTATAAACTCTTGTTGTCTGTAGGACTGACTGCTGTTTCAGTCCAGATGATAAACTCATAGTCACTGGGACATCTGTTCAAAGAGGATGTGGCAGCGGCAAGCTTGTCTTCTTCGAGCGCAGGACTTTCCAAAGGGTGTATGAAATAGACATCACAGATGCGGTATGTACTTTCTTTCCTCCCAGCCTTGAGAAGGAAGTGAAGCTTGCCTCCTAGCCATCTTTGGTTTTGGTTTTGAAACAGAACATAAGCTCTTGCCCTTCCAGTGCTGTGGTAGCTGCTTTTTTTTCTCCAATACAGGAATTATTAGTAAGTACATTGCAGAGTGGCTTACCTACACTTTACGCCCTGCTGACCCAGTATTTCCTGTGGGCACACGCCATAGTCAGAATTTCAGCTGGGCCTGGGATGCTTACCCTCGCTACCAACCAGTTTCAGGAGAGGAGAGGCAGATCATCATGTAGCATACAGAAAGCAGCGTCCCACAGTGTGTGTGTTTATAAGGATTCAGGGATTATGGACAGAGTGAAAAGTTACACCCTCAGAATGTGACGAAGCATATCATTATTTGAAATCTTTGTCAGAATTTTCCTTGTCAGAGTTGTCATTGAGGTAAGGTGCGGCTTCTACTGAGTTTAATTTCTGTTTCATTATTGGAAGTTTAGAGCATTTCAGATTTAGCTACCAAATCCCCACCCCCTTAAGTTTTCTTTACATATGTACATAAGTAGGAAAACACCACCATGTGAGCCTGCAGGCATTCATTCATTCATTGATATCTAGAGAGTGGAGCCGTATGTAATGCAGTAATAGTGAAGATTCCCAGAAGAAAATCTGAGCTCCTTTAAAGTCTTTTAAAGTATGTAGTATTATTTAGATGGGAAGGCAAATCACTGTTATTTTTTGAGTACAAAACAGGTCAATTAATGTCTCTTCAGGTTTTCTTTGGCTCATTATCAGATCCTTTTCGTAATATCCTATCTTAAGCATTGCTCTTCTATAGGTTTCTCCAGTTGTTTCAGCTTGTTGTAAACAGTTGAGACATACCATGCACTTACATGATTCAGACCATCGGACCACTGTTTTTAAATCACCAGCAAAAAATTCCTGTCTCTAATATTCTAGTATTACTATGGAGTCTTAAATTGTAGGCCCTAAATTTGAAGCCATGGTGTAGTTAGTTAGAGACAGTGAACTGACAATGAGACTAATTCTAGATGAGTGCCTAAGTTTTATAGATTCTAATCTCATGACATAATTTGAAATATGCCAGCACAAATAATACTTTGTTGGGGTACATCCTGATGGCAACTGAAACACTGCAATCAAAGAAAAACACTCTTTTTTAAAAAATTTTCTTTCTTTATTTTAATTGGAGGCTAATTACTTTATAATGTTGTAGTGGTTTTTGCCATACATTGACATGAATCAGCCATGGGTGTACATGTGTCCCCCATCCTGAACCCCCTTCCCACCTCCCTCCCCATCCATCCTTCAGGGTCGTCCCAGTGCACTGGCCCTGAGCGCCTTGTCTCATGCATCGAGCCTGGACTTAAATTAAGTCTTAATTTAATTGAGTCTTTAATCTCAAAATATGAAATTATTATGATTGGTCACTCCAGAAATAAGATGTTTATTTTTTTAATGGCTCTTGATGACTGTGCCTCTCAATATTATTCATGGGGTTATATTTTTAAAATAAAATCTGAATTGAAATGTAAACAAATTAAGGGATATAGAAGTATGATTGTACTTTTAAAGACATGTAGATTGGAAGTCTTAAGTTTACAGATCATGCTATTTGTTATGTTGCTCTGAATTGCTTTTCTAGCTAGATCTTTTTCTCCATAGCACTTACCACCTCTTCACCTATTATATATTTGATTTTTGTCTGTCTGCTTTCACCAAGATGTAAGCCCATGAGGGCAGAAAGTTTGTCTGTTTTGTTCGCTGCAGAACCCCAATGCTTAGAACAGTGCCTAGCGCACAGATGGCGCTTGTTTATTGAATGAATGAATGGTATACTTGGGAAGTGCGAGTAATGCATGTTGTAGACCACAGGTGTGTCTTTGAGGAGTAAGGCAGGAGAGAAATATCTGGAGATGGAAAGGTAAACTGACCTTGTATACCATGGTAAGAAAGTGACTTTATCTTATGTCTTTTTTTTTTTTTTAAAGCAAAGGAATAACACATTCAGAACCAGGTTTTAGAAGTTAATTTTTATTGAAGTGTGAAAGTGAGATTTCCAAGATATAGTATTTATTTATAGTAATTTAGAAGACTGGGTCAATCAGTGTTCCCTAGGATTTAAAAAAAAGGCTTTAGAAGAAAGACACTGAGTCTGTCAGTGGTATGTTGAATTTAAAGCACCTTTAGGATGTCTGGGTGGAGATGTTCAGTAGACGGATGAGTAGATAACTTTGGTGCTTTCGAAGAAAAAAAGCACAGTTTGGGGGAGAAGTATTTATGGGTCACAGTTAAAATGTTGATGGCTGATTAGTTTAGTCACAGAAAAGGGCGTAAAGTTTAGAGGAGATGAGCCCTGGGAAACCAGAGCATTTCAGGGATGAGCAAGTGAAAAGAAACAAACAGAAGAGTGAGTTCATTAAGGAAATAGAATTTACCATATATTGAATTATCTTCAGAAAGTCAGATAACAGATTTTGAGATCCATTTTAATAGATGGATGAAGAGAGAGCTTCAAATAGGAACAACACCATACGCATTAAAGTGGCCTTTTAAATTATTGATTTAGGGTTTGTCTGGGTTGTTGTTTTTGTTTTTTTTTTTTGGTTGTTAACATCAGACAGCATTGTTTTCTGTTTGTATTGTAAAATGGTCTGCTAAAGGGATTTTAAACTGCCCCTTTGATCTTTTTTCTTAAGTTTTACATCTTCTTGGAATGTAAGAAGATAAACAAATTCATTCTTTGGGATGGATAAAGAGGCTGGACACTGTGCTAGAGGGACCAAAACCCACCTCTTTTATTTAACTGTATTTTTGTCATTAAAAACCAGATATGGATACCATGATGTTGAGGGGGTGGAATGAATTGGGAAATTGAGATTGACATGTAACACTACCATGTATAAAGTAGATAACTAATGACAACCTGCTGTATAGCTCTAACTCTACTCGGTGCTCTGTGGTGACTGAAATTGGAAGGAAATCCAAAAAAGAGAGTATATATGTATACAGATAGCTGATTCACTTTGCTGTACAGCAGAAACTAACATAACATTATAAAGCAACTGTATTCCAATAAAAATTAATTTAATAAATAAAAACCTGGTTCTCAAATCCCTGTTGTAAGAAATGTCAATGTGACTGTTAAGGAACAAAAAGAGCAGAATTGTCATTTCTTTGGAAATGCCACACACTGGTAAAATAAGGTACTTATTACTCTATTGGATTTTAATTTAGATAGAAGACAGCATCTCATATTCTTAACATCAGCATTTAGTTGTTTGCTTTTTTGACCTGGCACAGGCAGTGGATGTGTTAGAGCTGTCCTGAAGCCATTTACTTCAGTGAAGTATGATTTTCTCACAGTCTTTTTAAAAACTAAATAAATCCCTAGATAGTTATATACTGGAATGCCAAGCTCACAACGTATATAGGGAACCAAACACTGTTTTCAGTTAGAGAATGTTAATCTGTATAATTAATTTCCTAATAACTACAAACTGTCCTGTAATCTTAACAGTAAATATCTTTAAAAAATATAACAATTATATTTTCCATATTTATGTTTGAAACAAATTTTTGAAAAATGTTTTAGTTACAAACTGCATTGTCATATTTTTTGAAAATTTTTCTTTCTCTGTTCAGTGTAGAGAATCTCAACTCTTCAACTAGCAGATGGCAAATGTCTGATATTTACTAATTTTACTCTGTGATGTTTGTAGACATTTTACAGTTCTGCTGAAATTATTTTTAGATGTTTCCTTTGTAGTCTAATTTTGTTTCTTCAAGTTGAAAAAAATGCATATCCTCATTTATCTAATTCTTTGTAATTTGAATAATGTGCACAGCCTCTTTTTTAAGATAAATTCCAGAATATAATTTGATCTTAAGTTTATAAGCTCGCTTTTGTGTTTGTGTAAGAGGGGACCCTAGAGTTTTTATATATTGTGTAAACAGCGTTCATTACTCTATTTTATGTGGGGGAAAAGCATTGGAGAAAAGGGATGGACAAAATGTAATTTGAGATGACCTATCTTTTTTTTTTTTTTTAAGTAATTACGTTTGGAAGATACATAGGAAATTTTCAGTCTTTTCAAAGTTCCAAGTATTTTGGGAAATGCTTTGAAATACATTTTAAACTATTTTTAGCTTAGTGATTTTTCATCAAATTATACTTTGTTGCAGAATAACTAATAGAATTTCCTTTTTCCCTCATATAAATAAATCAAGGGACATGGTGTATGCAATTGTGCTAGCATATTACCACTGACACTGTCACCCAAGCATAGTGAAATAAAGCTGGTTTGACCTGGCATCATTGAAATGGGGCCTCTTTTCCTCAGTTACTTTGGACAGTAATTTAAGAGATACTTACTTCCCTTAAGTAAGGAGGAAAAAAGAAATTTCCCACTTGATCCTGACTTTTCTTCTAGTTTGTTTGTTTGCTTAAGTCATTTTTTGAGGAACCTCAATGTCTGTGAATGCCGACCAAACAAAGCAAGGAGAAGAAAGAGAATAACTAAACCTCTATTTTTAAAACATAGCTATAACATTGGGGTACATGTGTCTCTTTCAATTCTGGTTTCCTTGGTGTGTATGCCCAGCAGTGGGATTGCTGGGTCATAAGGTAGTTCTATTTGCAATTTTTAAGGAATCTCCACACTGTTCTCCATAGTGGCTGTACTAGTTTACATTCCCACCAACAGTGTAGGAGGGTTCCCTTTTCTCCTACCCTCTCCAGCATTTATTGCTTGCAGATTTTTGGATCGCAGCCATTCTGACTGGTGTGAAGTGGTACCTCATTGTGGTTTTGATTTGCATTTCTCTAATAATGAGTGATGTTGAGCATCTTTTCCTGTGTTTGTTAGCCATCCGTATGTCTTCTTTGGAGAAATGTCTATTTAGTTCTTTGGCCCATTTTTTGATTGGGTCATTTATTTTTCTGGAATTGAGCTGAAGTTGCTTGTATATTTTTGAGATTAGTTGTTTGTCAGTTGCTTCATTTGCTATTATTTTCTCCCCATTCAGAAGGCTGTCTTTTCACCTTGCTTATATTTTCCTTTGTTGTGCAGAAGCTTTTAATTTTAATTAGATCCCAATGTTCATCGCAGCACTGTTTATAATAACCAGGACATAGAAATAACCTAGATGTCCATCAGCAGATGAATGGATAAGAAAGCTGTGGTACATATACACAATGGAGTATTACTCAGCCGTTAAAAAGAATTCATTTGAATCAGTTCTGATGAGATGGATGAAACTGGAGCCGATTATACAGAGTGAAGTAAGCCAGAAAGAAAAACACCAATACAGTATACTATCACATATATATGGAATTTAGGAAGATGGCAATGACGACCCTGTATGCAAGACAGGGAAAGAGACGCAGATGTGTATAACGGACTTTTGGACTCAGAGGGAGAGGGAGAGGGTGGGATGATTTGGGAGAATGGGAATTCTAACATGTAAACTATCATGTAAGAATTGAATCGCCAGTCCATGTCTGACATAGGGTGCAGCATGCTTGGGGCTGGTGCATGGGGATGACCCAGAGAGATGTTATGGGGAGGGAGGTGAGAGGGGGGTTCATGTTTGGGAACGCATGTAAGAATTAAAGATTTTAAAATTTAAAAAATAAAAACTAATTAAAAAAATTAAAATTAAAAAAAAAAAAAGAGTTGGCATGCAAGAGTATGCCTACCAAGTGGTAAGCCTAAAACATATTGCAAAAGGGAGCAGAACAAGACCAAATAAATAAATTATGATACATTTAAGTGGGTTAATGTTTTAAATAAAATGAAGTAGTTCAGCTATCATTAACAAGCCTGTATAAACAAAAAGAACAAAATAAAATCTAAAAATTTAACCTAAATGCTATCTAAGAGATCCACAAGGAAGGACCATTTCATAACACATAAAAAGCACAAATAGCAATATTAATATCAAAGAAAATAGAACTGAAAGCAAAACCTACTAAAAGTGACCAGGAAGTTCTTGCATAAATTTAATGGTAATTAATTTTTCCATAGTGAATAAAATACCATCAAAATATGTAAAGCAAGCTAAAAATATCAAGAGATTTTAGACATACCTCTTTCAGTTTTTAACAGATCAAAAAGTCAAACATGAAAAAGTATATTATTATAAAAATGTATTAGTATATTATTAGCAGTATATTGTTTTATGAAACAATTTATAATAATACCTAGTAGTATCATATAATGACATGTATATTTATAATATAGGTATACTATGAAGTATATAAAATAATAGCATCTAAATAAAATATAACACATTTCCTTGTCATATTTCTAACTGTTTTTATAAACAGAATATATATTTTTGTCAACCCACAATAAAACATTTATTAAAGTCAGAACTACTAGTCCACAAAGAAATCATAGTAAGTTCTAGAAATGGAATTATAATGGATATATTCTTTGGCCTTAATGCAAAATAAACCAGAAATTAATAATAAGGAAGCAAAAATATCCCTGTTTGAGATTAAACAAGCATCATGGCAAACTATCCTCCTGTAAAGTAAGTTAAAAAAAAGCTCAAATCAGTTGTTAGCAAAAATAGTAGCAAGGATGACATTAAATAAGAATATTAATTGCATACTATCAAAGCTGTATTCAAAGGCAAATTCATAGTTTAAATTTTTTCATTATTAAACAAGAAAAAATTGCTTAAACTATTAAAGCTGAAACCAAATAACAAAAAAATAAATAAATAAATAAAACATAGCTATAGCATCTCACACAGCTGAGCTAGCATTTGGCTGCTGAACAGAAGGGAAGGTTAATGAAACTTGATTTGGCATTTTCAACTAGACTGCCTTAGGCATTTCAAAGTTGATTGAGAATCCTAGTACCTATATAAGAAAGATTATAGTAAAGGTCTTTTAAGGAAGACAATAATTCATTTGTGATTATTTAAAGAGTTGACTCATTGGAAAAGACCCTGATGCTGGGAGGGATTGGGGGCAGGAGGAGAAAGGGACGACAGAGGATGAGATGGCTGGATGGCATCACCGACTCGACGGACGTGAGTTTGAGTGAACTCCGGGAGTTGGTTATGGACAGGGAGGCCTGGCGTGCTGCGATTCATGGGGGTGGCAAAGAGTCGGACTGAGCGACTGAACTGAACTGAACTGGAAGAATATTTGAGTATCTTTAGGAACATTTTTTAATCATTGAAGAGACCAGATGGCAAAGAACAGGATTATCGTAGAGTTCTACCCTTGTTTGTTCTCTGGAATCTTTTCCTTGGAGAGATGAAATTTGGATTCTTCACACTTACTTCATGCCTACCTATCTACAGGTTATTTTCTCTACCCCTTAATTATCATGGTTGCAAAATACATGATTATTGTTAAAAGCATGTTAATTAATAGTTTATATATTTACCAAAAGGTGGGAAAGTTTCTTATTTCAGACCCATTTATCTGACTTATAAAGATAGCTTATTGCATAAGAAGGTAAGGTCCATATTGCGTAAAAAAAGAGATTGCTTTAAGAAAACAAAATTTCCATAAAAATACCAACTGTGTTTCCTTCTTTAATTTAGGTGAAGTTCTGAAGAGAACTTGAGTTCACATTATTTTTCTTCACCTTGTAAGATCTAACTCTTGATATGTACATACATTCTTCCCATATACATTGCAATGAGGACACTTCAGAGTAGCCTTTTCTATATATAATATTATTTATTTAGTTTTGGCTCTGCTGGATCTTTGTTGCTGGCAAGTGGGGAGTGGGGGCCTCTCTCTGGTTGCGGTGGGTGCGTGGACTTACTGCAGTGGCGTCCCCTGTTGCACAGCACAGGCTCTGGGGCGCCAGCTTCCGGAGTTGCAGCTCCCTGACTTTAGAGCACAGGCTCAGTAGTTACGGCACGTGGGCTTAGTTGCTCCATGACATGTGGGATCTTTCCAGATCAGGGATTGAACCCTTATCTCATGCATTGACAGGCAGATTCTTCACCACTGAGCCACCAGGGAAACCTCAGATTAGCTTTTTTTTATTTTGAATTTTTCTGATTATAAAAGTAGTATAACAATATAGAAGGGATCACTGAGAAAGTATCATATCTTATCATATTATCCACAGACTATACCAAATATGACATTTACATTTAAAAATTTTGATATCCAAAAGATTGCTATATGTGTTAATATGACATGTAACGTAAAATAAAAGGATTACCACTTCCATTTTATATTAAAGTTTTTGTCTTCTTATTAGAGAAGAATATTGTTTTCTTGAATCCAAAGCGATTGAAGAGAGAGAAATGGATATAATGGGGCCGTGAAGTAATAGGCCCTTCATGAATCTAGCTGTTTATCTAATTAAGTATAAGGGACATGCTGACTCTTCACACTGCAGTTACCCCATGTTATTTGTATACGTGAAGGAGAGCAGAAAGGCCATTCAAATGAATGGATATTCCAGGGAGTCCTCAGAATTGGCTTTGGAATGTGTCTTTGTTCTCATATTTGAATACAGATATAGCTAGTCTGGGAATTTACTCTGAACTTAATGAATTAATGAAGCTGTGCCTGTGAACGCTGGTCTCTGAAGGAGCTGAAGAACTCCTCTGTTCTTCCAATTTATACTGGGAATAGACTAATGATCTGTCTTACTAGTCCCAGCTCAGGCCGAATCGCACCTCTTTAAATGTTTTCTAGAAATAGACAAGTCAAGTGGTGTCTTTGCCCAATCAGGAACTTAAGGAAAATAGTACACAGAGGGAACTTGAGCTATAGGCAGTGCAAATGCCAACTGAAAATGAAAGAAAGACTATATTTGGCATTTATCTGCTTTCTAAAATACAGTGAAACCTTTTTTAATGTGAAGCACAAGGGAATGGAAAAAAATGGGCTTTGAGTTAAACTAGCTTTCCATTATCTGATTTTTATTAAAGAGCAATCAGGCTGCTTGGTTGGCTAGGAAATAGCAGTTGCTTTGAATTATGTATTATTTTGAATAAAGCAATATCAGCTTAATGAAATTCACTTACTTGGGAAGATTAAACAATGTAAATTCTAGATGGATCCTGATCAGTATGTTTGTGTTTAATAAAATGTGTCTCTTCTCCCATTGCCAAATGATACGACAGTATACTCAACCTAGGTTTATTGAGCATTTGCTCACTGGGAACAAAAAAGGGTGTGTGTGCACTGTGTATTTCCTGGCCTTCTGAGGTATATTAATATTTGATAGGGAACCTGGGAGTAAATAGAGGATGATGGAGTTTCAGTGTCCATTTGCCAGCATAGCAATTACGTGGTTCTTTTTCCAGTACTGCCTTTTTCCTGGGTCCTGAGCTAACTTCCAGCCTGGTAACTAGGATAATGCTTTACTATAAAGCACAGTGATCAGTCAGTGCCACTTTCTGTAAGAATATTTTCTTTAATTAGCAATGAAAAGAGAATGGAAAAACAATATTGAGATTTTACTACTTTTGTGATTAGACTTAATAAACCCTTTCTTGAAATTTCCTTAAAGAGGCAGCATACACGCCAGAGTTCAATTTTTAACAGTGACTGGAACTCAGCTGGAATCTCCAGCTAAGTTTACCTCACAGTGTACAGGACACTAGACTGCTGTCTGTAAGGTGTGATTAAATTACTTCTCATTGCACCTAACAGTATTATATTATGGATGTTTCAGCATAGCAGTTCTCAGGATTTAAAGAGTGCAGTTGAGTAGAAAGGAAAGAAATCACCAATTTCACGGTGGTTTAACTGTTAATGTCTACCTTAGTGGTGGTGGTGGTTTAGTCGCTCAGTCACGTCTGATTATTTGCGACGGACTGTAGCCCACCAGGCTCTCTGTCCTTGGAATTTTCCAGGCAAGAATACTGGAGTGGGTGGCCATTTCCTACTCCAGGGGATCTTCCCGACCCAGGGATTGAACCTGTGTCTCCTGCATTGCAGGTGGATTCTTCACTTGCTGAGCCACTAGGGAAGCCCAGCATCTACCTTATCAAATCTTAAAATGTTTCACATAAGGAAAATGAAAGGAACAAGTTTAGTAGTACTGATTATTATTTTTAAAGTGATTTTTGGCCCCTATAGGTTCCTGTAGTCCCATCAGTACAGTCAGGATACAGAACAGTTCTGTCACCCCCAAACACTCCTTTGTGCCATCCCTCTGTAGTCACACTCTCACCCCTCTCCCACTCTCAGCTCCTTATCCCTGCTATTCATTGGTCTGTTCTTTATCCCTTTAGTGTTGACTTTTCAAGAATGTCATGTACATGGACTCATAGTGTGTGTAACCTTTTTAGATCAACTTCTTTCAGCAGCATCCTTTGAGAT
The DNA here is from genome assembly GCF_016772045.2 of Ovis aries. NCBI lineage: Eukaryota > Metazoa > Chordata > Mammalia > Artiodactyla > Bovidae > Ovis > Ovis aries. The sequence continues at coordinate 36,887,656 of NC_056069.1, read as the reverse complement.
TCATTGAGGTCAGTTGTGCGTATCACTGACTTGTTAACATTTTATTGCTGAGTGGTATTCCACTGTATGAATATAGCACAGTTTGTTTATCTATTAAAGGACATTTGATTATTTTTAATTTGGGGAGATTTTGGATAGAGCTGTTGCAAGCATTCATTTGTGGGCTTCCCTGGTGGCTCAGCCCTAAAAAATCTGCCTGTAATGCAGGAGACACAGGTTAGATCCCTAGGTCAGGAAGATCCCCTGGAGAAGGAAATGACAACCCACTCTAATATTCTTGCCTGGGAAATCCCATGGACAGAGAAACCTGGCAGGCCATGGGGTTGCAAAAGAGTTGGACATGACTTAGCAACTAAACCACAACAATAACAATCATTCATTGTGTGAACATAGTTTTTCACTTCTCCAGGGCAAATACCTAATAGGCTTGCTGGGTCATATGATGAATGTATATTTATTTTTATAAGAAACTTCCAAGCCGTCTTCAGATAAGCATTATTATTTTGCATTCCCACCAACAGTATATGTGTTTTTTACTTGCTCCGCATCCTCACCAACATTGTATTGTAACATTTTTATCTTATACATTCAAACAGGTATTTGAAATGCTTTCTCATCATAGTTATAATTTGTGTTTTCCTAATGACCAGTGAGGGCTTCCCTGGTAGCTCAACTGGTAAAGAATCTGCCTGCAGTGCAGGAGACCCTGGTTCAGTTCCTAAGGGAAGATCCCCTGGAGAAAAGGATAAGCTACCCACTCCAGCATTCATAGGCTTCCCTGGTGGCTCAGGCGGTAAAGAATCCGCCTGCAACGTGGGAGACTTGAATATCTTCATGTGTTCATTTTCTGTGATTGTGTCTTGCTGGGTGAACTGCCTGTTCAAGTCTTTTGCCCAGTTTTAAATCAGGTTTGTTTCTTAGTGTTAATTTTGAGAGTCTTTTATATATTCTCAATACCAAGTTCTTGGGATATTTTCTCCTGGTCTATTGCTTGTTTTTTTCTTTTTCCTAATAGAGTCCCTCAAAGGAAACTAATTTTGATAAAGTCTAAATTATCAGTTTTTCTTCTTTTATAGAATGTAGTTTTGCTGTCACATGTAGGAACTCCTTGACTGACCCCAGCTCATGCAGATTTTCTTCTGTGTTTTCTTGGAAAAGTTTTATGGTTTGCTGTGGTTCTTTTTGGGTGTGTGGTTTATTTTGAGCTAATTTTTGTGTGATAGAATGAGCTATAGGTTGAGGCAGGGCCAGGACTAGAGTCAGACTCAAGGTATCAAAAAACTCAGTAATCAAAATAAAATAACATTTTAATGCAACATTATAAAAAATAAAATTAATGCGAAAAATTCATGACAAGTAAAATTCCAAAACTCTAAATAAAAATGGGAACAGTAACACTACTATTTCAAGCTATATTGAGTGAGACAAAAGGAAAAGTGAGTTGAATTGAGGCTGTCTTAATTTAAAATTTTGATATTTTGTTCATCACAGTTTTTTTAGGGGGCCAGGAGGTAGGGTGAAGTACCAGAATTGGGGGAAATAGTAAACTTGATGCTGCTTCAGTGTAGTTTGAGTTCTGGACTAATTTCCCAGTCCACCTACTCCTATTTACTTTTCAAAATCCTCAAATTTGGGTTTTATAACTGCATTCAGAGAAAGAGACAGAGTGGAATGTGATCCCTCTATTTCACCCAGCACCAGGAAATTTTTTTTTAATTAAAAAATGATAACAATGATGGGAAACACTGTATGAAATACAGTGTTTAAATAGTATTTAAATAGTTAAATAGTACAAATTGCAGCAGATGTGCCTAAGAGGAATTGTCTAAGACCACCACACATTTGCAGGGACATTCACATTATAGGAAATAAATTGATCTCTCTGGTCCTAGTGCAAGTCGCCTCTCCTATGCTGGTGATAAGTTCCCTTCATGTAAGTACCACAGCAGAGCTGCTGGCTTTTGCTTCATTAGCTGGGGCATCAGGCATATTGTGACTTTGCTTTGTGCTTAGTCACTCAGTTGTGTCCAACACTTTGTGATGCCCTGGACTGTAGCCTGCCAGGCTCCTCTGTCCATGGGGATTCTCCAGGCAAGAATACTGGAGTGGGTTGCCATGCCTTCCTCTGGGGGATCTTCCCAACCTGGGACCAAACCCAGGTCTCCCACATTGCAGGTAGATTCTTTACCATCTGAGCCACCAGGGAAGCCCATGAATACTGGAGTGGGTAGCCTATCCCCTCTCCAGGGGATCTTCCTGACCCAGGAATCAAACCAGGGTCTCCTGCATTGCAGGCAAATTGTTTTTGCTTAGTGTCTCAATATTGTTGTCCAGAGCCCATCTTCTTGCCTACCTGAGGACTACGACTCAGCTCTCTTATATGAAAATTAGACTTTTGACAGAAGATTTTACAACCTCCCTAAAGAGTTCATTTCTGTTTATAAAAACTCTCATTACCATCAGCTGTTTTTTTCCCCTTTACTTTTAGCCTACATTCTCATGCTTACAGCCCACATCCTTTACTCTAGTCCTCAAGGAATTGGAAAACAGCTGGTCAACATCCTCTGTTTCCTTGAAGATTATAAAGTTACTGTTCTGTCTTCTCTTGTCTAAGTGAACCAAAGTTAGTTGATATTGTTATTTTAACATTTTCTTGTGGGTTGTATTTTCTCAACACTTCTGTTTTACCTTTGATATGCTTTTCTCAATCATTTCTAGATTCTCCAGTGAGCAAATTGGAGTAAGGGGGCTCCTTGGTGCCATGTGAATGGCCAGAATGTTATATTCCAAAGAGTTAGAACAATATATGGCACATAGTAGGTGTTTGGTGAACATGTATTTGTTAATTTTGCTTTACCTTTTATTATATTTATTTTAGTATATTCTTATTGGTACTTAATATCATAGCCTATTCCATGCCAGCTTCTCTTGCTTTTGATTTTTATTAATAGTTTTTTCTAATTAATTTGGAATTTCAGAACATAAATATGTTTTCTTTTAGATTCGATGAAAGAAGTACAGATTTTGTCTGCTTCTTTAAAACTTAAGATGATCCTTTTTCAGTCTTACTAAAAATAGCTATGTTTTGAGTTCAGTAGAGGAAGCAAATTTACTGTGGATGCTTAAAATACTGGTAATCTAAAACTGTAATGAATATAATTTGTTTTGGTTGTTATATTGTTAATGAGTATGATCTGTTTCCTGGGCCTATTTTGTAGAACACACTCTGCTTTGAAGTAAAAATTATTTGTTGGAATTTGTCACTGTATTTTATCAAAAGTCCAGTCATTATTCTTCCTTAGAAGAGAAGACAAATTCTGATATGCTTATCGCCTCATTTCTGTTCTTATTTCCAGTCTCTTTTCAAAAAACAGTTTATAAATTTAACCAGTAGACTCTTAGTTCAGGAGTGGGTATTTAGATTTTCTATTCAACATTCTCTTCTTTGAAATAATGTTTACTGTAGGAATCCTGTTTCAAAGCCTATAGTGAGTTGTCTATTCCTATAGTTATGTATTTGACAACGATCTCATTTCAGTTCAGTTCAGTTGCTCAGTCGTGTCTGACTCTTTGTGACCCCGTCGACTGCAGCATGCCAGGCTTCCCTGTCCATCAACTCCCAGAGCTTGCTCAAACTCTAGTCCATCGAGTAGGCGATGCCATCCAACCATCTCATCCTCTGTCGTCCCCTTCTCCTCCTGCCTTTAATCTTGTCCAGCATCAGGGTCTTTTCTAAGGAGTCAGTTCTTTGCATCAGGTGGCCAAAGTGTTAGAGCTTCAACTGCAGCATCAGTCCTTCCAGTGCATATTCAGGACTGATTTCCTTTAAGGTTGACAGGTCTGATCTTATGAAGAGCCTATCAGATCCTCCTTCAGGCTTCATAAATCACTGAAGAATGAGGAGTCAAAGAAGGTCTTGTTCAGTTTCATAGTTTATTCATTTTCTAGTGTCATTTAACTCTGCAACATGCTGTATTAAAAGGCATCCTCTGCTTACTTGGTGTCAGCAGTCTTAAGGAAATGTTTGTGTTACTGTTTTACTTCTATTTGTAGTCCTTCAAAACAAGAGAAATAGTCAGTGTTTCCCTTTTGATTAATTAGAAACTTTTTATTTTCCTTCTCTACACAAGAGTTTGGTGTTTTATATAATTGGCATTTAAGCAGATCTATATACTTCCTTGTATAGATGGGATTGCCATAAATGACAAACCCGGAAGAAGACTCACCTAATAGATAACACAGCCCTGAAGGAGAAACATACTGGACTCCATAAAATGTCAAAAAAAGAGAGAGGTTGATTTTGTAGATAGGTCAATTTTGTCGATGTTCAAAATGACACATTATTCTTTATAACACGTATAAACATATAAGACAGCAATGACAGGGCTCTGCAGTCCAACTCCAGCACCACACCACACCCCACTGAGAGAAGACCAAGTAAAGGACTTCATGTCTTGTAGGAGTTTCTATGGCAGACTTCCCTCTCCCAACCAGAATTTGATGAGTGCTCTTTGGTAACAAGTTTTCCAGCTGTTCTATCAGAATTCTGGCCAGACTTTCACAATTCATATTAGTGTGGGAAACAAAGAGTTCTATAATTAACTCATAGTCCCAGGATAGTGTTTTCCCCTTTTCTGGAGTGCTAGATCATCTTGTATGATGAGGGGTTTAGAGACACCCCACAAAGGGCTCAATAAAAGAGTATAATGTGTAACACTTCTTTACCTATACTATATTAAAACAAATAGTGCTTTACATATCCTGTGTAGTTGGTTCATCTCTGAAGACTCAGGTTCTCCTACAGTTTTTTGGTTTTACTTGCTTGATGATTTCTAAGATCTGATCGTATATATCTTCTGCCTAGTAGTTAGTTAGGGACTTAAAGCTCTATCCATTTGTGCTTTGTTTATTTACATAAAGAAAAGATTTATGCTTATTATCTTTATGCCCATCTCAAACTATTGCCAAATGAAGAAGGGTAAAGTGGTCTGGGTCTGTGTGGATTCGATCGAGAGAGATGGCCTTAGGCAGTGCTTCCCAGGCTTTTTCACAGCCTGGTGCTCATAACAGAAGGTACTGTGTGATATTACAGACAGACCCACTCTGTGCTGGCGCTAACTTGCCTGAGGCTATAGCGCCCTAGCCCGTCTCAGCCCCCCAGGACTCCATATCTCGGCACACTTGGTCCATCCTGTGCCCACCAGTAGGGAGTTCTGTGAGAATTTTGGGGATGTGCCTGCAGTGAGTGCTTCTAGGTGGGTATTTGCCTTGACCCACCGCTGGCGTCACTCACCCTGGGGACTCTAACTTCCCTCCACCTATTTGTTTCCTGCTCCTAGACTGTCATTAATCAAAATAATTATCAGATTTCTTCAGTCATTATTTGTGCTTTTTTTTTCTGCCTTTGTAAGTTCTTCTCAAATAGCAGACTGGAGCAAACTGCCATTTAGTGTTTTGAATTAGATGAAGAAGATTGTATTTAATTTTCTTACCCAAGAGACCTTCCATTTTCTCTGAGAACTTTTTCTCGTGATGAAATTCTTTAGGCAAATTTATTATCAGCTACAGATGTGATTCATTTTGTGCCAAGGACAATTACCAGTTTCCAGATTTTTACTGCTTTAACAGTTACCTTAATTTTAGAACAGAGTCTGTAAATAAACTGACTTTAATAAATGTATTTTCCATGAGTTTGATAGGACTTAATTTGATAATTAAATGCCAGTTTTCAAAAAGTTTTCACCAGGGCTTCCCTGGTGGCTCAGATGGTAAAGAATCTGCCTGCAGTGCAGGCGACCCGGGTTTGATCCCTGGGAAGATCCCCTGGAGAAGGAAATGGCAACCCACTCCAGTATTCTTGCCTAGAGAATTCCATGGACAGAGGAGGCTGGCTTCGGTCCATGGGGTCCCAAAGAGTCAGACAACTGAGCTAGTGACATTTTCACTTTCTTTTCAAAAAGCATAATCTGTGCATCTGTACCAGATATTTATGGCAGGTATAGAGCAATGCTTTTCCTTGTTTGCTTGTTTTCAACAATCCCTACATTTATAAAAGTGCCACAACATTTTCTTTTCACCATTGGGCTTCTATCTGGTTTATCAGAGAGAGAATTGTTTGGGGCAGGGAAGAAGGGAGATTAAGAAGATTTTCAGCGAAGAGTGACAATTGCTACCTGTCTGGCCCTCTGATGGAACTTCCTTAGAGTTGGAGGAATGTGGAGGGGAAAAAATGGATAGGCACGTGCTCACTTAGAAGAGCAGAGAAAATGTCTTTAATCATTTTTGTTTGAGGGGTATCTCCGTGAAGATCAGGTGGGTGAAAAAATAAATAAATAAATAAATAAAAAATAAAAATAAAAAAACATCAGGTGGGTGTTGAGGAGTCTTATTTATTGTAGACAAAGGTTTACTCAGCAGGTTTGCTTCCTGAACTTGAAAGGAGTGAAACTAAGCCCGATGGCCCAAGCATACTGCAAAATAATCCAAGTTTGGGAAAAGCAGGGCTTTAGGAGGACCAGACAAATAACCTGGAAAAGTTTAAAGCGTTCCTACTGACTCTTCTGCCTATCTGGTTCAGTATTTTAATGTGGAAAGCAGTTTTTCTTTCTCTGTGAAATAAAGCTTGGGTTTGTGTAAATCCAAAGAAAATGTTTCCACCAGTACCTTTCCATTTTCTTCTGCCTTCTTTTTCTTCGTTGTGGACGCACATCTCGATCTGTGTTCTTAAACTTGGGCATCAGCATATACATGGCCTTCCAGATGTATTGGGCAGTCCTGAGGGCGTGCACGACCATGAGACTGCCTCTACACACATGTGCAAAACTGTGTGAAAGTCCCCTTCACAGAAGTGTGTGAGGCTCTTACCTTTGAAAATTTTGGAAAATACTTCTCCCAAGGAATCTGTGAGTTAGCTTATCCATTCTTGTATTATATGACAAAAACCAAACATGAAAAAACCAGATGGAGTTTCTTTTACAGTGTGGGTCAGCAGCTGGGAAGGATCAGGAAAGGGTGTTTCATCATGATCATGTTTAAGATATAAAATTAGGAAGGGTGCTGGGCTTCTTTTAGCGTGTGAAGTTGAATAAGGGCGGTGTTTGGATATGTGCATTACTGACACCTAAGATGTTCTGCAGGCATTGATTTCTTTTATAGTAACATTTGTGAACTGGGCAGTAGCAGGCTTTTTCTTTTATGATTTTAGTAATCATCATCTGCTTTTTAGTATAAACTTGCTAGGACTTCTTCTGAGTTAGGTAGGTTTGGAGATTATTTAAAATCTGCAGCGTCTTTTCCTTCCCATCTTCTAAAACAGAGCTTTGCATGATTAGGAGGTATAAAGGAATGAGCATGGGAGTCGGGAAAACCTCCCTGAGCATCCCAGCTCCTCTGTGTACAAGTTTTCGGTGACCTTGAGAATGTTACCCTGCTTCCTACAAGCCTCAGTTTCTTCTTCTTGTGAAATCGAGGTGAGATCATTAGTTGTGTAGTGTTGTGAGGAGTCAGCTACTTTTATAACATAAAGTTGCAGATAACCTGATAGTTCCTTTCCACCCGTGTCCTAAAATACAAATTCATTTCTCTCATTGATTTCTTCCTCTTCTTATTTGCTTCCATCACATCAAGTAAACCAAAAAACCACAGCAATAAATTATTTGGGGTTTTTATGGCGTTTTTACTTTTGCAGAGGGGTAATTCCAAAGTTCCTGTTTTGGAATCTTGACACTGCTTTTTGTACACAGAGTGTTTCTTCTTCTCTGCTCCACCCCCCTCTCTCTTCTTTGGCTTCTGCAGAGAAGAAAGCTCTCTATGTTGAGCTCTTTAAAGTCTGGTTACTGCCCTGTCATCTTGCTCACGATCTCTAGCACCAGTTACTCTCTGGCTGCTGCTAGAGCTGAGTACTTTGGAGGCAGACTGCGGTTCCTCTGCACCGCCAAATTATCTAAAATGACAGTAGCTTTTGGTTCAAAAAGCTAAATTTAACTTTATGTTGGCACGGGGTTCAATTTAAGTAGCTCGGGGAAGCCAGTGGTGGTTCCACAATGCTTTAGTAAGATGAAGTGGATCAGGGTAAGAATAAAATCCTTTATCAACTTAATAAAGCAAATCATTATATTTAAAATATGCAGACTAACTTCAGAATCTAGTTCTTGGCAGTCCAGTGCTTTCTCTTTGGTCTGTGTAGATCTCCTGTCATGATGGTTCCCTCTGGTCCTTTAATTCAGATGTGTTCTCTGCCCTCCATTCGCTGTCTTACTCAGTAAATCTGTCTGTCTGAATGTGGCAAGCCCCCAGCCGCAGAAGTACCTCTTCAAGAACAGAGGATGGTGGATGAAGTGAATGCACTCTTTCTAAGTAGCTGTAGCTCATTTGTCTTAAGATAGCTCCTTGGGCTTCTAGCAGGCGCGTGTCCCATTGTTGTTATGTAAAACCCAGTATGTGTGTTTGACAAGTTAGCAGCGGGGCAGCTCTGCTTGCTCCCTAGCCTTGCTCAGCGATTGTTTGGTTTGGCAGATGGCCAGCTCTCTGCTATAAGATGCATTTCCTTGACAGGACAAAGTGTGGAGCCGCATTAGCTGCAAAGTTTACAAAGGTTAGCTAAACACACACAATAAATATTAATAAACAAAAAAAAAAGCCCACCCACCTTTGACTTTGAATTCTGTTTCTTCATTCCATGTTTTGGAATCCGGGTAGTATTTGATTAATAACCAGTCTTAGGGTAATTGAGCCTTAAGTATCTTTTGCCTAACTCAGACTGCTCCCAGCGCCCTCATTGGATGCTTGGTGGCTCACCACCGCAGTGGATGGTGCTCTGGAATGACTGTTTAGTTCGAGGGGGCTCACTTGCCTTCTCCTTCCTTCCGTGTAAAAAGGAGGGTGAACGAGCTTCTCCATGAGAGCTTGTGCTGCCCAGTCACGTGCGTGTGAGGGCGCAGGAGGGAAAGACTGAGAGTGGGAATAGAGATGCAGTGCCCTGAGCTTGGACTCCCTGGAAAGCAGTCAGACGTTGGTCTGTTGGCCCAGCCATTGCCTCTCTCTAACATTTACACCCTCAGCGTAGACGGAGAGGGTAACAGTAACCTGCTGCCCCTGGAAACTGCCTGTTTGGCTGGTGTCTTGGAATTTATCAGGCCTATGTTGTGGATCTTTTCCAATTCTGTACCCTGCTCGCTTGACAACATATTTGAGAACCAGTAATCTTAGACTGCTTAGCCAGACCTCTAGAGAACCAAGGAAGGAAAATAACTTTAGTACTATGTCCTTAAAATTGTCCTGAGGCCAATTATGGCAGCTGAGATTTCTAAAGACCCTTGAGAGCCCTTCTCACTGTCTTCTTTTGCCCCTCTGGCTCTTGTTCATCCCTCTTTTCTGGCCCACACTGCGGGGGGAACTAACCCTCTGTGTTTGTATGATACTTGAGTGTAATAAAAATCTGGAGGAATCAAATTATTTCCATAGGCAGTAATGATTTTAACTTGAAAATTGTCTGTCTCCAACCCCACCTAGCAAAGCAATCTATTTAGGTTGGATGAGTTGTAACTTTTAATTCATTCCTGCAGCAAATATTTATTATCAGACGCTAATCTAGGCACTTGAGATCCTTGGCCACACAAAACAGACCAAAAGTAGCCTGTATAGAACATGTATTCTAGTAGGGGAGGCAGACAGGAAGCGTGTGTGCGTGTGTGTTTAGTCTCTTCAGTGTGTCCGCCCCCGCGCGACCCCACAGACCAGAGCCTGCCAGGCTGCTCTTATCTGTGGGGTTCTCCAGGCAAGAATGCTGGAGTGGGTTGCTGTGCCCTCGTTCAGGGGATCTTCCCGACCAAGGGATCAAACCCACATCTCTTGGGTCTCCTGCATTGACAGGAGGTCTTTTACCACTAGTGCCACCTGGGAAGCCCAGACAGTAAGCATAATGAACAGTAAGTTATATATTATGTTAGACGCACGATTAACAGTAAGTTGTATATTATGTTAAAAAGGTGACACATGCTATGAAAACAAGGAAAATCAGGGGAGTTGTGTGGTGCAGTTTCAAATAGGGTGGTCTGAATAGTGATGAGTTAAGCCAAGACTTGAAGGAGATGAGTATTGGCTTGGATGAGCTTATTCTAGCTTTGATGTGAAGTTGTTTGTGACTCTTTTCAAGTTTCCACATACCTGACCTTGATCGTCTAGAGATTTCCAGTAGTCTAGGCCTGGTTCTCAGGTTAGTCTTAGCGATGGAGCACCTTGTAGTCAGGCTGTGCTTTGCAGACCATGAACTACTGATAAACTTAATTCCATCTTACCAACAAGGCAGTTTTGTTGGGAGAAAAGTGTGACTTTTTCTACACATGCACTGTAAAGTAAGTTTCATGAGCACATGCACGAAGGTGACAGTAACCTTACCCCCTAGTCGTTAAACTTTAATTTACTGCTTTCACATTTTACTGAAAATATATGATTTACTATTTTCAAGTTTTCCTATTAATATTCACTCACCATTGTATATGTTTTATCATCTTTTAGCACTTGCTAGTAGACATTGAGTAGCAGATACTATAGGTTTAAAAAAAAATTGTGGGATGAAAACTTAAAATTGTACAAACCTGCCTGTTTACCTTAATTTTCCCCCTGATGGTAGGATAAACACAGCTACTGTGGTTTGATTTTTTCAATAGAACATCTCAACCCTGCTCAGCCGTGCTAGAACCGCTATTCTGGAATATTGTCAGACATGAATTAGAAGCTCTGCAGACACTTTCACATTTCTTACATTTCTCTGTTAGTTTCTCAGAATCTCAGAGTGGGCTTTGTAGCCATTTAACTACATGCATTTTTTCTTTTAAACCAGTCAAGTGGAAGCCAGAATTTCTATCAAAAGGGATTGCAGAAATTACCAGATATTCTATCTTAACAAAAGAACTAGATGGTTGGGGAGAAGAAGCCAAAAAAAAATTCAGCCCAAGGTAGATTTAGAAGACAGAAATTCCATGATTTACATTTTAATATTAGAACGTAACATGGCAATATCTAATTGTACCCTTTCATATTAGTCCTTGTACGTTGCTTGGCACGTGAGAGATTCCTAATAATCGCTGAATTAATGTTTCCACTCATTTCTTGTTCTATCATAGTGAGATCTGCAGAACCCAACGTGGTATTTCTGCCTACCAACCTTAGCCTCCTTCCCCGCCACCCCTTAATTCTATCCCTGCCATCTCTTCCACCTCTGCCCTCTCATTTCAGCAACAATTAAAAACAGGTTGTAGTTCTCAGTGGGAACTTGCAGTTCTTTCTGACCCCAGAACAACAGTTATTTTCCTCACCAGTAATGATTCACAGGAGCATAGCTTCTTCCAGTGAAGCTTCTCCTAACCTGCTTTTCGTTCAGATTAACACCACATCTTTATATTCCGTATCTCTGTTTTACTTCTGCTATTGTCCTGCTGGTTAATCTCACAGATAGGGAGATATTATTCATAGTTCACAAATGTGTGTTGTTCCTGAGAAAGCTTTATGAGATTTGGATCTTTGTAAACTAAAAATAGTAACCACCTGGCCTCAATATGCTATCCAGAGGGGCATACTGTGTGCATAAAAGCATGAATCGCTGAGATCTAAATCTGCTTCACTGGTAAAATGAACCACATTATGTGGGTTCAGCATTCCGAGATGCCAGCCTCACATGACAGCGGAGCTGGGAAGGCCCAGCTTCGTGGTTTTGATGCTGTCCGAAAAGGAGAGGAGAGAAGGCAGGAAGGGGGCAGCTTTTTTATAGAGTGTCGCAGAGATAATATGTGATAGATCAGAACTCAGTGGTTTGGAAGAAAATGCCCTAAAAGCTACAAGTCATCATCAGGGTGACATTCAGTTTGGTAAACTAGCCATCCAAGTACCAGCAGAGTCTTCTTTCCCTTTATTTGTGCCGCATTTAGACGATTCCCATGCCTTTTCCTTTCTAGAGCGTTGTCCGCTGCCTGTGGCACCCAAAGCTGAACCAGATCATGGTGGGGACTGGAAACGGGCTGGCCAAAGTCTACTATGACCCCAGCAAGAGTCAGAGGTATTTCATAAGTGTTGCCGGTTTGAGATGGATGACAACAACTGGGGGGAGGGCTTTTTTTTCACCCCTGCTTTTATTTATTTCCCTCTTTGATGGGGATCCACCCTTTTAGAAAATGCAGCTGGCCCAGAGTAAAGCCTCAAACTCCTCATATTGTGCTTTAAAGTGGATTTAGATAGCTCCTTGATCCATACAGAATTCAAAGTGAAAGTTTCCTGGGGATTTGCAGTTCTTTAGCTGAAATGTTGAGTGCAAGGAGGGGAAAGGCCTGCCCACTCTGCATACCATCCTGGACAGTGGCATTAACAGTGATGCATGTAAGGGATTAGCAGAGCAGGGAACGAACCACTCACAGGAAATGGAACCGGCTTGTCTGTTTTGTTCCCTTTCTGTTTGGGCTTTTCTCAGGTACCGTTTGGACGTTTGGCAGAGTTGTACTCTGCCAGCAGAGGAGGACACCACAGACAGTGTCCCCTTCTACCCCACATCTGCCCAATTGCCAAATTTAAGCATACCAGTGTGTTTCAAGGACCTAGAAAACTCACTGGAGGCTCAGTCAGTACCTCAGTTATTTCTCTTTTCCTTGGGCACAAAGGTAAATGTGTCACCATCCAAAAGAGATGGTCTGTTTCTCTCTATGAAGATACAGTAAGTGATTAGCTAGCTGTTTCTTTAGAATATCTATTACAAAATTCCATATGCTAAATATACTGGGGTCCCCCCATAAACCTGTTGTGGGGTCCCACATTCTTCTAGGGGGAAAGGAAGCCTGTCCTCTATTAGTGAGTATTTATTGACTATAGTTTGGCTCTGCATAGAAGCAGACAGTCCTGTTTCCTTCAGAATTTTCTGGAATTGGAACCTTTGCCCTATAAAATAAAATTATATATTGTGGTCTTTAAGAACAAATAGGATTTTGTTTGTTATTTAATAAAGAAATTAAAAATACTAATGTAAGGATGAAAGGAAGGGGTCCATTTTACTTGAGAAAATGGTGAACCCCATTTGATAGCACCCTTTAGAAGGCACTATCTTTGGACTCTTTTAAAAAATTTACTTACTTGTATTTGTCTCTCCTAAAAGGGATACTCATTGTTGCTAAGGAGAGTGAAACATTCTAAGCACACTTTTGGTTAATCCCACACATTCTTGGGCTGTAGCCCCTTGGCAATCCTGCCAAGCTGACTTGGATCCAGACACTTGTACTCTTGTGTTTGAGATGTGGACAGATGCCACTTGGGCTGTAGACCACCCAGGTTGCTTTCATCTGAGCCATAAACTAAAATTTGAACCCTGTGACCTTTAGGGTGAAAAGGTTGATTAATGTTAATATCTCTTTAAGATCTTAATTTTAGGTTATTTCTATAGATTTTTTAAACTAGCCTTTTGTTTTCCAGTTACCTTTCTAACCCTCTCACACAGTAGTAACCACTGATGCAAAGACTTGCCTTCCATATGTTTAATCTCTTATCACCAAGGGCTCCATCTGTTGCCAGTCCTTAGAAAGTCAAGGACTTGGTGAGTTGGTGTGTATAGTGTGTTCCTGAAAAGTGTCTAATGCTTTTGACATTGACTTTCTGTTTCTAAGACCAAATAAAGGAAATAATTTGCTTTAACTCCTCTCAGGGGAGCGAAATTATGTGTAGTTAAAACCCAGCGGAAGGCGAAGCAAGCAGAGACTCTAACCCAGGACTACATCATCACCCGTAAGTTGTTAGCATGGTCTCTCTGTCACGCATCTGTCTTCTGTTCTAGTGTGCTGTTGATCTCATGGCTTTAGAGACAGAAAAAGCCCTCCAAGTTCAGGCATATATTAAAAAATACCCTATTCACGTGTTTAGGATGGGGAGTCATGTAATCGCAAACTCCTTCAGCTTCTGTGACTCATCACAGAGACAGGGTTACTTCATGTAACTTTCAACTCCAAAAGGAAGAGCCTAAATTCTGTGACCCTGTGACAGATTGATCCAGAGACCTTCAGATGTAAAATGAACTATCTGAGGTACAATCAGAAATCTTATCAGGACAGGGCAGCGTCTCTCAGCTTTGTCACACAGCTTTGTTAATCTGATAGACTTTTGTTTCCCAGGGTCACAGTCTCAAACCTGCCAAGGGTAGCGGCTAGAAAGATCTCAGATGCAATAGCAATTGCTGTTAGCAGGTGTCCCTGTGGACTTTCTCAGTGGCTCAGTCTCAAGCCCAGGGGGCGCTGCACTGCTGGGTTTTCTCCCTGGTGGTGGGTCTTGTATAAAACCAAGTCCCTTGGAGCTGGTGATGAGTAAAAAGATCCCATAGCATTTTTTTTGCAAGAATAGAAGTGTTAAAGTCAGTGTCAGAAGCAGTCTAGCTCATGTAATTACACATGGCCTACTTAAATTCCTGCAGTCATTTGAAGTGAAAAGCTATTTTTCCCTCTCCTAAAAATACTGTTGTGTCATATTGCCCAACAGAGTGATGGGTGGCTGTGTTTCTCAGCTCCCCTAACTCAAGGCAGTCATATTTACTGGTGAGTGATATGGTCCTGGCCCAGGCTGGCAGTGTGCATTGAGGATGGCAGGTATTAGAAGTGTTTTTCAGGTGTTATAGCTATTTCTGTCATTCACATTATAAATTTCCTTTAAACCCTTATTATTATTTTAATTCTCCCCCAGTTTTCTCTTTTAAAGAAGTTTTAATTTGCACATAAACATTCAAAGACATTATTCTGGTACTTTTTGTGCTCATAAATAGATATTTAATTCTTTCCCCAGTAGTCTTCCCCTCTCCACCAGAATATGACACTGTTTCCCTCATAAATTTGTATTTTCTTTTATATTCTGAAACTTAATTCTGACATTGAATGAACAACCAAGAGCAACTGGACAGATGTTACTCTCTGATTTTTATTTTTTTGTCGACCACATTGAAAAAGGAATAAGTCCCTGTTAAGTCACCACGTCAGGAGATTCAGTCACCTCTGTGCATTCAGGACAGCCTCTCTCCCAGTTTATCTGGGATAAGTGTCCCTCCCTTCTGGTTGTTCAGTGTTGTCAACCATTCCTGAGAGGTGGTCACATTTCAGAAATGTGTGAAGTGATTCCAGTGTTTATGAGGCCTCTGAGGAGACCGAGGCTGACAGCAAGCTGTTGGCATTATTCACGTTTGGGTCCTGTAAGAAAAAAAGTAAGAGGCAGTCCCATTAAGTGTTTCTTGTCAAAACCACAGAAGTTAAGTTTAACTGCTGCCCATGGTCTGGTACATGGGGAGCCTCATCAGTGTTTCCGTGACGGTATTTGACAGTATTTCCTGAGCGCCATTAGTTGCCAGGAGAGGTGAACAGTGTGTCTGGTCTCAAATGAAATTGGCTAATTGGTTGCAGTAAGACTGTCTTTTATTATTAGATGAAGGCCGTCATTACGACTTCCATTTCATCTACATTTAGTCATGCTCTAGCTATGTTTTTGGATGGAAGGGTTATTATCATAATGAAATTTTTCAACTGTGACTTCTCCTAGCTCATGCCTTGCCTATGTTCCGCGAACCTCGCCAACGGAGTACAAGGAAACAGCTGGAGAAGGACAGACTGGATCCCCTGAAGTCTCACAAACCCGAACCTCCTGTTGCAGGCCCAGGTGACTGATCTAGCTAGTGACCCACAGAGGGGGTCATTGAGAGCCAGGGTGGGGTAATCGAGACAGAACTTGGAAGATCTTTTGGGCCTGGATACCCGTCTTCAGAGATTTTTACTAAATAGGATTTTTCAAACACCTTCTTTTAGCCTCAGAACTTTTTGCTTGAAGAACTGATGCAGAAGCCCATAAAACTGATGCAAACGGAGCTGCTGTGCTGAAGCAGAGAGAAAGCCCAGAGCCCTTTCTTCTTGGTCTCCAAGTCCTTTAGGTGACCTCACTGGAGCTCTGGGGCTCCTTAGAACTCAGTGTTTAAGTCACTGCTCACCATACTGGCTTAAAATTCAACACTGAATACTTTGGCCGAAATTTAGGCTGGATTAGAGTTCACAAAAGGCAGAAAGAGGCCATCATTTAGTTCTGCGTTGTTAAAAGAGAGCTGCCCATCTCCCTAGAAGATGAATAAAAATCCTTAGAGTTTCTAAGAAAGTAAGGCCAGAAGAAAGCAAGGCAGCGTCGGCCATTATACAGCCGCACCTTTACTAGAATCTCGTTCTCTGTTATCAGCTGCACAGTCTCCATTTGTTCCAGGTTCATAAGCTTATATCACTTATGACTTGTTTATTCATCTGAACCTGACCTCTGGACCTCTGTGTCTTTGGCCTGCCCCTTTAGCATTGAAAAAAATCTCCTATACCAGTCTCAGTTTTTTCCCCATTTTCTCTGCCATCGTCCTCTAATCAGAATTCCTGTATAATATTCTTGCCTGGATTATTAAAAAGCCCTTGTAACTAGGTACTGTCTCAGCTCTCTCTCCTTACTGCTACCTGCATTCGTCTTACAGCTTTTATTCCCAATTCCTGTAGTTTTCATATTGCTGCTGCCCCCACATCTTCAGAAGCTGTGCACTGTCCAGTTGCGTGCCCAGAGATTCAGTTCTCTACAGTCTGACTCTCAGCCGTGTTTGAGCTTTACACCTCACCTCTCTCCTGCTCCAATCTTCTGATATGACTGTTGGTTCATTCCTGCCCCCAAATGCCCTTTGAACTTCCCTCTTTCTGTACTTTTGTATTTGAACTATTCCGTTCATTGAAAATAACCTTCTCTGTCTTCTGACTTCTCCCAAATTGGATGTATTTCTTCCTATAGATCCCCTTCCTGCATCAGCCTGAAGAGTTCTTTTCTTCTTCTAAGTGCTACTGATATAAAGTTACTGGCCATACACATTCTCTGGCAATTATTTCCTGCCTGATGAAATTACTCTTTTAGTGCTACTTGACTTTTCATGTGGTGTTTTGTCTTTTTTTCTCTTTTTAACCTCCTTGAAAAGTCATATGTCTTTTGAGTACTGGGAACCAGGCTAGCAGTTGAGGGTTCAGTGGGGAACAAATTCCTGCCCAGGTGAAGCTTCCTGTCAAGAGCCATTACATATAGTAAAATAATGTCAATCAGTCCATTCATCTTACTTGTTTTCTTTCCTACAAGGTCCTTGGAAGATGGCAAGCCCTAAGATATTCTTATTTAAAACTAAAATAGCATCTAATGATTGTTGGTTATTTTTATTAATTGAATTTCATGTATTCATGCCTGAAGAATTTTTTAAGGCATATACATGGCAAACTGTTTGTATTTCTTCCTACATTGCTGTCATTGTGTAAAATAGGCAACTAAAGCATAATAAAAACATGTTTGTATTTTAAAATATTATGGGGAAGTTGAGCTTTGGTGATGTTCCACTTCGGTTGTGATTACCTTAAATGAAAGCAGAAAGGACGATACTCAAGTACTCTTAAGTGTGCTTCAAACCAAAGTCTGTAGAAGCCCCAGAATGCTTAAAACCTTGATTCTTCACGGAATGTCAAAAATCAGGTCAATCTGAATCCCTGACCCTACGCTGTCATTCATTTAACCTGTAGCCTGGGAGCCAGCAGTGAAGGATTTTCAACCTTGTCAGATAAGCCCAGACTGTATGCTCACTCTGTTCCTGATTTGTTTTCTTCCCTTTGGAACAGGTCGTGGTGGCCGGGTTGGAACCCATGGAGGCACTCTGTCTTCATACATTGTGAAGAACATTGCTTTGGACAAAACTGATGACAGCAATCCCCGGGAAGCCATTTTGCGGCATGCCAAGGCGGCTGAGGACAACCCTTACTGGGTTTCTCCAGCATACTCCAAGTAAGGAACCAGCCTTTTAAAATAGAACATTTTTTATGTTAACAAATTGGGTAGAACATAGCTTTGCGGTTCTAACATCTCCCTTCCTCTTTTATTCTTAAGCATGAGAAATAGGCCAGGTACTAATGGTCCAGAAACATAGGCATTTGTTTATATCTGAGGACTCTAAAATTCTAAATTTTTAAACTAGGCCACTTCCATCAGAGTTATACCAGTATTCTTGTCTGGAAAATTCCTTGGACAGAGGAGCCTAGCAGACTCCAGTCTACGAGGTCACAAGAGTCAGACATGACTGAGCACTCACACAAACCCATTACGGGGGTTCCCTGGTGGCTCAATGGTGTAGAATCCACCTGCCACTGCAGGAGACGTGGGTTTGATCCTTGGTGGGGATGATCGCCTGGAGGAGGAAATGGCAACCCACTCCAGTATTCTTGCCTGGGAAATCCCAAGGACAGAGGAGCCTAGTGGGCTACAGCCCATGGGGTTGCAAGAGAGTCAGACACGACTTAGCGACTAAAACAACAACAAAACAACAAACCAGTTATGTGAAACTCATTCTACCTGTGATTTAAAAAAAAAGGAAGAAAGAAAAAGAAAATCACTGCCTATACGCGTTATCTTAGTTGTGAAAGTTGCTCTGTCATGTCCGACTCTTTGCCACCCCATGTATATACAGTCCATGAAGTTCTCCAGGCCAGAATACTGGAGTGGGTAGCCATTCCCTTCTCCAGGAAATCTTCCCAACCCAGGAATTGAATCTAGATCTCCCGCATTGTGGGTGGGTTCTTTACCGGCTTAGCCACCAGGGGAGCCCAAGAATACTGGAGTGGGTAGCTTATCCCTTCTCCAGGGGATCTTCCCGACCTAGGAATCAAACCAGGGTCTCTTGCATTGCAGGCGGATTCTTTATCAGCTGAGCTATAGTTAGGGTTAAAAACAGGAGAAGGAAATAGCAACCCACTGCAGTATTCTTGCCGGGGAAATCCCACTGACAGAGGAGCCTGGCATGCTGCAGTCCCTGGGATTGTAAAGAGTAGGACACAACTTAGTGACTGAACAACCAAAAGCAAATGAAGAGGAACAGTTTGTAGGATCCATTATTGAGGATTAACTTTTATTTGTGGAGCTGGTTTGTAAGTAATACTTAACACAGGCAGAGTAGAGCCTGCCAGTTCAGATTCCCTCAGTTAGCTTAACATGGGTGAAGCTATGGTTAGACTAGTGGTTAGACTTACAGAAAAATCATAAAAACTGTACAGAGAGTTGTTATATACTTTTCACTCAACCTGCCCTGATGTCAACACTTTACATGACCATAATACATATGGTAGATTTAGTCCTAATATTTTAAGGAATCTCCATAAATAGTCTTTTGAGCTTTGCTTTTTTTTTTTTTTTTCACTTAACAGTATGACCTGGAAATCACTGTCCATCAGTTCATAGAGTTCATTCTCATTCTTTTTCACATTCTTTTTCACAGCTGCATAGTGATCCACTATGTGGCTATACAGTGATTTATTCCACTGCTCTCCTGTGTGCCTGTTTAGATTGTTCCCAGTATTTTGCAATTACTAACATGGTGAACTCTGGGAGTTGGTCAGGGAGGCCTGGCGTGCTGTGATTCATGGGGTTGCAGAGTCGGACACGACTGAGCGGCTGAACTGAATTGAACTGAACGTAGTGAATAAATTTGTGTATGTGTATTTTTGTGTTGTTAGAAGTAAATCAGCTTTTTTTTTGTTGATGTTTTTATGTATTTCTAAAGTTTTCTCTTCGATTATGAGGAAGCTGATATTTATATGCTGGAAAAAAATCCTTTATAAACCAACTCAACTTATGTGTTATACTGATATTGAGCCCCTATATGCAGATCATTATGATCTATGGATACTTTGCCTAAAAGTAAAACACACTGTCTTAGCTTGGGTTCCTTAGAAGCAGACCTTGAGAAAAAGACCCCTGTGAAGATGACTGAAGCCAAGAAAGAGTACAACATTAAACAGAGTTCCAAGAAGGGTCATTTTCCTTAGTATCCCACAGGGTGACCCTGGAGACCCTGGTCAGGGTCACAAGAACTGGAGTGCTTCACTCCAGCATCCATTAGTCATTGGTGATGGCTGGAGGTGAAACTGGGGGGGACACTTAAGGTACTTCCAACTCTCTGGGGCTCCAACAACCTAGAGACAGTCCTCTGACAAAGAGATGGATGCTACTGCTGTGAGTGAAAGCACCCTGCAGAAAAATGATAAAGCGATTTGAGGGCCCCTAGTGGGGAGCATCATATCCTCTACTCTGTGTGTTGTAGCAGAGCAGACTTTATTGTATGACATCAGTGGTGGATGTTCACAACATGTATGAATAACCAGACAACACAGATGGAACGTCTCTGAACGGTTAGTTGGATAATATCACAACAGCTAAGAGGGTCATATCAAGGCTGGCCAGCTAAATAGTTTGCATTTAGCCTTCATTTGTATCAAATCTGTGTGCTATAAACTAATATGTGTCAACACATCCTTGGCACTCAGATATGCTTGTGGGCTTATGGATTATGCCTCTGTTGACACTTCTGTTTCTAATGGAATAGTTATTGTCTATTACCATTAGGGATTTCTTATACTTCAAAAATTTGTTTAGAAGCATACCAAAAATTATCTGAGGAAAGAAGAGTAAACAGAGCATAGTTTAAAATTTGCCAAACATAGTTAAGTATCATTTTGATAGTGAACTGCTCCAAACATATGTACATACGTTTGTACACAGAATAGATTGTTGCAGTGTCTCCACAAATATTGAAAAAATGTCATTTGCTGATTAATTATTGATATTAGCAGCATGAGCTTCCCAGGTGGTGCTAGTGGTAAAACACCCACATGGCCAATGCAGAAGACGTAAAAGTTGTGGGCTTGATCCCTGGGTTGGGAAGATCCCCTGGAGGAGGGCATGGCAACCCACTCCAGGTTCTTGCCTGGAGAATCCCATGGACCGAGCCTGGTGGTCTACAGCCTGTAGGTTGGACATAACTGAAGTGACTTAGCACGCATGCATATGTTAAAATCTTCTCTTTTTTCCCTGTGAGCTTTCTGTTTATGTCTTTTGCCCTTTTGTCTATTGGTCTTTATATTAAGGAGCTTAACCCTTTGTGTGTCATGTAATCCAAGTATTTCTACTAGTCAGTTGCCTTTATTTCTACTTTGTTTATGACATTCTTCCCCCAAGTGAAAAAATTGATTAAATGTGGTCAGACTTAGAGGGGTTTGTTGTTGCTGTTGTTTAGTCGCTAAGTCATGCCTGACTTTTTTGCGACCCCCATGGATTGTAGCCCACCAGGCTCCTCTGTCCATGGGATTTCTCAGGCAAGAATATTGGATTGGGTTGCTGTTTCCTTCTCCAGGGGATCTTCCCAACCCAGGGAACAAACCCAGGTCTCCTGCATTGGCAGGCTGATTCTTTACTACTGAGTCACCTGGGAAGCCCCTGAAAAATTATATCACACACAAATAATTTCCAACATTTGTACCTGCTATTTCTTTATCGTATCTAATTGTACTGACTATTACTGCCAGAACAGTATTAAATAATAAAAGCAATAGTGCACATCCTTTTCTTAAAACATGTGTAATCACCCTTTTTGTAGATGAAAAAATGTCAAATATTGGCAATTTCATATTGTTCAATTTAATGGTATCTCTCCATAAAGCATGACAACTTTTGAAAACATCCACATGCAAGATGTTAGAGAAGATTCAACAAAGATTTATGGAACACCTACAATGTGTCAGATATTGTTCTAAGTTGTGGTTTATGGAGCTTATATTCTGGTAGACAGAGACAGACAAATAAATCCGTAAATGTTAGATGGTAGCAAGTGCAATGAAGAAAGATGAAATAGGGATAAAGGGGCATAGAGTAATCGGGGAGAGAGAGGGGCACTATTTTCAGATACAACAATCAAGATAGAACCTCTGCTAAAGTGGTCTTGGACTTGAGTGGAATGAGGGAATGAGCCCTGCAGGTATCCTAGGTAAAGAAAACACTGTGTGGAGACGAGAGGCATGTTGCTCTGAAATAGATGCTGAGTTTTATTGAATTCCTTTGTCATGTCTCTGTGAATTTCTGCTTGTTGTGTTTTTGTTTGAGTGGGAGGTTTTTCTGGCCACACTGTGTGGTTTATGGGATCTTAGTTCCCCAACCAGGAGACCAGAGATGGAACCCTTGACCTCTGCAGTGGAAGCTCAGAGTCCTAACCACAGGACTACCAGGGGGTTCCCTGTGTACTTCTGCTTTGATCAATGAATATGATTAATCATATTCCAAAACTCCTAATAGTGAATCATCCTAGCATCTCTGATATGACCCTCACATGCTTGTGGTTTGCTCTTTGTCAGGTGTTAGGCTGCCTTCATAAAAACTTCATGTGCTTTCCTTTTCTGGATATACTCTTGAACTGCCTTGTGTACCATTAAATCTATTTGTAAAAATCGGAGAGATGGTCAAACTGTTCAAGTCGGGTGCTTTTGTGGAGGAGAGAGTGAGTAGTAATTCCTTAATCTTTCTCACGCTTGTCTATCCCCTCATGGGAAGTAGACTCTTTGGATTTTCGGACTTTTCTGACTCTGCTTGGTAATTAATATTTTCTTGGAAAAAAATTCGTCCACATTTTCAGCTTTCTTTAAATAGAGTTAATTGAAGCAGAAATTGATTTTGTTCATTAGTTACTCTTACCCAATGGCATTTTCCTGCATCATAGGGTGGTTTAGTATTATTTACAATTGAATAATAATGTTAGCCTCATAGCAGTTCTGCAAAATGGGTTGAATAGATACTGTCATATCCTTACCTTACATGTGAGGAAACTAACAATTTACAATTGAAACTAGAATTAGACTTCATTTCTCTTAATCCCTTGTAGGGCTTCCTTTGTAGCTCAGTTGATAGAGAATCTGCCTGCAATGCGGGAGACCTGGGTTTGATCCCTGGGTTGGGATGATCCTCTGGAGAAGGGAAAGGCTTCCCACTCCAGTATTCTGGCCTGAAGAATTCCATGGACATGTGTAGTCCACAGGATCACAAAGAGTCGGACACAACTGAGTGACTTTCACTTTCCCTTTCTCTCGATCCCTAATTTAATGAGCTCTTCAGAGGTCTGTGGTCTCTCTCAATATACACCTTCCTGATGCTACGTTTTGCTCCCATCTCTTTCCTTCCATTCAGCTTTGTCACTTCACGTTGATTGCATCCTGAGCTCATGGCGCTGTCTGTGGCGTCTGATTTGTTAGCCTGAATTGCAGTGCAGTTTCTCCTGTGGTCACCTGCTAAAGTATACTATTTTACTGCCAAAGAGTAGAGTGTTTGAAGGGAAGCTAATATTTAAAGGGTCTTTTCGTAAAGGTCACTGTAATTGAGAACGTGTGTCTGATTGTTCTTCTTCACTGCAGTTGATCCGTGTCAGTGATGGAGTGATGAAGTGAAAATTTACTGTGTCTTGCATTAGCCCAGAAAAACACAATTATTGACAGATATTACACAAATCTGCCTGCTTGCCGATGACACATACTCCCCTTTTCTCCCCAGTGATAAGAACAAAGAGCCTTAGAACCCTTTACCTTTATTTTTGAGTACTGAAGTTTCATTCCTGGCACTCGCAATCTAATAGCCCTGAAAATGTTAAAACACAGCAGGATCACAGAGGACTCTGGTTTAGCTACACATGGGCAGATTCAATTACAGTTTCTTGTCAAAAGATGTTGCTGTAGGGAGGGGAAGGGAGCTGGCTGGGGAGGGGGCAGGATAAAGATCCAGAATGCTATTAGCTTACACATCCCCGAGGGTAGTTGTGTGTGGGAACCTGAACCCTGGCCAGTAGCCTGACAGCCTGACAGCCGTGGTCACTTTTCTTGCCAGTTCAGTTGCCGTTAGTGCTGGTTCAGTCAATTTAATTTTCAGTGCACATGTCTCATGTGATACAGGATACATGGACATGTGTGTGAGCATTAATTTTATATTAATAACATTAATTTCATATTAATATAATTTTATATCAATTAATTAATATATCATTGCCATCTATAAAGGATCCACTGAAGTCATGTTGAGTTACTAGGCAATATTTCAAGAGGTCAGTCATTGAGTGAGTAAAGATTTGTATCAGGAAGAGACATAAACCCATAGAGAGAAGCATAACTTTTTTCCCCCTGAGTTGTGGTTGCCTGACTGTTATCACTGACCACTGTATTCCTATGTAAAGGCCAGTGTTTCTCAAAGTGATTTTGTGGACTGTCTGTGTCAGAGTCAAGGATGGGAGTGGGAAGGTTAATAATGCATATTTCTAGACTTCACCCCTGGAGAAGGAAATGGCAACCCACTCCAGTGTTCTTGCCTGGAGAATCCCAGGGACGGGGGAGCCTGGTGGGCCGCCGTGTATGGGGTCGCACAGAGTCGGACACGACTGAAGCGACTTAGCAACAGCAGCAGTAGCAGACTTCACCCCAACTCAGTTAGACTGAGAGATTGGAGCTGGGAATCTGCATCTTAAGTTCTCCAGGTGATTATTTTGCCCACCAAAGTCTGGTAATAATTTTTAAAAGTAATTATGTAAAATAAACCACAAGTTATTCACCTTCTAAAACTTCAAATGTATGAAATAGATTATTTTGATTATAGAAATTCATACTGAAGACAAGTTATTTACATAGAAGAACATTTCCCCCAGGGTTTGTTTTTTTTTAATAGTAAGCTGCTGTGTTGTATTTAATATGTAAATTATTTTATCAGATACATTCTATATACAACTTTTGAAAATATAAATTGGGGAATAAAGGATATGGTAATAATGACACTGCTGTTATACCATGCCAGTCATGTTTAAAATTCATATTATATATATTCTTTTAATCCTCACAACAATCCTATGAGAAAGGGATATTATTTTTCCAATTTGGCATATGAGGAAATATATAACTTGACCAAAGCCATACAGGTAGCAAGAGGCCGAATTGGGATTTGAACACAGGTGGTCTGTCTCCAAAGCCAAGCTTCCGCTTTTGAGTACTACAGCATATTGCTTGTCATCACAAAGCAACTGATAGTAGTTATTGGAAAAGTTGAATAATAGTGAAGCCAAAAAGATTACCGCGTGTGCCAGCATGGCGTAGTGGAAGAATGCTAGACTAGGAATCAGAAGTCCTGGGGTTTAGTTCCCGCTCCAGGGCTCACTTAACCTTCATGAGACTCTTTCCCCATGTATGAAGTAAGAGATTAGGCTACACTAATGCCCAGCTTTTGTGCATGTTTTCAAATAGAAATTGTGGCACACTGTTACATACGTTTTGTAAAAGTGAGCTTAGGGAGGGCATTGATGTTACCTGGGTTGCCTCAGGCCTTTTCAAAGATTTAATCATTCTAACTTGTTTGCCCACTTATTGATAGTGGTTCTAGAAGGTTCTTTTTGTTTTGTCCTCTATTTTTTCCCCCAGTTTCCACAGGTTTCATGTATGTCCCTTTTCCCACTCACCCAGCCTTGGAACTCTCGCACAAGCATTATGAGTTAGCATATCCTGTTTAATGAGTCTGAGATATGTTTAGGTATTTTCCAAAATATTCTGTCTTCATTTTCTGAAAACGATAGAACATTCTTTTTCTTGTTTTCTCTCATCTTATGCATCCCTAATGTTTTTTATGTGTAACTGAATTACCTCACTGTATACCTGAAACATTGTTAATCAACTATGCTCCAATATAAAATAAATATTTTTAATAAATTAATAATAAAAATTATCTTTGCTTAGCTCTTCACCAAAAAGAAGGGACCATTTCAAGTGGAATCTTTTGGTCAGGCCTTTATTTAATCTTCATAATTCTGCAATTGTGATGACTGGGTCAGAGTTCATCTGTACCGTATTCATTCTAACAGGGTTAACAAGTGTGTCAGATTGTCAAGTCATGGCTATAATTGACTTTGGCTTTGAGGTTTTTGCTTCATAATAAACAATGGGCCCTGAGCCAAAAAAGCTTGTGGTTTACAGTCACATACTGATGACTAAATATTATAAATGATTTCCCCTCATACTCATTCTGTTACCCTGGAGCTCGCTTTATGCTTTTTGAATGAATCATATCAGGAGAATATCCATAACTAAAAAGAATTTGACCTGTCAACTTCCCATTGCACCCACAGACACTTTGAGACTTCTCTCTGGCCTGAGCGCTTGAGGAGGAGTGTAGAAAGCCTAGGTTAGAGCTTAGTCAGAAGAGACAGCCTTTGAATCTTTGAAAGGGCACTTTGAATGTCTTACATAAACACTATATCCAAAAAAAATGCCCTTTTGGAAGATTACAGGGAGAATTTTTATTCATTACTGACTGTTCTACGCAAAATTCCTCTGGATGGAAAAACTGAAGATGCTTTGAGAAGTACTGCTTCAAGTGTGGCCCCAAGTTGGAGGCTAAGGTTTTTCTAAGGTGCCTCCTTTTTATCCCAGGAAGGGGGTTGGTTCTTCCTCGTTCCCAAAGTGGAAATGAGGTGGGACTCAGCTTCTGTTGGGCTTCTGTCATTGTTCTGTGCACGCTATTGCTGGAAGAAGACTCACTTTGTACTAATAACTTTGAGAATTCAGTTTAAAAAACATTCCAAGAGGAACATTCATCAGCAAGAAGTTTCAGCTATTCAGAATTTATAGATTTGAGAAAGGCATTTGCTTAAGCTTTTATATTTACTTCATGAAATATTAACTATTAGCAAGTGCAGAATGTTACTGAAGCTAAAACAGCAAAAAAACCATCACCCCTCCTCTGATTAGTTTATTTAACTGTTAGCGGTGATAACTATCTTGCTGTCTAATCTGCTCTCCTTTTCTTGGCAACTCTAATAAACAAGATGACACATATAGTCAAGTGAAAAATGTTTACTATTTGCCAAATGAGTTAATCACACTGGAAAATAAAAATTTCACATCAGCCTTCTGTAAGTTTATTTTCAGTTAACACTTAGAAAAATGGGTAAGTGTGGGCAGAAAACCAGTGAAACAGAGTCTGGATGAAGTTGGACACTTCACTACTTCCTAGGGAGGCTTATTAGCTCATCCCCCCTCACCTATTGCGTTTGTGTGATGCTTGGGCTTAATGGAATGTTCCTCTTCCTTCCTTTTTCTTCAGATTAGTCCTTTTATAGGATTTTGTTTGGGGCGCCTGAGGTAAATCTGCTATGAGACTGTAAAGTTTGAGTTGACCTGTCTCTTGAGAATTCTAGAGGAGCTGATTAAACAGAAGACAGGAAATGGGTGGTTATAAAATGCCTTCTTGAAGCAGTAGGGTATATTTCTTGCACATCGTTTACTTATATGTATATTTCCCTAGTTGCTGCCATGTCTTCAGTGCCCCTTTGGTTTAGTTTTTCTACTTTTTCCTCATGGAAGCACCCAAAAGAGTCTGTGTTAAGACCAGTGTATGAATTCCATTTCTTCAAGCTGTCCAGAAAAGAATCCATTTTTTTGTGGCCGGTGACAAGGTTAGAAGGGGCTTAGAGGATTTTTTGTTGTTTATGTGTTGGTTTCCTATTGGTTTTAAAAGTAGGAATTTCTGGACCAGCTTTTAAGTGTTTTCAAAACATTTTATCTTTTTGCTTGTGTCATTTTGCTCTTGCTTGACACTCTTGATTTATTTTTACAGATGTTTTCTATGCCAAGGGCAAATTAGGCCACCCCCAGGAAAGAAATCTCCTGATTATGTTCCTGACTCTGCTGGAAGTTGCCTAATCACCTCTGTTCTTCATTGTCTTGAAAAGTGACTAAAGAAGTCTGTTTTAAATGCCCTAAATTATCCTGAATTGATTTTTTTTAATTTTTTGGTCTTCCCTTTGTATGTATTTCCAAAAAATCTCAAAAGAAAAGCTGCTAGAAATAAATTTAAAGATAAAAATTGCTGGCAAGAAAGAATAGCTGCAAGATTTAAAGCTATAATTCTCTCATTTTGCTTCCATAAAACAGTGGCATTCCCTAGACTGGACAGATACACTCATTGCGCTAAGTCTAGTAATATGTTTTGAAGAACCTGGTCTTTCTTCAGCAGACAACATGCAGTTCTTATGGAAGGTGCTGACCTGTGTGTAAGAATGTTGGTTTTGCAGGGGCAGGATAAATTGGCACAAGGGAGACTTGCCTTCCGTGGGCCATATCTCCCTTCACCTCCCCATCCCATTCTCCTGAGAATTAGAGACTGCTCCTTAAAGGGTGGCCCTGTGAGAATGCAAGCTCAGACTTCCTTCACCGAGCCTTCTATAGCATCACACAGGCCCAGCTTCTCTAGATGTGAGAAATACTTTCCTGCAGTTGGAGTAAACTCGCCATGTGTAGCAGTCTGTGTTAAGAACACAGACTCTGCTTTCAGAGCCTTTCTTTCCCAAGCACAGGGAGGGAGGGAGCGGCCAGCCCACACTCCTCCCAGTGGGCTCCGCCTGCCAGTGCTGACAAGATAAGCTTAGGAAATGTTATGGCGATTGGAGATTTTTATTGAATCTAGTAAAACATTTGGATCTGTGTTTGGTAATCTTTTAATTTTTTTCTAGAAATATTTATCTGCAAGCAGTCAGAAACGAGAAAACAAAGTCTGGCCTCGCACCACAGATGGTTTGAGAAGCACTGCTGCAGGCATGGCCTTGGGTTGGAGGCCAAGGCTTTTCCTAAGGTGCCTCCTTTTTTCCTAGGAAGGGGGTTTGTTCTTCCTCATTGCCAAGTTCAGGAGCCTAGTCTTTTCCTTTTTTAATTTTGGTAAAATACACAGAACATGAAATTGGCCATCTTAACTATTTGATGGTATTAAATACATTCACATTGTTGTGCGACCAGTCCCCAGAACTCGTTTCATCTTGCAGTAACTAAGGTCTATGCCCACTACACAGCAACTCTTCGTTTTAGTCTGTTGATATTGTCTTTTGATGTACAGTTTTTAATTTTTATGCAGGCCAGTTTACCTATTTTTCTCTTGCCTGTGTTTTTGGTGTCATATCAAAAAAAATCATGACGAAATCCAATGTCATAAAACTTTCCCCTGTGTTTTCTTCTTCAGGCTTTATCATTTTTGCTCTTAGGTTTAGGTCTTTGATTGATGCTGAGTTAATTTTTGTACATGGTATAAGGTAAGGGTCCAGTTTCATTGCATATGGGTATACAGTTTTCCCAATGTTTTTTTGTTGAAAAGAGCCCAGTTTTATACTCAGCTATTATCTACCTGGGCAGCAAAATGAAAGGAAAAAGTGATAAGCAAGCATTGCTGGGAAAATTTGAGCACTGGTTTATGCCTTGATTTTGGCAATTTGGGGAAGGGGAACATGGCTATTGAATGCTCAGTGGAACACGAGAGCGCAGTGTCATGCTTTGATGTGTTCACGTAATACAGCTATTTTGCTGACAGCATTTTTATTAGTTCAAAAGTGGCATTTAAAATAAATTCATGGAGTTTCACAAATAAGACCTTCCAACCTTCCAAACAAGTTGATATCCCTTGAGTTAAAATACCTGGAGAGAAAAAGAAAACTGTTGTGGTCTGGTAATTGAAAGTGACAGTCTTAGTGACCCTCATATGAAAATTTACTCAATGAATTTGGCTGAGTTCAATTATAGGGAAGGGGAAAGTTATCTCCTTTGAAAAACTAAACTCTTTTTCTTTTGTCTTGGCTTCTAGGAAATTTAGTGCTAAGTTTTATGCTTGGTTATATATCTTTTCATCTTTTTGTTCTTGACCTTCTACTTATTTGTTTTGTTTGGATTTTCTTTATAATTCAGTTTTATTGAGGTATAGTTTATTTACAATAAAATACAAAATGCACCCTTTTCAAGTCTTAACAAATGTTTACACCTGTAATCACCACTTCAGTCAAGATTATACAATGTCTCTATTCACACAAAGCGTTCTCCCATGCCTCTTTGCCATCATTACTGCTTTTCTGCCCCTTGTTAAATAGATCCATTGATTCTATGCCCTTCAGTGTTTGCCACTAACCTACTAAAAATACTTCTGGAAGTAGGTGGATTATAAGGGGAAAAAAGTGACTACATAAATGAAATAGCCTTTTCAAGCTCTAGGTTTTCTTCCTGTGACCTGTCATTCAGTTTCTTTTTTTATATCCCAAAAAGGCGGCACTACAACTTCATAAGGACTTTTCTCATTGCAGCTAACTCTGATGAGCTATGAAGCATTCCCAGCTATCTTTAGAAGACCTTGTTCTGTTTAGTCTTGTAGAAATTAAATAGCTAGTTCTAAGGATTTATTTTTAAACTCCCAGCACATTTTATTACAAAGTAGATAGAAGAGCATTATCTCAACATAAAGGATATTTCACTTAAACACATTTTAACTCATGGTAAAAGTCACAGTATTGCCTTCAGTTTGTGTGTGTGCGCGCATTTTTTGGAATATATTGTTGCAAACATCCTCAGTACACATGCACCATGAAAGAAAGTAAAAGTGAAAGTTGCTCAACCGTGTCCAGCTGTTTGCGAACCCATGGACTGTAGCCTGCTAGGCTCCTCTGTCCATGAAATTCTCCAGGCCAGAATACTGGAGTGGGTTGCCAATCCCTCCTCCAAGGGATCTTCCCAACCCAGGGATCAAACCCAGGTCTCCTGCATTGCAGGCAGATTCTTTACTGTCTGACCACCATGAAAGTGAAGTCGTGTCCAGCTCTTTGCAACCCCTTGGACTATAGCCTGGGGCTTCTCTGTCCATGGGATATTCCAGACAGGAGTAAGGGGATCTTCCCAACCCAGGGCTAGAACCCGGGTCTCCTGCTTTGCAGGTGGATGCTTTACCTTCTGAGCCACCAGGGAAGCTCCTGAGCACCATGGATGGTGCTAAATAGAGGAAACCAGGCACAAAATAATAGGCATTCTACAGAGACAGGATGGACACAGTGAGGCTGCTCTGTGAGACCAGGAGTCAGGATACAGTGATCCTGGGTTGAGGGTTAGTGACTCGAAGGGAATATGAGGGGCTTGGGAGCAAGCCATGCTGTTTCTTCTTAAGGGTGTTGGTTTCATGGCACACAGAGTTTGTGAAAATCCAGAGAACTGTACATGTGTGAAATAATGCACTTCTCTGTCTGTATTATACTTGAGTTAATGTTAAAAACACACACTTCATCATCATCTACCCTGGGCCTTTAGCCCTTTGGGACCCACTAATCACGTTCAATATCCACATTTAGTGGAGTAGGAAACCAAGCCCCTGAGAGGGGAAACACCTGTTCCAGGTGACAGAGCAAGTCAGGGGCCAAACTGGGAATGAATCCCCAGCCCAAGGCTTAGCTCGAGGGCTCCTCACCACTCCAGGCTTCCAGAGGATTTTTTTCAGCCAGACAAATTTGTTCCTGTACAGGTTTGTCTATACCCAAAGGATCAATATCTTTGCCAGAAAGATGAAATATGTCATGAGCACCAGTTGCCTTGTTGTAGCATGTTAGAAAGTCAGTGGCCCTGCTTTCTAGTAACTCAGCAACTCATGACCTATGAAAGTCTGCAGCTGGTTTTGGAAATGTTAGAGTTATGACTTGTTTATAGATGTCACAACAATGTCTTGAAGTGACAACAAGAAATGTAACCAACTGGATTGTGTATGGGGACAGTGTGGGCTCTAGGCAGATGACTGGAAAGATAGGAACTGTGCCTAACTTGTGCATGAAGAATTCTGGTGCATGCCTTGCATCGAAACAGTGTCTGCCTGGAAAGTGGGTGGGTTATGCTTCTTCCCCAGGAGAATAAAGCAGCAGCGAACAGTAATAATAAGGGTTGTTTTTTTCCTTCCAGTTTTATTGATACAATTGACATATAGCACTGTATAAGTTTAAAGTATGATAGTGATATGATTTACATACATGATGAAATGATTACCACAATGTTTAATGAGCATCCATCATCTCATACAGACACACAATTAAATAGAAAAAAAAAATTTTTTTTCCTTGTGATGAAAACCCTTAGGATTTATCCTCTTAGCAGCTTTCGTATATGGCCTAAGGCAGTTTTAATTCTCTTTATCATGGGATAGATTGCATTCATAGTATTTATTTGTCTTCTAACTTGAAGTTTATTTGACTTGAAGTTAACTTGAAGTTTTCAACTTTTAACTTGAAGTTTTTGACTGCCTTCTTCCAATTTCTCCTCCTCCATCCCCACCTCTGATAACCACAGATCTCATCTCTTTTTCTGTGAATTTGTTTGTTTTGAAGTATGATTGACCTAAAACACTGTGTTGGTTTCTGGTACCCTGCACAGTGATTTGATATTTCTGTACATATCACAGTGATCATCATGATAAATCTAGTTACCATCTGTCATCCTATGGAGGTATTACATAATTGTTGACCCTATTCCCCACTCATTTCATACCAGTGACTCTTATTTTATAACTGTAAGTTTGTACCTCTCATCTCCGTCACCTGTTTCTCTGCTCTCTATACCTCCTCCCCTCTGGCAACCACTTGGTTAGTAATATAAGGTTTTAACCCTGTTTCACTTGCCAGATAAAGGGGATTTTGACATTAGTTTACCACTCTGCAGTGACTTTCCTATTATGAACTGAACTCTAAAAGAAGATGTAAGCTGAAGTACGTCATCTGCAGATGGCATGCTTTAATGGTCCCTCATAATGCGACTTAGCAGCAGCAGCATAATGCCGTAGAGCTGCTTTTAAAAGGAAACCAGCGTTACTGAGAGGGGCATAAATTATGGCCGTCTGATATTTTCCTGCAGTTATTTTCTGTGTGAACGATGTAAAAAGGAATGATGTTGAACCAGGTATGTTGACAAAGCACAACAGGTCCTGATGCAAAGATTGCTCGATATGCTGCTTGTCAGTATTACACCAGTGACGCTCAGTGGTAGATCCTACAATGCTGGATATTCGCATGCATTGACCTGGGTGTTGGGTGGAACGAATGTTCATTTGTTTTTTACTTTTGCTGACAAGTCCAAGTTACCATATATGTTATCTGTTATTTTAAATTCATGAGATAAGAAGACTCTTGCCTCAGATTCTGCTGTTTGTGTGCACTCTAATCAAGTGCATTTGGGCTACTTAAGTCTAGGAACAGCCCACAGAGTTATAAATAAAGACTGTGTAGATTCTTGCCTGGTGACTATAGTTTGGCCTCCCAAACAGTCCTGGTTATTTAGCCCAAGTTTGAGGTGGAGGGTGGTTATGGATGTGTGAGTTTCCACTGAATTTGATACATTTTCATTTTATTTAAGGAAAGGACAACATACGTAGTCTGCCACAGAAGGAAAACCTTTAAAAGAATCTGAACATAATTAAATTTCCATTATCCTTTTCTTTGCCAGAAGGTTAATGATTCTCTAATAATTGAGATGTAATTGATCCCCCAAATGTGCTTCCACTTGATGAAAGTAGCAAAGTCCAATACGCACTTGCTGACTAAATTTTTCCTCTCCTCTTTAACTCTATTTTAGGACTCAGCCCAAAACCATGTTTGCCCAAGTTGAGTCTGATGATGAGGAAGCAAAGAATGAGCCAGAATGGAAAAAACGTAAAATTTGAAGAATCTCCTATGAGAGCTGTTTGCATGAGGGGGAGGGATATTGAACAGGTTTGTTTTTTTAATGAAATAAAAACACATTTTTATGAACAGGTTTTGTCCTTTGCATTATTGAGCCATTCAAAAGGTTGGTAGCTACCCTTCACTAAACTTGTGTTTACATTTTCTTACCTATGACTATTGAACTGTATTATAAGTAAATAAGAAGTAGATTCTTAGCGTATTACCAAGTACTTTCAGTATTTGAAGACTTTATTCAACAGTTATTGGTCTTATACAAATTGTTATAACCTTGGTGGAGGGGAACATACACTGAGACGTACATCTGTCGTGAGCAATTCTAAGAGCACGGTATGGAAATGAACATCAAAATGGTTAATATCTCTGTATAATTTCACAACAGTTGTTTACATGACTGCAAATAATTAGGCTGAGTTCAAACTGAAAGTTTGAACCATTGCCATACTAGGAAACAACGTGTATCTGATTATCCTAGAACAGCAGAAAGCAGTGATCAGGAGTTAGGAAGTGGGCTTTGAAATAAGACCAGTGTGGGTTCAAATCCTGGCTCTGCTCTTTACTGTCTGGGTCACTTTAGGAGAGT
Source organism: Ovis aries (assembly GCF_016772045.2). Classification (NCBI taxonomy): domain Eukaryota; kingdom Metazoa; phylum Chordata; class Mammalia; order Artiodactyla; family Bovidae; genus Ovis; species Ovis aries. Next base: position 36,853,670 of record NC_056069.1, on the reverse strand, counting down.
TATTAAGCTTCTCTCTTCTGGACCAGGGCTCCCCAACCGCCAGGCCACGGACTGGTACCCCTTTCAGATCAGTGGCTGCATTAGATTGGAAATAAAATGCACAGTAAATGCAGTACACCTGAATCATCCTGAAAGCATCTGCTCCAATCCCCACCCAGGTCCGTGGAAAAATCATCTTCCATGAAACTGGTATCTGGTGCTAAAGATGGTTGGGGACCACTGTTCTAGACTCAGATGATGATACTATAACCTTCGAAGGTTTGTCAGAGCATTAGATTAGACATACGTGTAAAGCATCTAGTATAGTGCCTGACATGCAGTAAATATAACACTAAATACTTGCTCTTTTAAAACAGAGCTAGTGATAATGACTTAGTCTGGTTTTTATCTGTATTAGAAAAGCATAGAAGTGCTTTGTAAATTAAAGGCTGTGTAAGTAGAAGACTTTAAAAATCATTCTGAGAGATATTTGTACTTTTGTGATTAGAAAGCTAAATAAAAAATTGGCAGTTTGTCCAAAGTAATAATGAGTCATTAGAATAAAATCCTGATTCATTCTCAAAGCATGAAAAGGTCCACTTGTATTGTGAGTAACAATAAGGAGGTCATCTCTGTGCTAAATCTGCCTTCTCTCCCCTAATTTCCCGTCAACCCAGAGTAGTTTTTGCCTGTCAGATCATCTCCACTAGATAATTCAGATTCTTTAGTACTTTTGCCTTCTGCTCTCTTCCTCTCTTCTATCCCAGTGAACAAATTAGTTATGAAAGTGAATGATGACCCAGAATGTGTATCAGAAAGCTCCAGTTTCTGAGAGCTTCACATACCACCCTTCCCCACACCTTCTCCTTGAACAGCCATTCAAACTCATACAGATTTTTTTTCCTATAGTTCTGAGGTGGCAATGGGCATTTTTAAATTCTAGAAACCTTCAATCTTGTAAGCTATTTTCTGTCCTGTTCTTCTCCCATCCCCATCTTCATCCCATGCCCCTTCCTTTGTCACTTAGCTTAATAGGTAATAAGAGGAAGAACTCGCATTTGCTGAGTGCCTACTCTCCGATGACTACTATTTTTTAAATTAATTTTTAGTGGAGTATAGTTGCTTTACAATGCTGTTAGTTTCTGGTTCAGTCACTCAGTCGTGTCCAACTCTTCGCAACCCCATGGTCTATAGCATGCCAAGCTTCCCTGTCCTTCACTATCTCCTGGAATTTGCTCAAACTCATGTCTGTTGCGTCAGTGGTGCCATCCAACCATCTCATCTTCTGTCATCCCCTTCTCCTGCCCTCAGTCTTTCCAAGGATAAGGGTCTTTTTAATTGAGTTGGCTCTTCGCATTAGGTGGCCAAAGCATTGGAGCTTTAGTTTCAGCATCAGTCCTTCCAATGAATAATCAGGTTAATTTCCTTTAGGATTGACTTGTTTGATTGCCTTGCTCTCCAAGGGACTCTTAAGAGTCTTCTTCAGCACCACAGCTCAAAAGCATCCAATTCTTTGGCACTCAGCCTTCTTTATGGTTCATCTCTCACATCTGTACATGACTACTGGAAAAACCGTAACTTTGTCATAGCTTTTCTTCCAAGGGACAAGCATCTTTTAATTTCATGACTGCAGTCACTGCAGTGATTTGGGAGCCCAAGAAAAGAAACTCTGTCACTGTTTCCACTTTTTTCCCATCTATTTGCCATGAAGTGATAGGACTGGATACCATGATCTTAATTTTTTGACTGTTGAGCTTAAAGCCAGATTTTTCACTCTTCTCTTCACTTTCATCAAGAGGCTCTTTAGTTCCTCTTCACTTTCTGCCATTAGCGTGGCATCATCTGCCCATCTGAGGTTGTTGATATTTCTCCCAGCAATCTTAAATCCAGCTTGTGCTTCATCCAGCATGGCATTTTTGCATGGTGTACTCTGCATACAAGTTAAATAAGCAGGGTGACAGTATACAGCCTTGATGTACTTCTTCCCAATTTTGAATCAATCGTTCTTCCATGTTTGGTTCTAACTGTTGCTTCTTGACCTGCATGCAGGTTTGGCAGGAGACAAGTCAGGTGATCTGATATTCCCATCGCTGTAAGAATTTTCCACAGTTTGTTGTGGTTCTTCTACACAGCAAAGTGAATCAGCTATCTGATGACTCCTATCCTAAACTCTACCTACATTAGCTCATTTAATCCTCATAAAAACCCCGTGAGTAGGTAAAATAACTAAACCCATTTTACAGATGAGACAAAAGAAGTCCAGAACATCAAATAATCTGGCTAAGATTGCATTTAGGGATGACTGTATGGAGACACCCAAGATCCCTAAACGTCAGTAATTAACAAATTACTGCTCTAAATTTTCTATTCTTATTGAAATGTACTTCATCTAAAATCAATTACAGACCACTGTTTTGTTCCAGCTGCTTAGGATTTGTAAATTTATTGCCTCTTGGATAAAATTTACTGAAATCATGTCAGATTTTTTCCCGTCTTAACATAAACATTGCACCATATGGAAGTATTCGTCTTGCCGGGAGGGCTGGAGTGAGAAGCAAAAACTTGATCATAGTGGTCTTGGCGGAGTCTGCTATGATGTAAGGGAAGGGGAAATTGTGCAAATTTAGCACTAAGTTGGTTTTTCTCATTATTACCTAGAGCACAAATGGCCCTTCTCATGCTTGAGATGCTCCCTCTCACTTGGGGGACTTTTGTAAAAAAATTATTTTTTCCACACAAGATTATCGAAATACACATAAGAATTGCCAGTCTCAATTTTGGCGAGGAAGGACCTGAAGGAACCAGGATTGGACACAGAGGGGGTGCTCATTTCATCCGTTGTTTCAGTGCCAGGATGGTGACCCCACAGGCCTCACCCTCTCAGGCCCCTCAGGCCTCTCTGCCCCATATAACCTTGTGTTCCTGATCCTGGTCAACTCCATTTCTGTTCACTCAAGTAAGGAACCTGAAAGTTAAAATAATGACTCCTCCTTCACCCCCACTCCCACCTCATCTAGTTACTTGCTGGTTTCTATTTGTGCTGTGTTCTGAATCGCTCATATTTGACCTCCACGGCTTTCCCTACCACCCTGACTGGAATTGAGACCTCCTTTGATCCCTCACCAGAATCTCTCAGGAGCCTTCCTCCCAACTTGTCTGTTTTTCATTTGGTCCTCATCTAATCCATCTTTTTTTTTCTTCTACTATCAGAATTAACTTTCTAAAACCAAATCCTGTCATTTCATGCCTCTGCTTAGAGCCTTGCAGTAGCTCTCTCTCTAATCCATCTGTGTGGCCCTGGGGGCATTGACATCCAAGATTCGGCCTCTCCTGGTCTTTTTTTTTTTCCCACTGATTTTAATAATTTATCACAGCTAATTTTTTCAAAAATTTTAATTGAAAGATAATTGCTTTACAATGTTGCATTAGTTTCTGCCATACAACAACACAAATCAGTTATAACAGTAGACTGATTCTCCTGCTCTTTCTTCCTTTAACTCTTGCTGATCTCACACAGCACGTGGTGCTGGAAAATATTCTTGAGGGTCCCTTGGACTGCAAGAAGATCAAACCAGTCAATCCTAAAGAAATCAGTCCTGAGCATTTATTCAGGACTTTTGGCACTTGAATGCCTTTGCACATGTCCCTTTGTTGTCTGCCTGTTTGTTTTTGAAATTGGGGAGCATTCCACCTTCCTTGAGCAGCCTTCCCTGACCCACCCAGATGGACAATTATTTCCTCCCTCCTAGGCCCCCATGGCTGCTTGCATACCTCTCCACTGCACTGCAGCCTTCTTTGATGTTGCACTGTAAATCTGTATATGTGAATGGCTTGCGGGCCTGAGGGTGTCTGTTTCCCCCACTAGGAAATAGAATGTAAAAACTAAAATACATTGGGTTCTGTGAATATTTAATGAGTTTGTTTGAAAAATGAGAAAAGCGGGTTTTTTTTTTTTAGTTTTATTAGAGTATAATTGATTTGCAGTGTTATGTTTCTACTGTACAGCAAAATGAATCTGTTATACATATATTTCAGACTCTCCCATACAGGCCATTACAGAGTATTGAGTAGAGTTCCCTGTGCTTTACAGAAGGTTCTTCAGTTCAGTTGCTCAGTCGTGTCCGACTCTTTGTGACCCCATGGACTGCAGCACACCAGGCCTCCCTGTCCATCAGCAGGTTCTGGAGTTTACTCAAACTCATGTCCATTGAGTTGGTGATGCCCTCCAACCATCACATCCTCTGTCATCCCCTTCTCCTCCCACCTTCAGTCTTTCCCAGCATCAGGGTCTTTTCAGATGAGTCAGTTCTTCTCATCAGGTGGCCAAAGTATTGGAGTTTCAGCTTCAGAATCAGTCCTTCCAATGAATATTCAGGACTCTTTTCCTTTAGGATGGACTGGGTGGATCTCCTTGCAGTCCAAAGGACTCTCAAGAGTCTTCTCCAACACCACAGTTCAAAAGCATCAATTCATCGGCTCTCAGCTTTCTTTATAGTCCAACTCTGATATCCATACATGACTACTGGAAAAAACCATAGCTTTGACTAGATGGACCTTTGCTGGCAAAGTCTCTGCTTTTTAATATACTATCTAGGTCGGGCATTTTTCTTCCAAGGAACAAGCGTCTTCTAATTTCATGGCTGCAGTCACCATCTGCAGTGATTTTGGAGCTCCCAAAAATAAAATCAGACACTGTTTCCACTGTTTTCCCATCTATTTCCCATGAAGTTATGGGACCAGATGCCATGATCTTAGATTTCTGAATGTTGAGTTTTAAGCCAACTTTTTCACTCTGCTCTTTTGCTTTCATCAAGAGGCTCTTTAGTTCTTCAACTCCTGCCATAAGGGTGGTGTCATCTGCATATCTGAGGTTATTGATATTTCTCCCAGCTATCTTGATTCCAGCTTGTGCTTCATCCAGCCCAGTGTTTCTCATGATGTACTCTGTATATAAGTTAAATAAGCAGGGTGACAGTATACAGCCTTGACGTACTCCTTTCCCTATTTGGAACCAGTCTGTTGTTCCATGTCCAGCTCTTAACTGTTGCTTTCTGACCTGCACACGGATTTCTCAAGAGGCAGGTCAGGTGGTCTGGTATTCCCATCTCTTGAAGAATTTTCCACAGTTGGTTGTGATCTGCATAGTGAAAGGCTTTGACATAGTCAGTGAAGCAGAAATAAATGTTTTTCTGCAACTCTTGCTTTTTTGATGACCCAGTGGATGTTGGCAATTTGATCTCTGGTTCCTCTGCCTTTTCTAAATCCACCTTGAACATCTGGAAGTTCATGGTTCACATACTGTTGAAGCCTGGCTTGGAGAATTTTGAGCATAACTTTGCTAGTGTATGAGATGAATGCAATTGCGTGGTAGTTTGAGCATTCTTTGGCTTTGCCCTTCCTTGGGATTGGAATGAAAACTGACCTTTTCCAGTCCTGTGGCTGCTGCTGAGTTTTCCAAATTTGCTGGCATATTGAGTGCAGCACTTTCACAGCATCATCTTTTAAGATTTGAAATAGCTCAACTGGAATTCTATCATCTCCACTAGCTTTGTTCTGGTGATGTTCCCTAAGCCCCACTTGGCTTCACATTCCAGGATGTCTGGCACTAGGTGAGTGATCACACCATTGTGATGATCTGGATTGTGAAGATCTTTTTTGTACAGTTCTTCTGTGTATTCTTGCCACCTCTTCTTAAAATCTTCGGCTTCTATTATGTCCATACCATTCCTGTCCTTTATTGTGCTCATCTTTGCATGAAGTGTTCCTTTGGTATCTCTAATTTTCTTGAAGAGATCTTTAGTCTTTCCCAATCTATTGTTTTCCTCTATTTCTTTGCACTGATCACTGAGGAAGGCTTTCTTATCTCTCCTTGCTATTCTTTGGAACTCTGCATTCAAATGGGTATATCTTTCCTTTTCTCCTTTGCTTTTCACTTCTCTTCTTTTCACAGCTATTTGTAAGGCCTCCTCAGACAGCCATTTTGCTTTTTTGCATTTCTTTTCCATGGGGATGGTCTTGACTCCTGTCTCCTGTACATGGTCACGAATCTTCATCCGCAGTTCTTCAGGCACACTATCAGATCTAATCCCTTGAATCTGTTTCTCACTTCCACTGTATAAGGGATTTAATTTAGGTTATACCTGAATGGTCTAGTGGTTTTCCCTACTTCCTTCAATTTAAGTCTGAATTTGGCAATAAGGAGTTCATGATCTGAGCCGCAGTCAGCTCCCGGTCTTGTTTTTGTTCACTGTATAGAGCTTCTCCATCTTTGGCTGCAAAGAATATAATCAATCTGATTTTGGTGTTGACCATCTGGTGATGTCCATGTGTAGAGTCTTCTCTTGCATTGTTGGGAGAGGGTGTTTGCTATGCCCAGTGCGTTCACTTGGCAAAACTCTATTAGCCTTTGTCTTGCTTCTTTCTGTATTCCAAGGCCAAATTTGCCTGTTACTCCAGGTGTTTCTTGACTTCCTGCTCTTGCATTCCAGTCCCCTATAATGAAAAGGACATCTTTTTTAGGTGTTAGTTCTAGAAGGTCTTGTAGGTTTTCATAGAACCATTGAACTTCAGCTTCTTCAGCATTACTGGTTGGGGCATAGACTTGGATTACTGTGATACTGAATGGTTTGCCTTGGAAATGAACAGAGATCATTCTGTTGTTTTTGAGATTGCATCCAAGTACTGCATTTCCGACTCTTTCGTTGACTATGAGGGCTACTCTATTTCTCCTAAGGGATTCCTGCCCACAGTAGTAGATACAATGGTCATCTGAGTTAAATTCACCCATTCCAGTCCATTTTTGTTTGCTGATTCCTAAAATGTCAATGTTCACTCTTCCCATGTCCTGTTTAACCACTTCCAATTTGCCTTGATTCATGGACCTAACATTCTGGGTTCCTATGCAGTATTGCTCTTTACGGCATCAGACCTTGCTTCTATCACCAGTCACATCCACAACTGGGTGTTGTTTTTGCTTTGGCTCTATTTGTTCTTTCTGGAGTTGCAGTAGGTTCTTCTTAGTATCTATTTTATATGTAGCAGTGTGTATATGTCAATCCAAGTTTCCCAATTTATCTCTCCCCTCCTTTATCCCCTGATAACCATGTTTGTTTTCTATGTCTATACCTCTACTTCTGTTCTGTAGATAAGTTCATTTGTACCCCTTTGGGGTGGGGGGTGCTTCCCAGGTGTCAAGAGTGGTAAAGAATTTGCCTGCCAGTGCAGAAGACATGAGACATGGGTTTGATCCCTGGGTGGGGAAGATCCCCTGGAAGAGGAAATGGCAACCCACTCCAGTATTCTTGTGTGGAGAATCCCCATGGACAGAGGAGCCTGGTGGGCTTACAGTCCATAGTATTGCAGAGAGTTGGACATGACTGAAGCAACTTGGCATGTACCCTTTTTTTCGATTCTACGTATAAGCAATATCATATTTGTCTTTCTGTGTCCAAGTCACTTCACTCTGTATGTCAGTCTCTAGGCCTATCAGTGTTGTTGCAGATAGCATTATTTTGCTCTTTTTGTGGCTGACTAATACTCCATTGTGGATATGTACCGTATCTTCTCTATCCGTTCCCCTGTTGATGGACATTTAGGTTGCTTTCATGTCCTGGCTATTGTAAATAGTGCTGTAATGAACATTGGGGTGCATTATCTTTTCAAATTGTGGTTGTTTATTCACATTTGTGTTTCTAGATCATAGATCTGTGAAAGAGGTTAAAAAGTGCTCATTAAATATTTGGCAGAGGGAAGGGAGAGACAGGGATGGGGAATGAAGTATGAGAAGCATTTCTGCCTTGCAGATTGGAAGTGGGAATATGAATACCAAAGCTTGGTCCAAATCCCAGCTGCTTTGCCTTCTTGTGTTGGGATTTACACAACTGGATTCATTTAACTGGAATGTTCACAGGTAACTGTTGTTGGCTTAAGGAAGAAGCAAGATTGTAAACGGGTATCAGTGCTGTTACTGGGGTGGCCCAAGCAGATCTAAGCCACCATGACATACCCAGGCACTGACTTGTCCTGAGTCAGCAAAGATCTGAGATGCCGACAGCATGGAGTCTTTACCCCTGGGGGTCTGTGAGCCTCCTCAAAGAACATAGCATATATTGCATTTGCTCATGTACATTTTTCTGTACAGAGGATCTCTAACATTAATTAAAATTCAGGGATATTAGGTGTTGCTAGTAGCTCTTTCATCTCCCAAAAGGACCATGTAGAACTGGGCCATTCAGACTTGAAAACCAGAACATAACCCTCAACACGTTCAAACGTGTAAAACATCAAACTGTTTAATGAAAAACTCTAACACACTGTTCTTAATCTTAGGCAGTTAATATTGCTGCTTTAGGGACTTCCCTGGTGGTCTAGTGGCTAAGACTCTGTGCTCCCAACGCAGGGGCCTGGGTTTAATCCCTGGTCAGGGAACTAGATCCCACATGCCACAACTTTAAATCTGCATGTGGCAACTAAGACCTTGTGCAGCCAAATAAATATATAAATGGTTTAAAATGCCTTACTGCTCTGGAGTCAGCTCCTATATTTATGCTTTGAAAGATTGTTAGCCTCTGTCCCACTTAAAACCTAAAGAGTTCAGCTTCATGATTAACATGCAGGTAGCATCCAAAGGTGAGAATTTCTTTATGTTATTGAAGAGCACATGAGACTTGGGCCAATTTGGGGAGGATTTTAAAAATCAATATGACTATATCAGGCAATTGTGAGCCCTTCTCTGTTTGATAACCCGAGTCAGATGTGGTGGGAGGAAGGGAGGGCAACCAGGTGCCTGCTTCCGTCAGTCAGTTCAGTCGCTCAGTCGTGTCTGACTCTTTGTGACCCCATGAATCGCAGCACGCCAGGCCTCCCTGTCCATCACCAACTCCCGGAGTTCACTCAGACTCACGTCCATCGAGTCAGTGATGCCATCCAGCCATCTCATCCTCTGTTGTCCCCTTCTTCTCCTGCCCCCAATCCCTCCCAGCATCAGAGTCTTTTCCAATGAGTCAACTCTTCGCATGAGGTGGCCAAAGTACTGGAGTTTCAGCTTTAGCATCATTCCTTCCGAAGAACACCCAGGGCTGATCTCCTTTGCTTGGCTCAGGAGGCCTTTAGAGGTGATACGCCTCATCTATTTGTCAGTCTTCTTGTGTGGGAGGAGATCAGGAAAGAGAGGGTTGTTAACAGACACCTTTGAAAAGTATCTATCTGGAATGGGACATCCCACAAGGAACTAGAACAAGTAGACAAATTTTTACATAATATCCTCAGCAAAGAACTGAGAGAAGACCAGGTCAGGAGCAAAGTGCCTAAAGATGAGACTCTGTGTGTGTGTGTGTGTCTAGAGGTTTGTAGGTAGAGAAGATACTCTGAGGGCAAGGAGAAGAGAAGTTTGCTGTTCTAAGTAGTTTTCTGAATTATCAGAGAGTTTATATTAGGGGTCAAAATTGACTTGTAATGGTGATAAAAGATGGCCACGGGTTCTTCAACATTCCTCCCATTAAGAAGATCCCCTCCCCTTAAATCTGAGTGGGCCCTGTGATGGCATCACCAGAAGAACATGGCAGAAATGGTGCTGTGCTAGTTGCCAGGACCAGGCATTAAAGAAACTTGCCATCTCTCCTTCCTTTTTCTTGGAACACCTGTTCTTGAAAGCTGGCTGCCATGATGTTAGGACACCCACGTAGTCCCATGGAGAGGCCCACGTGGAGAACCGAGGCCTCTGGCAGAGGATCCCAAATGAGTACCCGGCTGACAGCCAGCACCATCGTGTTATATGCTGTCTTAAAAAGCAGATCCCTCAGTCCCAGTCAAATCACATCTGCTGTTGCAGAGATGAGCCAACCTCTACTGTGAAAGTTGCTCAGTTGTGTCTGACTTTTTGCAACCCCATAGACTATATAGTCCCTGGAATTCTCCAGGCCAGAATACTGGAATGGGTATCCTTTTCCTCCTCCAGGCATTCTCCCCAGCCCAGGGATGGAACCCAGGTCTTCCTCATTGCAGGCGTAGTCTTTCCCAGCTGAGCCACAAGGGAAGCCCAAGAATACTGGAGTGGGTAGCCTATCCCTTCTCCAGCAGATCTTCCTGGATACAGGATACTGGGGTCTCTATATTGCAGGTGGATTTTTTACCAACTAAACTATCAGGGAAGCCCAACCTCTACTGAGCCCTGCCTAAATTGCAGACAAATGAGGAAATTGAATGATTTTTTTATCATTTTAAGCAATAAGTTGTGGGCTTGCTTCACCAAAATATATAATTTGAACAACCTAAAAGAGAAAAAGAAATTCTTCAACCATTCAAATACAAATACCACTAATATTTTGATGAATTACTTTCCAACTTTTTCTTTTATCTAAAATTTTGAGATTTATTTTCTCTTTTACTGAAAACTTAATTTTAATAATATTCATTAAAATATGGTATATTTTCACTTTTAAAATAAATGTAAATTTTCCACACTATTTCAAACCTTATGTGTGGTTTCAGAGGCTAGTCACTAAGTTATGTCTGATGATTTGCGACCACAAGGACTGTAGCCTGCCAGGCTCCTCTGTCCGTGGGATTTCCCAGGCAAGAATACTGAGTGGGTTGTCATGTCCTTCTTCAGGGATCTTCCTGACCCAGGGATTGAACCTGCGTCTTCTACTTGGCACTTTACCACTGAGCCACCAGGGTAGCTCTAGGGGCTACTTCAGTTCAGTTCAGTCGCTCAGTCATGTCCAACTCTTTGCGACCCCATGAATCGCAGCACGCCAGGCCTCCCTAGTCATCCATTATGTAGATGTGTCTTCTATTGCTTTCAAAATTGGTATATGAGCAATGGTTCTTTGTCTTCAGATCTATGCCTAGAGTTTATTTATATACATAAGACTCTTTTCTTACAACTGGTTACTAAAATGGAATTTTAGGGTGTCGAAAGAATGACTCATTTTTTTTCTATGAGTAAATTATCTTATCAGTGGATACCCAGTTGGAGGGGCCAAAGATGATTCTGAGAAATAATCCTAATTACTGAGTTGAATTGTGTCACCCACCCCTGCCGCCAATTCATGCACACCCAGGACCTCAGAATGTTACCTTATTTGGAAACAGGGTCTTTGTAGATACTATTAGTTAAGATGAAGTCACAGTGAATTAGGGTGGGCCCTAAATCCAATGGCTGGTGTTCTTCTAAGTTCATGGGAAGACCCAGAGAGACACACACATAGAGGGAAAAGACCATGTGAAGATGGAGTGAGGCAGACGCGTCAGGGAACTTCAAGGATCCTGGCGACCATGAGACTAAGAGGAGGCAAGGAAGGATCGCGACCCTGAGGGCACCTGGATTTCAGACCTCTGGCCTCCCGAACTGTGAGAGACTAAATCTCTGTTGTTTTAAGCCATCTAGTTTGTGTTAATTCACTAAGGCAGCCCCAGGAAATGAATATACCTAACAAAGAGACAAAGAATATACCTAACAAAGAGATTAAGGTGGGACTTTTCAAGACTGCATTTCCCAATTCATTAAGGGCCTAGAAAGAGAGGAAAAACTCAGCCTTTCAAGGTCCAACATCAAAGTTTAGAATTCTGTTTTCCTACCTTCCCACTGCACCTGTGGCCCCTGCAAGGCTCCAACAGTCAGCATGGACACGACTTACTATGGTGGTTGTTTTAAGCCACTAACTTTGGGGGTAATTTGTTACAGAATGATAGACAGCCAATACAACTTCTAATGCAGCTAACTCAGCTTACATTTTGAGTATCTAGGGTGGGCTCATGAAGAATTTGTCTTAAAGCAATGAGGTCTTGGCTCTTCTTGGTGGGGATGGACAGATTTTATTCCCTAGGGTGGAAAGACTGTAGGGACTACTTGGGACAAGCCCAGAGATTTTAGCTAAATGGAGTAATTTTAATATTCTTCTGTTCCTTGAGTTAGCAGAGTGGCTGCTCGTTCCTCATTTTCCCCTTAATCAACCTTGCTGGCAGGGTTTCCCTGAGCTGCTGTGGCTTCCGCACTTGGCTCCTTGGCACAGACAGGTGTCCAGCATTGTAGCTTCCTAATCTAAGGTATCTATGAGGCTCTAGGCCTGTGAGTATTGTATTCACAGCCTTTTGTATTCTGAGATGCCAATGGCTGAATAACAGATGATGGTTTTGCTGTTTACAAGGTACTTTCAAGCGTGGGTGGCTGATGACTGGACTCTCCCCAGATCTGCCCAATGGAGCTGATGTGACCAGATGTCTGGTGCTGCTCCTCAGATCTCTGGGGCTGATCAGTCATTAAGAAAATAAACATGTGATGGAAGAAAATTAACTTCATTAATCAAACAGTCTTAATGAGTGGTATGGCTGGTATCTTGGAAGTCGCATGGAATATGAAGTCAGAAGTTTGGGTTCATGTTTCTCCTTTGCTATGTAGTAATTTTGTGAGTTTAGGAAAATCAAATAAACTGTGAGCCTCCATTCTTCATCAGTGGAATGGGGTTGATGTAAATCACCCAGTCTGTATACAGAGGGTGTTTTATGGTTCAAATGGGGGAAAGGGGCTTTGTGAACCATAAAGTTGTTGGCTCTTGTGTTTACGGATTAGTAATATCTCACTGAATATATGCGCAAGTGTCAGTCATTCCGTCATGTCCAACTCATTGTGACCCTATGGACTGTAGCCCTCCAGGCTCCTCAGTCCATGGGATTCCCCAGGCAAGAATACTGGAGTGGGTTGCCATTTCCTTCTCCAGGGAATCTTCTCAACCCAGGGATTGAACCCAGGTCTTTGGCACTACAGGCAGATTCTTTACTATTTCAACCACGAGGTAAGCCCAGTGAGTCATGTCCAACTCTTTGCAACCCCAGGGACTGTACAGTCCATGGAATTCTCCAGGCCAGAATATTGAAGTGGGTAGCCTTTCCCTTCTCCTGGAGATCTTCCCAACCCAGGGATCGAACCTAGGTCTCCTGCATTGCAGGTGGATTCTTTACCAGCTGAGCCACAAGGGAAGCCAAAGAATATTGGAGTAGATAGCCTATCCTTTCTCCAGCAGATCTTCTCGACCCAGGAATTGAACCAGGGTCTTCTGCATTGCAGGCAGATTCTTTACCAACTGAGCTATCAGGGAAACCTGTGTATATATGAAGGGCACATTTTTAGGAAACAAGCCCAAATCTATTATAATCTATTATTATAATTCCCCCATAATCAAGGAGAATTTGATTCTGTATGTTTGAGAGGTTGTCATCTAATGTGAAAGTTGACCAAGTTTCCTAAGATTTGGCTAAGGTTGTCTTAGGAGGCTCTGGTCCTGTTCGATTTAGCTTCTCACAGAGTCAACAGGGACCCTGGTATACTTCCTGTTGGCCTCACTGTTGACCATCTTCAATTCAATTGATGACCTTCATGGTGCTGGTGGTGACAGCATCCAAATACCATCCAAATTTAGAAAAATGGGAAAGTTATCTTTTGCATTTCTCATAGGCTATTTTGATAGTGCTTTATTTCTTATTTGTCCTTCTCCAAAGCATTAAAAAATACCGTGTTCATTTCATTGGGTGTCATGTGGTCTTTTCCTTGGGCCCAACTGCCTCTTGTTTATGAAAAATAGCAAGTTAACCGTGACAAATGGCCAGCAGCAATTTTGCCTCCAAAGTACATAGATTTTTTTCTTCTCCTTATTTTGTTTGTAAAAATAATAAAGTATTTTTCCATTGGGAAAAATGCATTCAGAGATACATAACATAGAGAAAAACTCTGGAGTCAGGAGACCTGGGTTCAGATCCCAGACTGAGCCAGTTTTATAAGCTCTTTGGAGCCTCAGTGACTCTCGGGGATGTTATGAGAACCAAAGTGTTCCAGCACTTTGCAAACAACGAGATGCAACGAGTGTTCTTACTACTTTATCTCTTTGCAGCAGCACCCTAGCAGGAGCAGGCAGACTCTTCAGAAATTCTGGTCCAGGGTATTTGTTGGAAATGCTGCATCGTGGCCTGTGTGTATTTGATCTGCAACATGAAAGTCCTGAAGAACAGGTGGCAAATCTGTCTCTTCACCTCAAAACATGTGGAGCCCTAGTTTTGAAGTCCAGTCCCCACCTGCTCGGTGCCCGCCAACAATTATGGGCCTCCCTGAAGTTGGAAACTAGACCATAACCCAAAGCTTTCTTCTGTTGATCTGCCCCCATGGCCATGTTCTTTATTTCATCCAGCTTCAAGGCTGGCTGAACCCTCGAAGTGTCATGCATGATGACTCTTTCACCAGACAATGTGCGGCCTGGAGATGATAGCCATGAATTTACTTGGGGCCAGATGTGTGGTCCTAACCTATTCATGCCTGGGTTTGCTTGCATCTTCTAAGATCTTTGTTGTTACCAACAGTCAACAAAAATCAACATTCTTCCTATAATTTATGTGTCGTCAGCTTTCAGGTTTTCCCCTTTATTGAAGATCAAAGGATTGTAAATAATGAGAAGACAGAATAGCACAACAAGCAAATGTTATTGCTTTTATCTCTGGAGATTCTGACAAACAGTCCCTCACTTTTGCCTCGATATGCCTTGGGAAGTGCATCATAGCATGGGCTGTGGGAAAGCAGACAGATTGTGTTTTTCCCCTAAGAACAATGTTGTCACTGGGAGGCGGAGATCAAGAACTGAGTACCCAGTAAGTTATAGTTGTGACCGACTGTGTATCCTAAAATTCAGAGAGTGGTGGAAGGCTGTTAATGTGATAGAGCAAAGCTATAATTAGAAGCTGGCAGACTTAGAAAGGATATTAGAGGTGACCTACCATGAGCCCCGTATCTTACAGACGAGGAAAGGGGAGCTGTGAGAATCAGCTGGTTGTGCCAAGACACACTGTTAGTTAATGGTGGAGCTGGGACCATAACAAAAATTGATAGCAGCTCGGTGTTCCTTCAGCTTCTCTCTTCCCAGAGATCACTGATTAGAATGGGATGGACCAAGCCTAGAGTCCCAGCTTGGCCACATATTGTGACCTTGGGCAAGTTATTTCACTTCTTAGAGCCTCAATGCCCCTAACCATAAATCTGAGAAATTAATACTTAGCTCATGGAATTGTTTTCAGGATTCAACTAGACAGTCAATGTAAGAACAAGACTTAACCAGTGGCCCGGATGATGCTCAGTACATAACTGTTTCTATGGTTGTGCCAGTACGGCCAGAAATACCAGTGCTGCTGCTGCTAAGTCGCTTCAGTCGTGTCCGACTCTGTGCGACCCCAGCGACGGCAGCCCACCAGTAAGTATGCATAAATCACTCTGCGTGCATGCATGCTAAGTCATTTCAGTCGGGTCTTACTCTTTGTCTTACTCTGTCCATGGGACTCTCCAGGCAAGAATACTGGAGTGGGTTGCCATTTCCTTCTCCAGGGGATCTTTCTGACACAGGGATCGAACCTACATTGCTTACATTTCCTGCATTGGCAGGCAGGTTCCTTACCACTAGTTCCACCTGGGAAACCCATAAATCACTCCATCATAACATAAATGTAACCTAACTGAAATTAATTCTGCATCAGTTCTAGACCAATCTTCTCACCTTGGTTTGCCTTGGTTTGCAATCCAGAGAAATTGGAATCAGTCTCCCCATTTTATCTTGCTAACCTTCTCAGCCCTAATTAGTCATATTGGAGTATTTTCATTAATCTCAGATTGCTACTCAAATTTTAGATTGTCCTTTAAGAAATAGACATCAGAGACTCCAAAAACTTGGAGGCTTCACTAAAGAGTTTAGATTCCAAGGACTTCTGAGTTTAGGTCTCTTTTGAATCTTCCTGATCTCTTTTCTTCCTCTCCTCTTTATTTAAGGCACCAAGAATTTCAAGGCTGCTTTGAAGGGAGTAAAGAAGAAATGAAGGAACAACCCAGGACCGCCTGAGCAGGAAATGGCACAGGTGGGAAGAAGGGGCATGCTGGCTGGTTGCCCGGGGTGCGTGCAGAGGCGCCAGTGCTTCCAGTGGTGCTGCAGTGAACCACTGTCGGCCAGAGGGGCCGCGTGGGGAGCCGGGCTGCCGAGTTGCGTCTGCTGCAGGAGGGGAGCGGGACGGCCTTGTGCAGGACTAGAAAGGGCATCTGGCTTCCCTCTGGCCTTTTCTCTGGATGTGCTGCTCGGAGTGTGAGCCACAGCAGGTGAATCCATTTGCTATTCAGACAAGTTAAATGTGTGTGCTCAGTGGCTTCAGTCATATCCAGCTCTGTGTGACCCCATGGACTGCAGCCCACCAGGCTCCTCTGTCCATGGGATTCTTCAGGCAAGAATACTGGAGTGGGTTGCCATGCCCTCCCCCAGGGGATCTTCCTGACCCAGAGGTCAAACCCATATCTTCTTCGTCTCCTGCATGCAGACAAGGGAGGCACCTAAATCCCAGAGCCTGTTCACATATGGGCATCTGAGGGTGGGCTCAGATTTCTTCTGTGCTCCATTCAGCTTTCTGCAAACCCTGCCTCTTTCTCCTGGCTGTGTCCCTTTGAGGAAGCCCTCAAGAGAGTTTCTGTTTCACTCCTAAAGAAACCAAGGGACAGGGACTTAAACTAGACTTAAACTAGCAGGTGTGGCTAAGCTGACCGGGATCAAGAATTTCTGTCCCCTTAGGGTGGAATTTTATGGGCTTTGTTTATAAGTATCCTGTTACCCCTCAGATACAGGGAAAGTGATCTGGTCTTAGAAAATGCCAGATCAGAGATCCCGCAAAAGTCAAACCCATGACTAGGGTGTATGTCATATGCTTGGGCAGCATCTCTCTGGCTGGAACATAATTGTGGCCGTTGCTGCATTGCTAGCTTCTCGCTCAGCCTTTTGTTGAAGCAACCATTCTTTGGGAAATGGGGTTTGGACTCTTCCCTGCTCTAAAATCCAAATGCCATGAGGGCTATCCTTCTCCATGCTGTCCACTTGGACAGCTTGTGGTGTCTTACAAGCTGCTGAAAGAATGTTGCCCGGAGGGAGGTTCTCTGAGTTGCGACACTAAGGATTCAGCCTTCTGGTGTGTGGTCTTGGCATAAAAGGGTGATCCAGTATCTACAGAAACTGATTCTAAAGCATTCGACTGCATTAGAGTCAGGTGGGGACAGTTATTATAAATACCAAATCCTGGGCCCAACCCCCAGTCACTCAGATTCAGTATATTCCCTGGGCTGGGCCCAGGAGTCTGCATTTGTAACCAGTGTCCTGAGTGACTCTGTTCCGTGAAGCATTTCACATTCCTTCTGATTCTGAACTTGAGTAAATCTGGGAAACGTGGTGCTTCAGGAGCAGTGAAGCCCTTGACACAGCCACATGGCTGAGATGAGAGAATGTGCCTGATCTGAGAAGCCCCCAAGAGTGTTTTGGTCTTGGCCCCATTGCAACCTCTTGATCTTCTATTTTTCTGCCTACAAAATGAAGCAGCTCATGCTTTTTTCATTATTTAAAATTGAGGTATAGTTGATGTGCAATATTATGTAAGTTACAGGTGTAAGTTGTAAGTTATAACATAGTGATTCACAATTTTTAAAGCTGAGCACTGAAGAATTGATGCTTTTGAACTGAGGTGTTGGAGAAGACTCTTGAGAGTCCCTTGGACTGCAAGGAGATCCAACCAGTCCATCCTAAAGGAATTCAGTCCTGAATGTTTATTGAAAGGGCTGATGTTGAAGCTGAAACTCCAATAGTTTGACCACCTGATGTGAAGAGCTGACTCATTTGAAAACACCCTGATGCTGGGAAAGATTGAAGGCGAGAGGAAAAGGGGACGACAGAGGATGAGATGGTTGGATGGCATCACCGACTCAATGGACATAAGTTTGAGTAAACTCCGGGAGATGGTGATAGGAGGCCTGGTGTGCTGCAGTCCATGGGGTCACAAAGAGTCAGACACAACTGAGCAACTGAACTGACACTGATATTCCATTTATAGTCACTACAAAACACTGAGTATATTTCCTGTGTTGTATAATATATCCTGATAGCTTGTTTATATATAAAGGTTTGCGTCTCTTAATCCCCTACCCTATCTTGCCCACCCTTCCCTCTCCCCACTGGTAACCACTAGTTTGTTCTCTTTATTTGTGAATCTGTTTCTTTTTTGTTGTATTCACTAGATTGTTCTGTTTTTTAGATTCCACATATAAGTGATATCATACAGAAACACTCCTTATTTGGAGTTCTTAAGAGGAAAGCTACTGTATGACAATAATGTTGATAAAAAGCATACTGTATAACAATAATATTGATAAAAAGCTTTTACATTAAACCTAGATCAGTTCAGTACTGTTCAGTTCAGTCACTCAGTCATGTCTGACTCTTTGCGACCCCATGAATTACAGCACTCCAGGCCTCCCTGTCCATCACCAACTCCTGGAGTTCACTCAAACTCACATCCATCGAGTCAGTGATGCCATCCAGCCATCTCATCCTCTGTCGTCCCCTTCTCCTCCTGCCCCAATCCTTCCCAGCATCAGAGTCTTTTCCAATGAGTCAACTCTTCGCATGAGGTGGCCAAAGTACTGGAGTTTCAGCTTTAGCATCATTCCATCTAAAGTATACCGAGGATCAATTTCCTTTAGAATGGACTGGTTGGATATCCTTGCAGTCCAAGGGACTCTCAAGAGTCGTCTCCAACACCACAGTTCAAAAGCATCAATTCTTCGGTGCTCAGCTTTCTTCACAGTCCAACTCTCACATCCATACATGACTACTGGAAAAACCATAGCCTTGACTAGACGGACCTTTGTTGGCAAAGTAATGTCTCTGCTTTTCAATATGCTATCTAGATTGGTGATGCTATGAAAGTGCTGCACTCAATATGCCAGCAAATTTGGAAAACTCAGCAGTGGCCACAGGACTGGAAAAGGTCAGTTTTCATTCCAATCCCAAAGAAAGGCAATGCCAAAGAATACTCAAACTACCACACAATTGCACTCATCTCACATGCTAGTAAAGTTATGCTCAAAATTCTCCAAGCCAGGCTTCAGCAATACGTGAACCGTGAACTTCCTGATGTTCAAGCTGGTTTTAGAAAAGGCAGAGGAACCAGGGATCAAATTGCCAACATCCGCTGGATCATTGAAAAAGCAAGAGTTCCAGAAAAACCTCTATTTCTGCTTTATTGACTATGCCAAAGCCTTTGACTATGTGGAGCACAATAAACTGTGGAAAATTCTGAAAGAGATGGGAATACAGACCACCTGACCTGCCTCTTGAGAAATCTGTATGCAGGTCAGGAAGCAACAGTTAGAACTGGACATGGAAGGAGTAAGCATCTTTTAATTTCATGGCTGCAATCACCATCTGCAGTGATTTTGGAGCCCAGAAAAATAAAGTCTGACACTGTTTCCACTGTTTCCCCATCTATTTGCCATGAAGTGATGGGCCCAGATGCCATGATCTTCATTTTCTGAATGTTGAGCTTTAAGCCAATTTTTTCACTCTCCTCTTTCACTTTCATCAACAGCCTTTTTAGTTCCTCTTCACTTTCTGCCATAAGGGCGGTGTCATCTGCATATCTGAGGTTATTGACATTTCTCCTGGCAATCTTGATTCCAGCTTGTGCTTCTTCTAGCCCAGCATTTCTCATGATGTATTCTGCATAGAAATTAAATAAACAGGGTGACAATATACAGCCTTGACGTACTCCTTTTTCTATTTGGAACCAGTCTGTTGCCCAAGTTCTCATAGAACTAGACCTGGAACTGGAAGTTGATACAATCACTAGGCTGGTGGTCTTCCTGGTAGGCCCTCCTACCTTTCCATATTCAATCCATGGAGTGTTACATGGCTATCAGCAATGGCTATTGGGTATAGGTGTTGCCACTATTACCTTAACCCAGAGAGTTACCAAAAAGAATTTTTAAATGACCGGGAAAAACATGGAGTGGCCTGAATCAGGACAGGGGCTTTGGAGATGGTGAGAGATACTGGCTTTTGGAACAATTTGGTGGGTTCATGCTGAGTGGATACCATGGATCCAGGTGGCCCTGACCCTCATGATTACTGTCCACCAGGAGTTATAAAATCATTGCCGGCTCAGACGGTAAAGCGTCTGCCTGCAATGTGGGAGACCTGGGTTTGATTCCTGAGTCAGGAAGATCCCCTGGAAAAGGAAATGGCAATCCACTCCAGCACTCTTGCCTGGAAAATCCCATAGACAGAGGAGCCTGATAGGCTGCAGTGCATGGGGTTGCAAAGAGTCGGACGCAACCGAGTGACTTCACTTTCACTTTCACCTTCACCAACCTCTTTGGTTTGGTTTCCATGACACTATTATTTTTGTGTGTGTGTGAGAGACACTGAGCTACACTCTCAATATGCAGGATTTTATTACTCACAAGAACATGGCATTATTTTTTAATGTGCATTACTTGCCAAAACAAAATACAGATAATTTTTCATTTTTTAATTTGCATTTTCTTTTTTTTTAAGATTATTTTTTTATAGAAGGATAATTGCTGTACAGAATTTTGTTGTTTTTGGTCAAACCTCAACATGAATCAGCCATAAGTATAAATATATCCCTTCCTGTTTGAACCTCCCTCCCATCTCCCTCCCCATCCCACCCCTCTAGGTTGATATAGAACCCCTGTTTGAGTTTCCTGAGCCATATAGCAAATTCCTGTTGGCTATCTATTTAACATATGGCAATGTAAGTTTCCATGTTATTCTTTCCATACATCTCACCCTCTCCTCCCTTCTCCCCATGTCCGTAAGTCTCTCTAAGTCTGTTTCTTCATTGCTGTCCTGTAAATAAATTCTTCAGTACCATTTTTCTAGATTCCATATATATGGATTAGAATATGATATTTATTTTTCTTTCTGACTTACTTCACTCTGTATAATAGGTTCTATGTTCATCCACTTCATTAGAACTGACTCAAATGCATTCCTTTTTATGGCTGAGTAATAGTTCACTGAGAAAACTAAGATATATGGCAAATAGATGGGGAAACAATGGAAACAGTTAAGAGACTATTTTTGGCAGCTCCAAAATCACTGCAGATGGTGACTTCAACCATGAAATGAAAAGACGCTTACTCCTTGGAAGAAAAGTTATGGTCAACCTAGACAGCATATTCAAAAGCAGAGACGTTATTTTGCCAACAAAGATCCATCTAGTCAAAGCTCTGGTTTTTCCAGTAGTCATGTATGGATGTGAGAGTAGGACTATAAAGAAAGCTGAACACCGAAGAATTGATGCTTTTGAACTGTGGTGTTGGAGAACTCTCAAGAGTTCCTCAGTCTGCAAGACAATCCAAGCAGTCAATCCTGAAGGAAATCAATCCTGAATATTCGTTGGAAGGACTGATGCTAAATCTGAAACTCCAATACTTTGGCCACCTGATGCAAAGAACTGACTCATTGGAAAAGACCCCTTTGCTGGGAAAGACTGAAGGTGGGAGGAGAAGGGGATGACAGAGGATGAGATGGTTGGAAAGCATCACTGACTCAATGGACATGAGTTTGAGTAAGCTCCAGGAGTTGGTGATGAACAGGGAAGCCTGGTGTGCTGCAGTCCATGGGGTTGCGAAGAGTTGACATGACTGAGCGACTGAATTGAATATCCCATTGTGTATATGTACTACAGCTTCTTTATCCATTCATCTGTCGATGGACATATAGGTTGCTTCCATGTTCTAGCTATCATAAATAGTGCTGCAATGAATGAGCAGTGGGATACATGTGTCTTTTTCAATTTTGATTACCTCAAGGTATATGCCTAGGATTGCTGGGTCATATGGTGGTTTTATTCCTAGTTTTTTAAGGAATCTCCATACTGTCTTCCATAGTGGCTGTATCAATTTACATTCCCATCAACAGTGCAAGAGCGTTCTCTTCTCCACACCCTCTCCAGCCTTTATTGTTTGTAGATATTTTGATGATGGCTATTCTGACAGGTATGAGGTGATATCTCATTGTAGTTTTGATTTGCATTTCTGTAATAATGAGTGATGATGAGCATCTTTTCATGTGTTAGCTATCTGTATGTATTCTTTGAAGAAATGTCTGTTTAGGTTCTTTCCCCACTTTTTGATTGGGTTGTTTGTTTTTCTGGTATTGAGTTGTATGAGCTGCTTGTATATTGTGGAAATTAATCCTTTGTCAGTTGTTTTTTTTGCTATTATATTCTCCCATTCTGAGGGTTGTCTTTTCACCTTGCTTATAATAAGTTTCATTTGCTGTGCAGAAGCTTTTAAGTTTAATCCAGTCCCACTTGTTTACTTTTGTTTTTATTTCCATTACTCTAGGAGGTGGGTCAAAGAGGATCTTGCTTTGATTTATGTCATCAAGTGTTCTGCCTATGTTTTCCTCTAAGAGTTTTATAGTTTCTGATCTTACATTTAGGTCTTTAGTCCATTTTGAGTTTATCTTTCAGTATGATGTTAGGAAGTGTTCTAATTTCATTCTTTTACACGTAGCTGTCCAGTTTTCCCAACACCGTTTATTGAAGAGGCTGTCTTTGCCCCATTGTATATTCTCACCTCCTTTGTAAAAAATAAGGGACCCATAGGTGCCCAGGTTTATATCTGGGCTTTCTATCTCATTCCATTGTTCTATACTTCTGTTTTTGTGCCAGTACCATACTGTCTTGATGACTGTAGCTTTGTAGTATAATCTGAAGTCAGGAAGATTGATTCCTCCAGCTCCATTCTTCTTTCTCAAGACTGCTTTCACTCTTCAGGGTCTTTTGTGTTTCCATATGAACTGTGAAAATTTTTTTTCTAATTCTGTGAAAAATGCCATTGGTAATTTGATAGGGATCACGTTGAATCTGTAGATTGCATTTGCTAGTATCATCATTTTCACAATATTGATTCTTCCTACCCAGGAACATGGAGTATCTCTCCATCTGATACGTTGTCTTTGATTTCTTTCATTAGTGTCTTATAATGTTCTGTGTACAGTTCTTTTGTCTCCTTAGGTAAGTTTATTCCTAAATATTTAATTCTTTTTGTTGCATGGTGAATAGGATTGATTCCTTAATTTCTCTTTCTGATCTTTCATTGTCAGTCTATAGAAATGCAAGTGATTTCTGTGTATTGATTTTGTATCCTGCAACTTTGCTAAATTCATGGATTAACTCTAGTACTTTTCTGATACTGTCTTTAGGGTTTTCTATGTACAGTATCATGTCATCTGCAAACAGTGATAGCTTTACTTCTTTTCCAATCTGGATTTTTTTTTTGGAGTATTAGTTAACCATTTTATTATTTTTTTAAAATTTTTAATTTTTTTAATTTTAAAATCTTTAATTCTTACAGGCATTCCCAAACATGAACCCCCCTCCCACCTCCCTCCCCATAACATCTCTGTGGGTCATTATTTCTTTTTCTTCTCTGATTGCTGTAGCTAGGACTTCCAAAATTACATTGAATAATAGTGGTTAAAGTGGACACCCTTGTCTTGTTCCTAACCTTAGGGGGAATTCTTTCAGTTTTTCACTGTTGAGAATAATGTTTGCTGTAGGCTTATCATATTTGGCCCTTACTATGTTGAGGTAGGTTCCTTCTATGCCCGTTTTATCAAGACTTTTAATCATAAATGAGTGCTTAATTTTGTCAAAGGTTTTTTCTGCATCTATTGAGATTATCATATGGTTTTTACCTTTCAATTTGTTAATATGATGTATCACATTGATTGATTTGCATATATTGAAGAATCCTTGCATCCCTGGAGTGAACCCAACTTGATCATGGTATCTGAGCTTTTTGATGTGTTGCTGAATTCTGTTTGCTAAAATTTTGTTGAGGATTTTTGTATCTATGTTCATCAGTGATATTGACCCATCGTTTTCTTTTTGTGTGTTGTCTTTGTCTGGGTTTGGTATCAGGGTGATGATGGCCTCGTAGAATGAGTTTGGAAGTGTTCCTTCCTCTGCAATTTTTGTTAAAGAGTTTTAGAAGGATAGGCATTAGCTCTTCTCTAAATGTTTGATAGAATTCTCCTGTGAAGCCATCTGATCCTGGGCTTTTGTTTTTGGGGAGATTTTTGATCACAGCCTCAATTTCAGTGCTTATAATTGGGTTGTTCATAATTTCTATTTCTTCCTGGTTCAGTCTTGGAAGATTGAACTTTTCTAAGAATCTGTCCTTTTCTTCCAGATTATCCATTTTATTGCCATATAGTTGTTCATAAGTCTCTTACAATCCTTTGTATTTCTGCATTGTCTGTTGTAACCTCTTCTTTTTCATTTCTAATTTTGTTGATTTGATTCTTCTCTCTTTTCTTCTTGATGAGTCTAGCTAAAGGCTTGTCAATTTTATGTTCCCAAAGAAACAGCTTTTAGTTTTATTAATCTTTACTATTGTTTCTTTCATTTCTTTTTCATTTGTTTCTGCTCAGATCTTTATTATTTCTTTCCTTCTATTAATTTTGGGGTTTTTTTGTTCTTCTTTTTCCAGTTGTTTTAAAGTTAGGTTGTCTAGTCAATGTTTTTCTTGTTTCTTGAGATAGGATTGTATTGCTATAAGCTTTGCTCTTAAAACTGCTTTTGCTATATCCCATAGGTTTTGAGTTGTCATGTTTTCATTGTAATTTGTTTCTAGAAGATTTTTGATTTCCCTTTTGATTTCTTCAGTAACCTATTGGTTATTTAGAAACATGTCTAATCCCCATGTGTTTATGTTTCTTACAGTTTTTTTTCTTGTGATTGATATCTAGTCTCATAGTGCTGTGTTTGGAGAAGATGCTTGATAAGATTTCAATTTCTTTAAATTTACTGAGGTTTGATTTGTGACCCAAGGTGCGCTCTATCCTGGAGAATGTTCCATGTGCACTTGAGAAGAAGGTGTATTCTTCTGCATTTGAATGGAATGTCCTGAAGATATCAATGAGATCCATCTCATCTAATGTATCATTTAAGACTTGTGTTTCCTTATTAATTTTCTGTTTTGATGATCTGTCCATTGGCATGTGTCAGGGTGTTAAAGTCTCCTACTATTATTGTGTTACTGTCAATTTCTCCTTTTATGTCTGTTAGTGTTTGTCTTATGTACTGAGATGCTACTATTTGGGTGCATAGATATTTACAATTGTTTCCTCTTGGATTGATCCCTTGATCATTATGTAGTGTCCTTCCTTATCTCTTGTAATCTTATTTATTTTAAGGTCTATTTTGTCTGATATGAGGATTGCTACTCCAGCTTTCTTTTGCTTTCCATTTGCAGGGAATATATTTTTCCATCCTCTCACTTTCAGTCTATATGTATCTTTAGGTCTGAAGTGGGTTTCTTATAGACAGCATATATTTGGGTCTTTCTTTGTATCCATTCAGTCAGTCTGTGTCTTTTGGTTGGAGCATTTAATCCATTTACATTTGAAGTAATTATTGTTATATATGTTCCTATTGCCATTGTCTTAATTATTTGGTGTTGATTTTGTAGATCTTGTTTCTTCTCTAGTATTTCTTGACTATATAAATCCCTTTAACATTTGTTGTAAAGCTGGTTTGGTGGTACTGAATTCTCTTGACTTTTGCTTATCTGAAAATCTTTTTATTTCTCCATCAATTTTGAATGAGATCCTTGCCAGGTACTATAATCTTGGATGTAGATTTTTCCCTTTCAGTACTTTAAATATATCCTGCCATTCCTTTCTGGCCTTCAGAATTTCTGCTGAAAGATCAGCTGTTAAGTGTATGGGGTTTCTCTTGTATGTTACTTGTTGCTTCTCCCTTCCTGCTTTTAATATTCTTTCTTTGTGTTTAGTCTTTGTTAGTTTGATTAGTAGTTGTCTTTGTGTGTTTCTCCTTGGGTTGATTCTGTATGGGACTCTTTGCACCTCTTGGATTTGATTGGCTATTTCCTTTTCCATGTTGGGGAAATTTTCAACTATAATCTCTTCAAAAATTTTCTCATACCCTTTCTTTTTCTCTTCTTCTTCTGGGACCCCTATAATTCAGATGTTGGTGCATTTGATATTGTCCCAGAGGTCTCTGAGACTCTCCTCAGTTCTTTTCATTCTTTTTACTTTATTCTGTTCTTCAGAAGTTATTTCTACCATTTTATCTTCCAGCTCACATTCTTTTGCTTCAGATATTCTACTATTGATTCCTTCTAGAGTATTTTTAATTTCAGTAATTGTGTTGTTTGTCTCTGTATGTTTATTCTTTAATTCTTCAAGGTCTTTGTTAATTGAGTCTTGTATTTTCTCCGTTTTGGTTTTGAGGTTTTTGATCATCTTTACTATCATTATTCCAAATTCTTTTTCAGGTAGCTTGCCTATTTCCTCTTCATTTATTTGGACTTCTGGGTTTCTAGTTTGTTCCTTCATTTGTGTAGCATTTCTCTGCCTTTTCATTATTTTTTTAAAAAACTTATTGTGTTTGAGGTCTCCTTTCCCCAGGCTTCAAGACTGAATTCTTTCTTCCTTTTGGTTTCTGCCCTCCTATGGTTGGTCCTGTGGTTTGTGTAAGCTTTGTATAGGGTGAGATTTATGTTGAATTTTTGTTTGTTTGTTTTGTGTTTTCTCTGATGGGTAAGGCTGAGTGAGGTGGTAATCCTGTCTGCTGGTGATTTGGTTTGTGCTTTTGTTTTGTCTGTTGTGTAGATGAAGTGTTCTGCACAGGATGTTACTGGTGGTTGGGTGATACCGGGTCTTGTATTCAAGTGGTTTCCTTTGTGTGAGTTCTCACTATCTGATACTCCCTAGGGTTAATTTTCTGGTAGTCTAGGGTGTTGGAGTCAGTGCTCCCACTCCAAAGGCTCAGGGCTTGAAACCATGTCTGAAGATGACCCAACGCTGGCAGGGATATAAAATTTGTTGAAGAAAAAACTGAGATTCAAAATGAGCTCAGAGGGGCTGGAGTACTGGACTGTTCCAGCCTCTTCATGGCCCGAGTGGAGGGGAGCCATTGCCAAGGGTTCTGCCCTTCAGCACTGGGGATGGGAGGAGGAGCAGGAACTGGGAGAGGAATGAGGACAAGAGGGGATGGGGGTCACAGCAACTGTGTTGGAGGCCATAGAAGGAGGAGGAGGGGGAGGAGCAGGAGGAGGTAGCAGCTTCTGTGGCAGCTGCCCAAAATACAGATTTTTAATATTTAGTGGGTACGTACTGGTCCACCTTAACCAATTGCTAAATTGGTGAAACTTCCTGTTCTCTGGGTAAATACTTTCCTGAGCACCCTCAGTGTCCCCTTTCCTGCAGAGGAGACATCCCCCCAGAGCACACTCAAGCCCACTTCCCTACATTCTGGCTATAAAGAGGTTCCATCTGGCATTAAGGACCTGCAGCTCCCTGACTCCATCACAAGGTCTCACATCCATTTGCTGACAAGTCCTTGCCCAGAGCCCTGATAGCTGTTAACTACTTTGATTATCAGCCCTGCCTTTAGGCGATGCAGTCTGCAGCCTCTGGGCTGGACCATGCAACCCTGCCTGTGGAGCAGGGATGTGTTCTATCACACATGGCTTTTTAGATGTTTGGGTCGATTTTAACTTTTAATTGGAAAAGCTCTTTTATTTTCAGAAGTGTGTACATTTCCATAGCACAGCACTAACCCTGATCAATCTGGAGAGGATTAGGTAAATTTTTATAACTGAAGGGAAACAGGAAATTTATTTTTAAGTTTTGCGGCTCCAACACATTAAAATAATGTGATTTTTTGTTCAAGTATTGAATGCCATTCCAGAGACATGTTTAAGTTCTTTATAGTCAGCATCAGATGGCAGTACAACTTGAAAAGAAAACAATAAAATATCTATTTCTTCCTTTTAAGCCTGCCTGTTTTCCTTTCCTTCACAAACAGCCATCTAAGTGAGACTGGAAGGCCAACCTTAGAGGAACCTGTTGTTTCTCCTCCAAGAGATTGTTCTGTCTCTAGAGAAGCACGTGTTCTGATTTAATTAGAAACCGGTGGGGCACTGGGCCGGCTGGCTGGCTGCTCTGGCCGCCCTGGAAGCCGGAGGGCTGAGTGGAGGCCAGGGAGTCTGAGCATATCTTTGGGGTAAGAGATT
Organism: Ovis aries; assembly: GCF_016772045.2. Classification (NCBI taxonomy): domain Eukaryota; kingdom Metazoa; phylum Chordata; class Mammalia; order Artiodactyla; family Bovidae; genus Ovis; species Ovis aries. The sequence continues at coordinate 36,825,775 of NC_056069.1, read as the reverse complement.
TGGTTACACAAGGGAGGGGAGCTGATGGCTGGTCTGCTCATTTGGAGAAAACTTTCTGGGTGGTAGGAACTAAGGATAGAGCGTAAGAAACTGATACACTGGGAGAGGGGTGAGGTGAGCAGAAGAGGCCAGGCCCTGGCTGCCTGTGTCAGCCTGCGGAGGGCAGCTTTGCCTCTCCCCTGCGTCTCCCCATCTCCCCCAGATGGAGTTCACGGGACTAAATCATGGTGGGGTTCGCCTGGTGCCCATTTCCACAGCTCTTCCTCCTCATGACCACCCAGATAAACCCACTTCTCAGTGCGCTGGCTAACGGGCTAACTTCTTAGTCATCCTTTCCAGGCTTTCCTGAGGTGGTGGAATGGAGAGGAAGGCAGACACTTCTTGAATTCCCTTCCTCTGAAGCAGAGTCAGTAGCTTCTGTGTCTTCTCCCTCTGCAGCTGGACTCTCCTGCTTTTATACCTCCTGCTCCCTCGTGTCCTAACCAGGGCGTACAGACCTCTCTCCCCCGTAGGATATGGATCCTGCGATGCCAATGACCAGACCTTCCCTTGTTTGTAGAGCCAGCATCTGGCGCTGTATCTGCACAGATTAATTCAGTAAGTGGAATATATATTTGCCAATCAAAGGCAGGCAAAATCCAGGCTAGTTGGAAAAGAGAACTGACATTATTGTGTACATTTGACACAATGATACTGCTTTCATGGAATCAAAGGGCAGTGAAGGCCTTGAGGTGCCTGGGGTATCAGGAGTATGAGTCACACCGGGAGAAGCAGAGTGACACAGGTGGGATCAGTGAGCTTTTAGTCATGGCGTGGTTTATGAGCTGGGAAACTGGTTGTCACTCGACGTCGAATAGTCACTCAGATTTTATGCACAATCCTCCAATGTCATCTCAGACATCCTGGCCAAATCAGTGTCCTATTGTATAATCTACATTCACTGCAATTCCAGGTTGAATTTCTTGTGTACTCCATTCCCACCCTATTGGAATTAGCTGAACTCATTTGTTGAATCCCCACAGTGAGCCTAGGAGGTACACCTTGCTGGTATGAACCCTCAAGGGGCTCTGGAAGGTGGGGACCATCCTTACTGTGCATCTGAGGCTCCGGGGCTCAGACTGGTCCCCAGACAGGATGGCCCTGTGCTTGGAGAGACTCCAGACTCTGCCGCTTATAGTTATGGGACTTGGGGGAAGTTACCTAACCACAGTCATGAAAACCAGAACATTTGGAAAGAAATCAATGTTTGTTTTGGCCAACCCATGCTGGGCCAGTGCATTAGAGTGGCTGTGGTAGTGAGTGACTTGCTCCGTGTCAGATGCACATGTATTTACGAGAACTGTGTGACCTCTATTGTTTCCTTTCTCTGGGACGCGAGGAGAGACGGCTCTAAGCGGCATGCCTTCAGCTGTGCTAGTTCCGGAGCTGGGAGGAACCTGTTCAACTCACAAGCTGGACAGGCCTTTCTCTTGGACCTGAAAGATTTATGACCTGATCATCCAGAAGCCCCACCACAAAAACCTCATTGAGCTGCTTACACGTTATCTTCCGAATATCAGCTCAGATGAAAAGGGTCGTCTGGCCCACTGACAACCGTCCATTGGCTTCTGCACAGTGTATTATTGTCCAACGCTTCCTCAGGAGCTATAATTAGGTGATGGTGTAAGGAGGCCACGGCGCGCGTTTGAATAGCGACTCTATTTGGGTCATGATGTCACTCACTTGGGTCCCTTCTCATCATATGGCCTTCACCAGAGTGTGGTTGGAATTCAGCACACATGAAATCAGACCTTCGCTGAGTTTCATGAAGTAATGATAGCCCTTGGGATGAAGAGCCTTTACATACCTGAAATAATTATGACTTACGAGTTGAAGTTCTGGGACCCCACTCTTTAGCTCTTTCATCTGAACAAGCCTCTTAGAGACTTCTTTTGTTCATCTGCTAATTAGGGATCATGGTACTAGTAACTTCTATGGGTCATAACATATGGTGTATATATTACTTGCCTTTCCCTCATCATACCCAATCGACGACTACATCCTGAATGTTCCACCTCTGAAGTATTAATATCTCTCAACTCTCTCCATGGTTCTCTGTCACCATCAGGCCCAGCCACCGTCCACTATTGCCATAGATCATTGCGCTAGCCTCTTGGCTGGTTTCACTGCACCCACTCTTATGTTCCTCTAATCGACAGGCTGCTTCCACAATCATCTTGTGGGCCAATCACCTGGAACACAGCCTGCAGCTTCAAAGCTTCCAGTGGTTTGAACTAAGCCATTCTCTGCGGCTGAAGCCCCAATTCCTCATCTTGACCCGTAAGGTAATGCATGGTCTGTCCTTGTCTGTATCGCAAAGCTCAGGTCATGCCACGCGTCTCCCCGACTCCCACCACTGCATCAGCATTCCAGCCAAATCAGCTTATTTTCAGCCACTCAAATACCTCAGGAGCTCTCCTTTTTGCAAGCCCTCTGCACTGGTTGTTCCTTCTGTTAGCACATTCCCTACCCGTTCGCCATCGCTTCCCTGCCTTGCCAACTCCAGATGCTCCTTTGAGAATCAGTTTGAAATGCTGCTTCCTCAGGAAATCCTCCTGAGATGTCCCCCGCCACCTCCACCGTTATTATAATCTCCTGATAAACAGGCATGCTCTACTTCCCAGCATATGTCACAACTCCAATTAAATAATTACCTGGAAAGCATTTGTTTAAAGCTTATCTTCCTCTCTGGACTGTTTCTAAAATCCGGTTTCATTTCTAGTACACTAAGCGGCACATAACGTTCACTCAATAAAACGCTGTGGAGGGATGAAACTTGTTATTCCTCTCAGCACCCAATCCTGCCATTTTTTGCAGTTGAATATCCTTGGGTCGCCTTTGCTAGTTAATCTCCAGCCTCCTCTTGGTTGAGGATAGAAGGCTCTGTGTGAAGGAACCCCATCTCTAGGTTTTCCTGGCCGCCGAGGGCTGAAAGCATGCTAGGAGTCAGAAAAGAGTCACTAGGCTGCTGAATGTTACAGTTAGAAAGACGCTTAGGGTTCAGTGAACCCCTTGGTCACATTTTAAAGACGGGGAAACTGAGGCCAAGAGAAATGGAAAGTTACGCTCAAGACCAGAGCTGAGGAATGGATTCAGTGACCCTAAAATATTCTTTTCTCAGGCATTAACACACACATAGAAAACATATTTATACACAGTTTGTAGAACATTTTCTAGGTTTCATTTCTGTTGCTCTATTGATCTTTATAGCAGCCTTGAGAAGAAGGTAGGGCAATCATTCATCCTCATTATACAGATGAGGAAATAAGGACAGGGTGCCTGGCGACTTATGCCCACATCCAAGGTCAACCCAACTCACAAGTGCAAAAGCCTGAGTCCCCAAACTTCAGGTTCTAGGGTGCATGTTTTTTCCACTACATTGCTCTGTTTCTCTTACAAATAAATACTTGTGTGTATGCTTAGGTGCTCAGTTGTGTCTGACTCTGCGACCCCATGGACTGTAGCCCACCAGGCTCCTCTGTCAACAGAATTTTCCAGGCAAGAATACTGAGATAGGTTGCCATGCCCTCCTCCAGGGCATCTTCCTGACCCAGGGATTGAACCCGCATCTCTTGCGTCTGCTGCATTGGCAGGCAGATTCTTTACCACTAGCGCCACCTGGGAAGCCCCAAACAAATACTTGGGCAACTCCATTTCTGGTAAGAAATGCATCAGCCAGAGAGTCTCAGATGGGAGCAGAGAAAAGTTCTGTTTCATTCTCTTCCTTGCTCACTTAGTGACTGTGACGTCTGTGACCCAGGCTTCCCTCTGTCAGGTGACACAGGATAAAGTCAGAGGAGGTGATGGGAGGTGGGGGCAGGGGGTGTAGGTGCTAAGAAGTCAAGGCTAAGCCCTCGCTCTGCTGCTCACAGCTGGGGACCCTAACCAGCTCATTAGGAGGCTCTCTGAGCCTTAGGTGTCTTGCTGTAAAACATAGGTACTTGTTGCCTCTCTCTAGCATTGTTCAGGATTAAATGAGATAGTGCTTATAAGACACAGAGAAAACAGAAGGCACTGCTTAAGCACTATTTATCCTAACACCCAAGGCAGCCCTGCAGCAACAGAGTTGAGAAAAAAATGTCAGAAAAGGTCAGCCTTTGGATCAAAGAGGTGTAAGGAGTTCTCAGGAGGGCACCATGAACCCTGAGGTGTGGTTGAAAAGGGAGGTTTGCAGCTGATGCAGACTGTATTTTAGCTGCAGTCTCTGGCTGCCTCCTGATTTCATCAGTCCCCATGTGTCCTGACTGCTGCTTCAGTGCCTTGCTTGTGGTGAGTGGCGGTGGAGTTGGGGGACTAGCTTGTTGGGGGTAGACAGTGTCCTAGCTGCCCCCTTCACCCCAGAAGAATCAACACATTTCCACACAAGTTAAAATCCTGTCTCTGCATTTGGAGTGGAGAAGTTAAAAAGGAATGGGAGAAAACGTTTATAAATTCATCTGACTGCCAATCTGAAAATGGTTCCATTCTAAAAGCCATTTGTGAGCTTTTGTTTTCCTAAGCTGCAACTTCACAAAGTGCATCCAGAAACCACGCTTTAAAGAAATCTACTCGACCGAGCTGTGAACACCGCTGATTTATGAGTACTTTTCTTTACAGTCTAGAAGTTAAAACAGCATCCCTAGTGGTGAAACTACAAAATATAAATTGAGAATTTCATTATCGACATTTAAATTAAAATGTCATGGCAGACTCAGGAGCGAGGAGGCAGGGTTGTGGAAAGAGGTGGCAGATGATCAGAGTAGAGATCCAGTTTAAAAACAAGAGATCAGGTCATTCCTGGGGAGGGTGGTCCGCTTCTGGAGAAATGACGGCCCTGGGAATTTACCATGTCCCTGGGCTGCGCTTCAGCCCACAGGCTGTCACTTGTCCACAGATCAAGGACAAGTCCAAGGGCAGACCCATCCTCCCCAAGTCCCCAAAGTGAGATGGAAGCAGAAGCTGGAATAATTTCCAGCGCGAAATCACTGTGGCAAAGGTCCGGAATCCTACGCTGGCATAGCAAGCTCATTCTCTCTGTGTGGGACTCCTTGTCTAATGAGGGGGCAGAGAACGTCTGAGTCTGCCCCCAACCAGGCCCCAGGGCACCGAGTCCCCAAGCCAAGTCTCCTGTGCCACCATTGCCACCAAACCCCATTGTGAAGGGCACAGCTTCTTTTTCTAAAGAGAAGACAAAGCCTTTTCTCCTTCACAGAATCATACAGTCCTATATTTTTCAAAGATTGAAAATGATGAATCCAAGTTCATAAATGAGATATTCAGCATGGCAACGAAATTGAGGCACGTACATACATATGCCTGGAAATATCTTCTATGGTTAAGGAGTGAGGATGTTACTGTGTGTGTGGGTGGGAAAGGAAGATGGTCTTGGACTATACTGCCTAGCTTAGCTTAGTTAAATTGTTGAGCATAAGGAACCTAGTAGTAAGTGTCCAAGTGGATTGGGGAGACACAGTTGTGATGGTGGGCAACATGATTCCCAGCATCATCACTCTGTCTGGCTCTAGGTCCCTGTTCTTCTGCTTTTGCCCACAACCCTGGGCTCTCATCCCCGCCTCCAGGCCATCAGTGATCACGTGGGTGCTGGTGACCCCTAGCTCTTCATCCTCAGGCTTTACTGTCCATCTTCACCTTCACGTCCCACAGGCAGCCTAAGGGCACCACATCCAACATGGAGAACTGGTCACCAAGCAAGGGCATCGGCTGTGCCCCTCGGTGGCTCCATCGATCCCATCATCCAAACATAAGCTTGGGAAGAGTCACACCCCCAGCTTCTCCCTCTGCCCTATGTCTAACCTGTCGCCACATTATTTCTTCTTTCTGCTCATCACACTGGTCTCACCCTCTCCTTCCCACCCCAGCTATGACTGTCTTGGTTCAGACCTTCAGCTAAGTCTTACTCCTGGGCTGTTGCAGTTGCCTCCAAACTGGTCTCCCTGGCTTCTCTAAGTATCTCCTCCAAGCCACGCTCCACACTGTTGCTGCAGGAATCTTTCTGCAGCGCAAATGTTATTTTGATGCGACCCTCAAGGCTTTGGGTCACCTGCAAGATGAAGTCCAAACCCCTCACCGAGGCAGGCGAAGTTCCCCTGGCCCTGCACCCTGTCCATCTCTCCAGCTTTCTCTTTTCTTCACTTCTCTAACTTCTTCGTTCAGCACATGTTTATTACACCTGCTTGGTGCCAGGTACTGTGCAGGTGAAGGGACATGGTGGTGAAAGTAACCATCACCCTGCACCATGTGATTTGTCTACACGAAGCACGTGCTGTTCAAGCTTAGTGCATTTGCTCACTCAGTTCTCTCTGCTGCTCCCCTGAGCCTGCACGTCCTTCCCCAACATTTGCAGGCAGGAACACTCACCTTTCAGTCCTTAGCTTAGGGCCCCTTCCTTAACAGAGCCACAGAAGAACTCTCCTTTCTCTGCACCCCAGCTACTGTGTGTACACAGGCCTTTCATGAGCTCACAGAATTCCAAGGCCGGCTGTACTACATCTGACCTCTGTGACCTCGGGCAAGTCCTGGGCCTCGGTTTCCTCATCTGTGAAATGAAGGCACTCATGATACTGCAGGGAAGGAAGAACTATACCTTGAACCATCTTAAATGTTCACTTGGGACCCTTCAATAAAAAAAATTAACAGGAGAAAAACGGTTTACTAATATGTGCAGCACACATCATATGGGAGAATCCTGTATAAAAATAAAATAACTCAAAGTGGTGGCTTAGAATTTCAGCTTATCGAGCATCTCAAACAAAGAACAGAAAATTTGGAGAGCCGTGATGGGCCACCTCATGCGAAGAGTTGACTCATTGGAAAAGACTTTGATGCTGGGAGGGATTGGGGGCAGGAGGAGAAGGGGACGACAGAGGATGAGATGGCTGGATGGCATCACGGACTCGATGGACGTGAGTCTGAGTGAACGCCTGGAGTTGGTGATGGACAGGGAGGCCCGGCGTGCTGCGATTCATGGGGTCGCAAAGAGTCAGACACAACTGAGTGACTGAACTGAACTGAACTGATGGGACAAAGGAAAGCAGTTGTAGGCTTCCCAGGGCGCCAAACTGTGGGAAGGTAAATAAAGGGAGGAAACTAATGGAATGAAGTTTGTTTGCAGATCCCTCCTGGGCCATCTCTGGTCTGATAAGAATCTGTCTTCAGAAAAAGGAGAATTTACATCCTGAAAGGGGCACTTTTTCTGACTTCGTTGCCTTTTTTTTTTTTTTAAGGCTGTTCCATGTGGGCATGCAGGGATCTTATTCCCTGACCAGGGATTGAACCTGTGACCCCTGCAGCAGGAGCACTGAGTCTTAACTACTGGACTGGCAGGGAAGTCCTGAGTTTGTTGCCTCTTAATTGCCTTTAGCTCAAGATGCCAGAGGCATATTTTGGGGTGACATATTCTGGTTTCTTCCAATTTCAACGTGATGTTTTAAACGTAACCTGGCCCATTGTGTACCCACTGAATATTAGCTGCTATGATGACGATAATGATGTTGGCAACAAGGAAGAGAAAAATGAGGCAGCTGCCATGTAAAACAGTTTGGTGGTTTCTCACAGAGTTTAACATAGAGTCATCACATGACCAAGCAGTTTCATGCCTAGGTATGTACCCAAGAAAAGTGAAAACACATATACACATAGAAACTTGTACACAAATATTTACAACAGAATTATTTGTAATATCCAAACCCTAGAAACAACCCAAATGTCCATTGACAGATGAATGGATAAACAAATTGTGTATATAATACAAAGGAATATTACTCAACCATGAAAAAGGAAGGTCTGATACAGGCTACAACTTGACTGAATCTTAAAAACATGATCTGTCAGATTACTAAGGGAGGAGTTGGGCCTTGTGGAAAACAGAATTCTAACAGTTTGTTTCAAAGTGACGTCTGTGAACACAGACCTGAAATACTAGGATTTGGATGGAAAAGGAGGGATGCCCCAAACAACAGGGAGCATGAGAGCAGGATCAAGCAAATACCAGGGAACATGGTGGGTGGGTGGAAAAAGGGATTCTTGTCAACACTGGTCAGAGGGTAGCAAGGAGGGAGGCTGGTGGGCAAGGTGCTATGGATGCCATCAAGAGATGTGTGCTCCATCCTCTGGGAAGGGCCTGCAAAAACCAGGGCAGTGAGTGAATGGGGAGACTAGGAGCAAAGGGATGAGGGAGGATTTTGTGGCTATGGGGAGAAGCCTGGGTAGAAGTAAGGCAGCTGTAGAAAAGACTCCATCTTAAGGGAATATATAGGACGGTGTGGCCGGTGAGGCTGAAATCAGACTGTGGGATTCAGTAGCAAATGTCTGCAACTCACAGCAGGCGAGCACTGCCAGTGCAGGTGGAAGTGGCAGATGCTATGATGTCTCATCTGGCAGAAGGTGGGGCTCTGAGTGGGGCTGCAGGTGCCCTGGCTCAGGGTGTATCTCCCAGGTCTCCAGTTCCTCGAGTCCACTGGACACCACCTCCCTTGTGATCCTGCAGCCTGTGGTACTTGCCTCAATTTCAACTTGTTCTTCTTTCTCAGTAGATGGGGAACATCTTGAGGGCCGATGTCTTGATTGCTGCACAGTTCAGACAGGAGGCACTCAGTCTCTGCTCATTTGATTGAATAGCATCTCATCATCTAGGGAAGAGGACTTCCCTGGTGTTTCAGACAGTAAAGAATCCTCCTGTAATGCAGGAGACCTGGGTTCAATCCCCGAGTCAGGAAGATTCCCCGGGGAAAGGAATGGCTACTCACTCTAGTACTCTTGCCTGGAGAATTCCATGGACAGGTGAGCCTGGCCGGCTATAGTCCATGAGTTCGCAAAGAATTGGACACTACTGAGCAACTAACACTTTTACTTTTCACTGCCTTCCATATACCCTTAGAAAATGAAAATGCCTTCCCAATTAATGGTTACAGGTGACATTCCTAACTTGTTGCCTGGTGCGGACAGGAAGAAGGACTTGAGGAATGAATAAATCCCTCAGTTCAGTTCAGTTGCTCAGTCATATACAACTCTTTGAGACAGAGGATGAGATGTTTGGATGGCATCACCGACTCAATGGACATGAGTTTGAGTAAACTCCAGGAGTTGGTGATGAACAGGGAGGCCTGGCGTGCTGCAGTCCGTGGGGTCTCAAAGAGTCAGAATAAGTCTCTAGAAGAGGTCAAAAGTCATCTCTTTTTTTTTTCCTTTTAGCTTCTGCATTTTTGCATGGTGGTTGCATTTCGGTGGGAAGCTTGGAAGGCCTCAAGAAGGATAATGGTAGGTTTGATCTGAGAAGAGATGAAACAGTATGAAGGAGATTTGGTGTGTGATGAAGGAGAAAAGAATCAAGAAAATGCTCGGTTTACCAGACTTTACCATGCAAACAGGCCAGGCCACAGGCCCTGGTGCAGGGAGGTTGTCACTGGGCACCTTTACTTGGCTGGGCCTCTGCTGCTCCTGGGAGGCTCTGGACCATCTGACTACATTTAAGCACTGTGCTTAGTGGACTGGCTGCAACAATCAGCGTTACAGATGCACTGTAGCTTCACTTCTGGATTTTCTAATTCCACCTCACAGGATAACTATCTGCTCTTTAAGCCAGCGTTACTTGCCTGATAGTGCTTTTCATACAAAAATTTCAGCTTTCAGCATTAACTCTGCTCGCAACTATTTACCCTTCCACCAAGGCCGGGAAAGTAGTCAGAACTGGCCCAGGCTTGTTGAAAGTATTCCTGGATCAATATTCTTAAACTTCTGTCTTCCCTGTCTCTCTCCACTGTAAACATCTGCCATGGTCTACATTGTTCCTACTCAAGGCATGGTTTGAGGACCAGTATCAGCAGCATCACCTGGGAACTTGTTAAACTATCCCAGATCTGCTGAATCAGAATCTGCATTTGAACAAAGTCCCTGGGTGTTTTGTTTGTACACTGAAGTTGGAGGAGGTCTGGTTGACATAGACAGAGAGATGCACAGCTTCTTAGTTGACACCATATCACTGATTGCTCCTCCAAATAAATATTCACTCCAGGATATCCTGATCCAAATCAGCTGGTGCCCTTAAAAAGCTCTCTCTTAATGTGTGTACTTGTGGCCTTTACTTTCAGACACCATTCTTATTTTTGCCCACAGAAATTTGTCCAGTACTTATTCTTCCATAAGTGATTTCTCCTGAGATGCTGCCTTTATTTCCCTAATTGCCCATGTCCCACAATCAATCCCATGTCCACCCCACTTCCATATCAAGCCTGACTTTCCAGATGCTACACCATGTGAGAACCCACTGTCCCTTTCTTTGCCTGGACATGAGTTGGGCAGCCTTCAGAACATACCATATTTGTTCATTCACACTTATGTATCTTAGCTTTTTGGGGGGTCACCTATGGAAGTCCTTTTACCCCTTGGGTCATGCTTTCAAGATCTAATTGTAGCTACATGATTTGTTTGAAGCCCTTCCTAGATGCATCAAAAGTATCAAGGCCACACTGCTCCCTCCCTTATCCAAACTCAGATCATTTGTCTATACCTATGATTTGGGCACAAAATCCTAGGGACCTTTGCATTGAAGTGTCAATAGTTTTACTTGCTTACAAAGAAAACAGCTGGATGATTCTCTATTTCACTTTAAATTTGGAAATAATTTTAGATAGAAAAGTTGTCAAAATAAAAAGAAGAGAGCTCCCATACACCTTTCACTCAGCTTCTGCTAACACTAACATCTTCCATAACTGCATACAGTGAGCAAAACCAGGAAATTAACCTTGGTACAATACTATTAATGAAACTACAGATCTTACTAAGGGAGATTTCTTAAGTTTTCCTACTAATGTTCTTTTCCTATTCCAGGATCCAATCCGTGGTCTCACCCTGTTTTAGTAGTCATGTCTCCTTAGTCTCTTCCAACCTGGGAATAAATCTTCTCTTTCCTTGTTCCTCCCTCCCATGCTTGACGCTTTTGAATAGTGCTGGTCAGCTATGTTGTAGAATATCCTGCAGTTTGAGTTTGATACTTTCTTAAGGCTAGACTGAGGTTTTGCATTTCTGGTAAAAATTATACACGAGTGATTTTGCACCCTTCTCAGTGCATCCTTCTATCAGGGACTTGATATTAATATACCTTATTGCTGATGATCTTAGCCTTCCTCACCTGGTTAAGGTGGCTTCCGCTGAGTTTCTCTACTATAAAGTTACCATTTCCCCCTTTACAGTTAATAACTATCTGGGGAGAGATATTTTGAAATTATGCAAATACCACTTTCTCCTCAAATATATGCCCACTGATTTTAACATCCATTGGTGGATCTGCCTTCAAAATGTATCACTGTGGCACCCACTGTATGTATATTTATAAACACTCAGTTGTGTGAGATAAGTCCCTGTTTAAATCATTCCAGTAGGGTTTTCTATTAATTAGACTTTCTTTGAATTCTTTCTAAAGAGGTCCATTATAACAGGGTGGCACAATCAAATAAATAAAGCAGTCTTGCATGCATCCATCCATACATGTAATATTTCTTTCAATTTTTTTTGTAAAAGAAATCGATTGCCAATCTTCATATTTCTCCCAGTTATGCCCTAACTGGTGTCTCCTACTCCCTGCTGTTCGGTTTGAATTATTACGTGAACTGGCTGTTTTGCCCAAATGAGTAAGCCAAGATAGGACCATTAATTTTTTTGAGCAGATGGTTGTCTAAATCAATGTGAAAAATGAGATGCCAAATTGTTTTCCTGGAATGTGCCATCACAGAGAATGCTGCTGTCGTGGACATCTGCTGCTTGTGCCTGCTCAGTGTCTCTCATCCCTTTCTTTAGGTCACAGCATCCAACTTGCTTTTTTCAGAATCTCCCCTCCTGTGTTTTCAGTCCACGTGGTTTCATGGAGTTGGCCCACCCGCTGGCCTCGGAGGTGTGCACATGCCCCAGGCCTGGACAGAATTAGCCATCCCTTTCACCATAGTAGGGTTTCAGTGGTAAAGAACCTGCCTGCCACTGCAGGAGACTTAAGAGACTCGGATTCGATCCCTGGGTCAGGAAGATTCCCCTGGAGGGGGGCATGGCAACCTATCCCAATGTTCTTGCCTGGAGAATCCCATGGACAGAGAAGCCTGGCAGGCTACAGTCCATGGGGTTGCAAAGAGTTGGACACAACTGAAGCAGCTTAGCACGCACGCACACACTGGCCATAGTAAATGACTGAAAAATTGGCATCTGGTTCTAGTTGGCTAATCAGAATCTCTTCTAAAATCCTTGGTGGCATTATTACTGGGTATTTAAGAGACAGGCTGGAAGCCTGAAGCCCCACTGGACATCTTTGCCACTGTGTGTGGGGAAAACACACTTGAGAATACGGCCGACACAGTGAGAGACAGTGAGGTGGGAAGAGTGAAAGGGACCTGTTCCTTGTGATGTCAGTTGATCACCTGGATCTAGCTTTTCCTGAAGCGAGGTCCCTCCCAGGACTTTTCAGTTTCATGAGCCTATCCATTCCCTTTCATTGTATAAGACAGCCTGAGTTGAGTTTCTTCTACTTGTAACTCAAAGTCCTGCCAAATAGGTAATTTTTAAGTATCCAGTACCCATTAGGACAGATGCTTGGGGCTCTGCAGGATTCAAAGACGAGCCAGATGTGTGCCTTGCATTCTAGGAGCCCTCAACCTAGCACAAAACACAAGATCAGTGCACTAATATCCACACGAAAAGGGCCCATGTGATCAGCCTGATCCACCCATGAAGAGCTTGGCTGTTGGACTGCAGTGAAGCGAGTGATGAATACCAGCTGGGGGGAAACTGGAGCATTGAGGAGATGAGGGACTTTATTATTCCTGGCAGAGGGAAAAGCTTGGGTGAGGTCCAACTGTGGAAAGTGTAAACATCTCCGTGTGTATTTTGAGATTTTGAGGTTCTATGGGTCATCCATAGTGACTGAAGGGTAAAGGTTAGGCTTAAAAGGAAGATTCAGGGGACCAAAAAAAAAAAAAAAAAAAAAAAACCAACCTAGAGAAAAGATTAGTTTAAAACAAATTGAAAAGCTTTTGACTGGCAGTCTGAGGGTTTGACTGGCAGCAGGAAGGCAGAGCAGGATTCTGAGTAGAGGAGCTAGGTGATTAAGATGTATTTGGCAGCAGTGAGCAGAGTTGGAGAGGGCAGGGCTGGGCAGCAGGTGAGGAGGCCAATGAGACTGGCTGGCTGAACTTCAGGGCAGGGTTGGGGAGGATCAGACGGAAAAAAGAAGACTGGAGGCGGGTGCAATCCCAGCCTCTGAGAACATGCTGCCCAGAGCCTTTGGCCATATTTGCTCAAGAATCTTCCTTGTCGTATCATTTGAAAGCCATACTTTTTATTTCACGCCAAACATTGTCAGAGGGAGCAGGGGCAGATTCATCCTGAACGTGAGCCAGCCGGCCTGGCACGCACACGTTTAATGGCATTCCAGACCTCGGGGCCTGGCAGGCGCCCTCGGAGCCCTGCCCCGGCTCTGGCTCCTGCCTCCCTGGAGTGAGGACCAGCATCCTTCTTCTTAATGGGTGACCTTCTGAGCAGAAAAAGTCCAGCCCGAGACTCCGACCTGACCCCACACAAGCCGTGGACAGCTCAGCCCTCTTAGTGATGCCTCTGCTTTGGACTCAGACTGGAAGCCATCCTGTTCATACCCTGTCTCTTCCTGCTCTCGCGTTCTCCCCATTTGCCCAGGCTTGAGCGAGTCCCATCGGTACCGCAATCACTAACCCTCGCCCAAGTCACCATCGTTTCTCACCTCGATTCCTGGATCAGCCTGGCTGGTCTCCTGGCTTCCACAGTCTCAGTTCAGTTCAGTCCAGTCGCTCACTCATGTCTGACTGTTTGTGATCCCATGGACTGCAGCACACCAGGCCTCCCTGTCCATCACCAACTCCCAGAGTTTACTCAAACTCATGTCCATCGAGTCGTTGATGCCATCCAAACATCTCATCCTCTGTTGTCCCCTTCTCCTCCTGCCTTCCATCTTTCCCAGCATCAGGGTCTTTTCAAATGAGTCAGTTCTTTGCATCAGGTGGCCAAAGTATTGGAGCTTATTCCTTACAGTGAATATCCAGAACTGATTTCCTTTAGGATGGACTGGTTTGATCTCCTTGCAGTCCAAGGGATTCTCAAGAGTCTTCTCCAACACCACAGTCCAAAAGCATCAATTCTTTGGCTCTCAGCTTTCTTTATGGTCCAACTCTCACATCCATACATGACTACTGGAAGAACCATAGCTTTGACTAGACGGACCTTTGTCGGCAAAATAACGTCTCTGCTTTTTATTATGCTGTCTAGTTTTGTCATAGCTTTTCTTCCAAACAGCAAGAGTCTTAATTTCATGGCTGCAGTCACCATCTGCAGTGATTTTGGAGCCCAATAAAATGCAGTGACTTTGGAGCCCAAGAGTTCTGCAGTCTGCAACTCAGCAAAGCAGCTAGAACAATCGTTCTTTAACATCACAAACCAGATCTTGTCACCCCTCTTTTTAAACCCTTCTCATGGCTTTCTGCCTGAGTAAGAATAAAATCCCACATCTCTGTGGTGGCCTCAGGGACTCTGTGCTCTGACTCAGAGCATAACTGAATTTCCTCCTCAACTGGTTACCTCCTCAGCTGAATTTCCTACCCTTCCCTTTGAGTCTTTCTGCTGCTCTTCTGCCAGCCTCTGCTGATGCCTCCCTTTCTCTTCATGACCCATAACGTGCCTCATCATAAGAGAGGCATGTATCTGTCAGAATAGGTGCAGGCATGCTTCAGTAACAGATAATTTCCACATTTCGGTGGCTTCCATAACACAAGGCTAGTTCTCAACCATCAGGCCATGTCTGTTGTGGGCTGGCAGAGCGGCCTTGTTCATCGGAGTCACTCCAAGTTGACAGAACAGCCGCTTTCTTGACTGTTCCTGGTTGCTGTCCTCTAGAAAATGAAAGAGACTCTCAAGAGTCTCACAAGGGCCATTAAATGTTGGTTCAGAAGAAGCCCATGTCACCTCTGGTCACATTCTTTGGCCAGTCACTGGCCTCGGTCAAGCACAAGAGAAGCCAGCGGTGTGCTCTAATCACATAGCCAGGAATGGAAGGGGTCCGTCTTTATTTGGTCAACAGCATGAATGAACAGCATGAGAACTCATTTATCTGTGTGTGTAGCATGGATTAGAACCCTTGGTGTGTCTTCCAGTCCAGACGTTGTGAATGATGGCAGGGTTGGGGTAGAGACAGTGGAGAATGATGACAGGGAGGAGGGTTAATTACCTCTGCTCAAGCACAGAGAAATGAGAACACAGCTGAGTTTGGATGCTCACTGGACCAGTAATGCATGTTAAAAAAAAAGGGGGTGGTTATCTCTCAGGTCTTTCAGGCTAAGCATGATGGCATACTAGTGGTGAGGTGGAATGGTCCCCTTGCTCAGAAACAACTTCTGGTGTCTGCAGTTCTGCCATTAGAGATTCATTCCTTTGGTTCTATAATACCATTTCCCAAGTTGTGTCCGACAACACACTTATATTAGATGTCAGCATGTGCTCCTTGGTCAAATAAGATGGTGAGGTGCTGAGTTAAGCAACAGTGAACAGGCCTTGACTGGTATGTAACATGTACTGTCTCTTCCTGAGATGGAATCAAAATTTTCGGCATTTCTCCAGTTTTTAAAATCAAGGAACCCTTTCCTCCCTGAATGTTTCCCTAATGTTAACTAGATGGTTGGGGAAAGGCTGATCTGGGAGCCTTTTCAGTCCTCTGGTGTACAAGAGGCTTTTTGCGGGAGAAGGAAAGCACTGCCGACCAGGCTTTGAGAGGATGGGACAGCAGAGGGACTGGGGGTGGGGGACAGAGGGTCTGAGAGGGAGAGTTCGGGTGCGAAGATCAAAAGTGACCCTTTCCTCAGGGATGGATATAGAGTGCGAGCTCCTGACCCCACCCGCCCCCTCTCACACACCTGCCTTCCCTGCTCCCTCCCGCCTCTTGCCCAACCCATCAGTCTCCAAAGCTCCACCTTTTCAAGCCAACAGCACACCAGGCCATCTCCAGTCCTGGCTTAGCTCTCCAGTCCTTGCTGCCTGAAACACCCTCTTTTCTTCAACTCCAGTCTGGGAAATTCCTTCTCTCTTTTAACCATCTGTCAGGCATCCACCTCCAGAACGCCATCCTTGATACCTTTATCCACCCCACAGCCTCAGCTGGGTTTATTATTCCTCTAAGCTCCCATAAAATACCCTGTCTCTTCATTGCTGCCCTCATCACTTGGTATTTTTAAAAGATATTTGTTTACTTATTTATTTGGCTGTGCTGGGTCTTAGTTGTAGCCTGCGGGATCTAGTTACCTGACCAGGGGTCAAACCCAGGTCACCTGCTTTGGGAGCTCAGAGTCTTGGTCACTGGACCATCAGGAAAGTCCCACCACTTTGTACTTTAATATTCTTATTTCTGTCCCTCTAATCTGGGATGCTCTTGAGGGCTTAATCTTTATAGCCTTATATCCTCCTCTGCTAGGAGATAGATACGAATTAATTGAATGAATGAGGCCCACGTACAAGAGTGTGTCAAAAGCCCCTACATGTCCCAGTTGAAAGAACTCCCCAAGTTAAAAGGATCTATTCTGCATATTTGAAAACCTCATCTTGTCTGTCATGCCCACCTCAGCTGGTTCTCCTATCTCCTGGGGCCTAAAGTCTTCTCTCTGCCTTCCTCACCATCCGCTCTTCTGTCTGACCCGTTCCTACCTCTCTCATCCCCTCATGTCCAATTCATGTCTTCTCAAGAAGAGTGAGTGAGTCTTAGAAGGTTAACAGCCATGCTTAGGTTTGTTTCCTGGAACAGGAAGTAAATGCAAATATCCTGAGAAGACAGTCTAACTTTAAGGGTGAGAAGAAAGTGTTTTGTTTGTTTATTTTATAGTTCAAGATTGGCTTTAATGATTGAATAAGATGGGGAAAACTAGAAAAAACCTGTGGGTAGAGGACCTGGACAGGTTGTTGCTGGCAATGCACTCAGAGTTGAATCACAGCTTTTGTGGGTCAGAGGCCCTCAGTGAGTAATCATTTTAATAGTCATGTCCCAAATAGCACATGCCCCAAATGTTGCATGAGATATAATTATATACTAAGAAGTTAGGCCTGTTTATCTGAAATTAAAGTTAACTGGGAACCCTACTGTGTAGATGTCCCTGACTTTTTTTTTTTCAGGTTTCTTCCCACCTGCTGCTCTTGGAGGCGTTCTGGCACTTTTCAGGCACCT
The DNA here is from genome assembly GCF_016772045.2 of Ovis aries. Taxonomy (NCBI): domain Eukaryota; kingdom Metazoa; phylum Chordata; class Mammalia; order Artiodactyla; family Bovidae; genus Ovis; species Ovis aries. Next base: position 36,808,527 of record NC_056069.1, on the reverse strand, counting down.
GTCACCGCATATCCTCCACCCCGACTGCACTCCCATCATCGTTATCCTCACCTGCCACAGGGCAGGGACGTGGCAGCATATTAATGATCACATATGAGTAAGTGGATGCTTTCCTCTTGTTTCCCCAACTCTCTATTTATTTTCAGGGATGACGTGGCAACATCTGGATTTGATTTCATTCAGGAGGTTGTGTGAGGAGATGAGAGTCAAGTCAACTATTGGGTGGGATTACAGTAACACTTTTTTAAACATGCATCTCAAGGAGATACTTGGGGCTCAGACACTTCCTTACCTGGTGGAAAAACACTTGGGGCATGTGGCTGACACTTTCATCCCCTCCCTCCCGCTGTGCTCTGAGAAGCGAAGGTGGATGGTGTGAGGAGTGGACTCCCTCTTCCCTGTGATGCTGAGGTCAGGCAGCAAGTCAGCCGTGGCCCAAGAGGGTCCCTGTATGTGAAGGGAGGGGGCTTTCTGTTTTTGAGACTTAGGTTAACGGAATTCTGATTTCCCATCTTTACTTTGGGAGTGGACTGGTTCTTTTAAAAGTTCTTTTAAAGTGTTACTTTGGCATCAGATGCATAGGAGAAAACCAGCCTGAGATGATGGTGGCCTGAGATGATGGTGGGCACAAGCCCCATGAGACCATCTGAGCCTGGTGTCCAGGGTTCTGACCCTGTATTCTCACACCATCCCCAGCAGTAGGGACTCCGATGCCCAACAAGAGCTGTACTCCTCTGAGGAGCACTGTGAGGGGACATCCACCCCCCCACCCCCCCACTCCAGACTATGGGCCAGCCAAAGCATTGGTGGCTCCTAACAACTTGAGCTGGGTGAGCATGTGTGGTAGGCATCGTGAAAGTTGCTTTTCTCATTGCTGCTAAGAATTTCCCAGCTTTCAACATACTCTTTCTTGGTTGAATGGAACTTCCAAAGCTGACCACTGGTTAATCACGCTGAACAAGAAACCCACAATGCTCAAATGTCCAGAATGTGTGTGTGTGTGTGTGTGTGTGTGTGTATATACATGTGCACATGGGGAGCTCCCCAGCTGGTTCCCCATGTGTTTTGCCTTTTTACAAATCTCCAGTCCCCCTCGCTGCTCATCCCCATGTTTACAGGAGCAGGCAACATGGCCCAAGGTAGTTTCAAGGGATGGTCAACAGATATTAAGAGAAAGCAAACACAGCCATAGACGTTTTCATGGTCCATCTGGGGAAGTCTGCACTCTCCACGCTACTCCTAGGTGGTCACAGTGTTCATTAGTTTAATTACGGCTCTAATAGGTGCTACATTTCTCTTTTTAAATTTATTTTTGGCCCTGCTGGGTCTTCATCGCTGCACAGGCTTTTCTCTTGCTGTGGCGAGCAGGGGCTACTATGCAGTTGTGTGTGGGGCTTTCTCATTGCAGCGGCTTCTCGTTGTGGAGCTCAGGCGCTAGGGCAGGAGGGCTTCAATAGTTGGATCTCATGGGCTCAGGAGTTGTAGCTCCTGGGCTTTAGAGCACAGGCTCAGTAGCTAGGGTGCATGGCTTAGCTGTCCGGTGGCATGTGGGATCTTCTGGTGCTAGGGATCAACTCTGTGTCTGCTACATTATCAGGTGGATTTTCTACCACTGAGTTCACTAGGGAAGCCCTACACTTCTCTTTTTAACTCCAAAAAGATGTTATATAACTCAGTGTTTTCCCAACTTATTTGATCAGAGAACCACTCCATTTTTAAAGAATATCTCACCTGGTCTGTCATCCTGGGAACACACTTTGCGAAATGGTAAAGGGATGGGAGATAAGCAAGTGTTTGCATTCCTCTCCAAACTTTGGAGTAGAATGGAGAAAGTGTCCTAGCCTAAGCGTTGCCCTGGCGGCAGGACTCCAAGTGCCCAGGGTGGGTACCAGGCACTGTCCTGGCGGGGAGGGGGAGGGCATTTCCGGCACTGTACTGATGCGCTCCGCTGGAAAGTCTAGGCTGGTGGCCACTTAGAAGAGTCTTAAGAGCATCAGTTTTGTTTTGGGCTTGAAACGCTGTACAAGGCCACCTTTTAATAGTCACAAGGCCTCGGGTGACACAGCACGGGGTGTGTGTCATCCGAGGAGGAAGCATGCTCTCCTCCCCCAGCCCCGGGCCATGGCATTTCCTCTCTTCGGTGTGTTTTTCTTGCCACCAGAACAACTAAGCCTGGGGCCACCATTTGCACAATTCCCCGGATCCTGCTACTTTGCCGGCGGAGAACCCACGTGAACTTCGGGCGTCACCCGGGATTGTGCAAAGCAGTGGCGCCGTCCAAGTGCCTGCCTGCCACAGGGTTTTGCCAGGACACTCCCGTCTATTTCTTAAGTCCTGCCTCAATGTGACCTCCCATTAGAGCAGGCCCGTTATTTTCTATTATGATACCCTATTTGTATCCTTTATAAATGGTGACTCATTTATTGACACACAACCCCTAAATACTTTTTTGAATATTGCCTTTCTCTCCTCAAATGAAATATCAACTCCACAAGGAGAGAGCAGAGCTCAGTCTCTGTTGAGCAGAGATTGTTGTGGCCACTGTTGGATCCTTGGTGCCTTGGACAGTGCCTGGCACAATGTAGCACGCCAAGTATCTGTGGAATGAATAAAGAAAGAACAACTTTGTAAGTTCTTCCCCACTTGAGTACTGATTGGTTGTGGAGAGTTGATGGACAAGGTCACTGACCAACCAGTGGCTGAGTGGCGAAAGGGATGGACTTCTAGTCTGAGTCAGCTGTGGTCCCTAGGTCGGTGAGATAGCATAGAAGTAGAGAGAGCAATAGAAATGAGTTTTTATTTGTAAAAAGTTACAAAATAATATTGTACAAAAATAAAGTCTGTAGAGAACTTTGGTTGTATAACACAAACGACTGAGACAGATCAGAGAAGTCAGAACTTCCAAAGAAGTGCACTCCTTACTGGATCAGATGGTAATCGCAACAATAAAGAAAAATCACAAACTTTACCCTTTTGTGGCTTTGGCGGAGAGATTTGCTTCAGTGAAAACCTGCTTATGGTGTGTAGGTGATGCTGGGAAGGAGCTGTCAGCATCCGTTGAATCCTACCACCCCTGTGGGCAGAGACTCTCCACAGGGAGCTGGGGCTAAGGCTGATCCTGGGGACGCCAGCCACCAGATCTGCCAGGACTCTCTGAATTGGACAGATGATCTGGGGCTGCATCAAATTGCACTTCATGAACAACCGGTCGGCTCGACCTGTCCCTATTTTGAGCAGGCCACTCCTCAGCAAGTTCCCCGTCTTGGGCCCCAAGAGAGGGTGAGGCAGGCCCTTTTCCTCTATTTCCGAGTCCTGCAAGGGGAGCTGAAAGGACAGAGGGGGCAGAGTGATGGGCAGCTTGGGTCCGTGGGGGTGGGGGTGGGGAAGGGATGTCTGATAACTGCTGCTTTTTGATTACTTTGTAAAATTAACATGATTGTTTGAGGGAGGCCAGTAGGCTATTTATTTGCCAAATCTGTACACTTGAGCTAATAGCCACTAATGTAGTGATGTAGTGATAATCTCTTTGGTAAAAATCTCTTTTATGAGGTACGTCACAAGCTCTTAAAATAGGGCCCAGTGCATTGAACATGGAGGCAGTGACCAGACAAATCCATGACCTGGTCACTGAGATAGTTTTTCTCGCCCTATGTCCCTGCCCTGTCAAAGGCTTTCAGTATCCATGCAGTGGGGCAGGTGTACCGAGGCTGAGCCAGGGCCCATCTTCCACATCCACCCTTCCCGGCCACCTTCTTCTGAGAAGGAGTCAGGTGTATGGGGGCAGCCCCTGGTGGCTTGTATGGCAACCAGGCTGACCTCACTCTCAGAAGGCCTGCAGCACTCCTTGCCTATGCTGGGCCTGGGGAAGAGTCTCCACTATCAGGGCAGAACTCCGGCTACTTGACAGAACTGTTACTGTGAGGTCAACATTGAGTCCAGCACCACCTACTAAAGGGACTTTAAACTTTGACATGTGGTTATGCATATCACAGATAGATACATGTGGAGGGGAGGGTGAGAGCTTCAGCACAGCAGGAAATAGAGCACACGGCCTGTCTGCTGGGACAGGGAACCATGTAGAAATGAGGGCAAATGCCACGGTCTCCACCTGCTGCTCCTGAAAAAGAAGGCCCATCAGAAATGTTCCTTCTGACATGTTCCTTTCTAACATATAAAACCAGGTAAGATGCTGAGACCCGCAGGGTAGAGGGGGGTGGAATCACACAAGGGCTTTTCTTTAAAAAGGTAAAGTAAGTGATTTTTGCCTAGCGAAAGTCTTTTTAATACTTTGAAAAGCATGGACCCTTGATCCCAATTAAAATTTCCTTTGCCACCTTCCTTTGCATTTTGCGAGCACATATACTTTGGCACCTTTGAAAAGAAACTTTAATAAATAAGGGCAAAAAAGAGAAACTCATTAGTGAACGGTAATAAATAACAATAACTTAAATCTCAATAAATATCTTCTCTATATTTCTGTATCTGAAACAGATGCATTGCATCGAGTAGCTTCTCTGGTCACTGGTGACCACGCATAACGGAGCTGGGGTGTATGTAACATCTGTCTCTCTGTAAACCGACAGCCCAGCGGCCTCCCCGCCCCGGTGCAGCTGGGGGCCTTCCCGCACGCTCTCCTGCAAGAATGCTGCCGAAAAACCACACTGGTTTCCTGTTTCCAAGGGCAGAAAGGAAATACCTTCAGGTTTGGTTTTAGTCATGAGGACAGCCTTTTTGGTTCCTAGCCAACTTCTTCCCACCCCACACACCATGTTCGAAATCAATCACCCACCGTTCCCCAAAATGCTGGTTGGAGTAAACCTCAGGCTTGAACCTTCCAAAGCAAAGGTTACTATCTCTCCTGGATCTTTGATTTTTTTTCTCCCCCTCCTTTCCGGGGTATGTCTCCACTGAGTGACAGAAAAATAAACCTTTCTTGCTTTCAGCAGTAAAACGTAATGACAAGGAATGACACCAGGAGGACCGTTTCCCTGGTGTCTCTAGACATGTGAAAGCAAACCACAGGAGATACACTGGTTCGGTTTCAAGTGCATCCGCGACTGCGCCCGTGACCCATGGCGGTGGACTGTATCAGATGAAACGATGGCAACACCCAACCACGGACACCAGCCCTGAGCTTCCGGTGACGTCAGCTGCCATCCGGGAGAAGGCGGACGGCTGTCTTTTCTCTCCTGTCCAGCCTTCTGTAGCTGGATCTCCCTCCACCAGGCTCCCACAATGGCTGCCTTCCTCCTCCTCTGCCTCCACTTCCTCCTCCTCCGCCTCCTTGGTCCTCATCTTCCACTCTGGGCAAACATTTTCTGGGAACCTTGGTCCCTTTCTTTGCACTGTAGCAGGAATGCAATACACAGCGGTCTCTGGAGCCGGAGTCAGATACATCCACATCTTTTAGCGGAATGCTTTCTTAGAATATGGTAAACCAGGTTATCATCTAAAAAGGACAGGTCGTCATCAAAGGCGATGGGTCTGCAACACGCCTGCCCGACTTTGTCACTCACCAGCCTTCTACTTTTGGATAAGTTTTTTAATATTTTGTCGTACATTGTTTCGGCTGCATCGCAGGAGCCGCTGCAGTACCTAAAAATGAGTTCCTCCTTGGTTTCGTAGCCCAAACCCAAGTCAGTGACGTTTAGATGCACGGCGGTGAGGACGCAGCCGCGATTTCTGCCCCTCTGGCCACGCCGGCCTTTCCCTCTGGCACCCTCCGGGCTGGCGGCCGCCCCCTGCCGGTGCCGCTCTCTCCGAGGAAGCACGGCCATTTGTTTATCTGGTGACCTTTTCAGTCTTCGAATGGTAGCTTCAATAAAATCCATGACATCATCAAACTGATCAGGGTAGTCCTCTGGCATATTTGCTGTGCAACAAGAAAACAGAGACGGACACATGAGGCAAGAGCAACGACCATTTCAAGGAGTCTCTAAGATCGGTCTCTCTGAAAGGCGACCCAGTATGCCCCACCCCAACCCCCGCCCATGGCGAAACGACCCCTTCAGGGACCACTGTACACTCCCAAGGACAAAGGCCAAAAGGCTCCCTCCAAGATTCCCAGGATGGAAATTCAAGACTAACACGGGCGGGGAATGACACACTTCCTTGCGGAGAACAATCCTTAGAAATGGAATTTCCACTCAGATGACGTCTGCCATTTTTAACAAGTCTATGTTGAGATGCTGATGGACGGTCATTTCTTGTTCTGATAACGGTAGCCTGCAGTGGGGTTCTCAAATGTGTGGGTAGGACTGTGCTGGGATACTTGGGGGAAAATGCAGAGACCTGGCCGACCCTTAGGGGGAAGTGTGGGAAGGGGCCAGGGAACCTGCACCAGTTTAAGGAGCCCTGGGGGAGTTCTGAGGTAGGTGGTCCCTGGACCATACCTTGAGAAACCCTGTCTTAGAAGGTGAAAGAAAGATTAATCTTGGAAGACAATGCTGCTTTCACCTGTAATGTCAAGTGTTCCTCCCTGAATTCCACCCTGACTTAACACCTCTGCCCTGCTGAGTTTCGGAAGGAGACCCATTTGGATAGATCACGTGAAAAAGTCCTGAATTCAACTATATTTTAAAACTTCCTTCTATATTTTAAAACTTCCAAAGTCGGGCAGGCGTGTTGCAGACCCATTGCCTTTGATGACGACCTGTCCTTTTTAGATGATAACCTGGTTTACCATATTCTAAGAAAGCATTCCGCTAAAAGATGTGGATGTATCTGACTCCGGCTCCAGAGACCGCTGTGTATTGCATTCCTGCTACAGTGCAAAGAAAGGGACCAAGGTTCCCAGAAAATGTTTGTCTCTTAAAAGACATTAAGAGACTGAAAAACAGCCCACTGCTCGCTAATAGACTAATTTACCACTTCCTTGGATTAGCAGGACTTTAAAAATACAAGGTCAGATCATAAGATGATGTTTACATGTATCACAGCAATACATGGAATGCAATGCTGCCTGTGGACAGGGAGGTGGGGTCCTGCACTGGCTTTGGCTGCAAACAGGACAACAGACACGCGCCTTAGGAAGATCACATGGAGCAGTGACTGAGGTGATGCTTCCAGGGTGTTGGAGACCTTTGGGCAAATGCATGAATTCAAGGGTTTTTGGCATTTTTGCTGTATTTCAAGCATCTGCTTCAGCTGATCAGGTAAGAGAAGAGAAACTATTTGAACACCTGAATACATTTCTAAAAGAGGAAAGTAATTCAAACGTCCATGTATTCCGTACTAGACCGTTTATGCTCCCCTCATCCCTTTTTCAGGGCTTCCTTGGTGGCTCAGATGGTAAAGAATCTGCCTGCAACGTGGGAGATGTGGGTTTGACCCCTGGGGTGGGAAGATCGATGAAGAAGGAAATGGCAACCTACTCCAGGATTCTTGCCTGGGACATTCCATGGACAGAGGAACCTGGTGGGTTCACAAAGAGTCCATGGCGTCACAAAGAGTCGGATATGATCCCATTTTCAGGTAATTAGAATGTTTAGGGTTATACATTGCTTAGAAAAATATACCCCAAAAGAGTTGTTAGCAAGAGTGAACTTTTTTTTTTGCCAAGACCATGGTAAAGCAGAGGATTACATTGTACCTAACCCACGTCAAATTGTTTTGTTATGAACGAATTGCTAAAACAGGTATCAGGTATCCTAGTGTGGAAGACATACTTCAACTAAGGAAACTTAACCATATCGATCTCTCTTTCTTACCTGTCTATACAGATAGATAGCTAATATATAATATTATCTATATTAGGGCAAAATGTAGGACATATAGTAATGAAAAGAGTGGGGATGGTATGGAATTTCATAATTCTAAATCTAAATCTAAAATCTGGCACTGGGTGGTTCTGTGCACAGAGGTCTCGAAGCTGCTTCCACTGGTGTTCGGCCAGTCGCCTCTTGCCTGGATAATCACACCAGACCCGAGCCCCTGCATTCCCTTACCCTCCTTCAGTTTGCCTTGCACCTGGTAGCCAGAGCGATGCTCTTGAAGCTGTGAATGCAGCTCATGTCCCTCCTCTGCTCCACGCCCTCCAAAGTCCACACTGGCCCAAGGCCCTCCCTGACGCCCCCCGCCCTCCACCCCAGTCTCAGCCTTTGTCACCGCTGACCTCGTGTTCGACTTCCCTCCTTACTGCCTCCCCTCCAGCTCCTCTCGCCTCCTGCCTGTTCCTCAAACACAGGGTTTCTCAACCTCAGGGCTACTGACCCTGGGGCTGGCACATCCTTTGTTGTGGGAGTGTTTAAGGATGTTTAATTACATCCCTGGCCTCTACCCAGGAGACGCCTGTAGTAGCCTCCACCCCCATCCCAACGATGACAAATGGAAGTGTCTCCAGATATGACCAGACGTCCCCTGGGTGCAAAATTGTCATGGCTGAGAACCGCACACATCAGACACAAACAGGCGCTCGGCCTTTTGCTGGCTGTCCCCTCTCTACAGAAATGTTGTTCCTGCAGAGAACCCAGTGATTCACACTCACATCCCCTTCAAGTCTGCTCAAAAGTCACCGCTACCCAGCCCCAACTTGACCTCCCTGTTTCAAATTCAGTTCCTCCCAACCCTGAATCCAGATCCTCTTGCCCTCTTCCCCCCAGAGCATAATACTCGACCCCCTCCAGCACACTGTCGAACTCTTCCCATGGTGATTATTTGCTGTCTGTCTTCTCTGAGTGAATGTCACCTCCAGGAGGCAAGGACCTCTGCTTGGCTTGTTCACCAATGGATCCTGGGAGCTTACAATAGGATCTGGTCCCTGGAGGCCGGCAATGATTTTTTTTTTTTTTTTTAACAACTTAGGTCACTTTACGAGGGTAGAGAGTCCTTCATTTCTCAAGGGGACACTTGGGCTTCAGTTCGGCCACACCATGATGAATTGAAAGGCTCCAAAATACACGGTCTCCATCTCATGGGCAGCCCCAGTGCCCAGAAGTACAGTCATCTCCTGCTGCTGCTGCTGCTGCTGCTACTGCTAAGTCGCTTCAGTCATGTCCGACTCTGTGCGACCCCATAGACGGCAGCCCACCAGGCTCCCCCATCCCTGGGATTCTTTAGGCAAGAACACTGGAGTGAGTTGCCATTTCCTTCTCCAATGCATGAAAATGAAAAGTGAAAGTGAAGTCGCTCTGTCGTGTCTGACTCTTAGCAACCCCCATGGACTGTAGCCTACCAGGCTCCTCCATCCATGGGATTCTCCAGGCAAGAGTACTGGAGTGGGGTGCCATTGCCTTCTCCTACCCGAGAGCAAATAACTGTCTCAGAGCTGTCCCCCTTGCCAGCTTCCCCCGCACCTTTACAGTGTCACCTCTCAAAGCCCACCTCATTCCGAGAATTCTGAAAGGCTCTGGCTTCCTGGGAGCAATGTTTTCTCAAGGAATACTGGGAGAGTGAGAGGGTATTTGAATTCGAAATTTCCTCTGAACCATTTCCTACAGGAGTCCCTTAGGAATCTTTTTTCCTTCCTTCCTTTCCACCTTTCTTTGTTCCTTCCTTCTGCCCTCCCTTTCTCCCTTCCTTTCCTTCTCTTTTCTTAAAAAAAAAAAAAAAAAAATTATTATTTCTGGGCTGTGTTGTGGGGCTTACTGGATCTTAGTTCCCAGACCAGGGATTGAACCAAGGCCATGGCAGTGAAAGCACCAGGTCCTAATCACTGGATCACCAGGGAATTCCCTAAAAAATTTAAAAAATCACTCGATGTTAAAGACATGAACTACTTATTTTGACAGATGAGTTGCTTCTGCTATTTGTGACTTTTTTTCAACAATAAGCTATAAAAGAGGAAATTAGGTATGCTTGGTTTCAAAAACCTGAACAGAAGTCTGAATTTCTAACTGATAAATTAGTGATTAGTCAAAATACAAAAAAAAAAAAAAAAAAGAAAGCCTTCAAATTTCTGAAAGACTCTTTGTTTTACAAAAGGATTCACATGATGGGGTCCCTAGTTCTCTTTAAGAACTCTTGAATAGATCATTAAGTTAAGAACCTGGGAACATGGAAGTTAAAACTGATTAAGAATCAACTAAAGATTAATCAGAAATGAGGATGAAATATTACTGAAAGTTTAACATAAATGGGAAAACATTCAAGTTCAAAAGTTCAGCTTATACTAGTTTAGACTCATTAATTTATACATCATGATAAATTACATTCTTTTTACTAGAGTTATAATGATTTGAATCAGCATTTATAATGTTTTTTATTAATTGCCCAACAATTTCAAAGTTCCGGAAAAATACTGTCCCTCCTTTTTATGACATTTCAACCGTATGCCTTTGTCCACTGGCTTTGCTTGCCAGATAAAATATAGAATACCAAGTTAAGTTTGAATTTCAGATAATTAGCGAATGAGTTTTTAGTATAAGCAATCCTCAGTAATGATTGGGACATACTTATCTTTTACTGTGAGAATGTTTAGTTCCTTTTTCTTTAGTTTCTACTTGGCCTTCGGGGGTGATGTGTGTAGCCGTGTGGATGTACTCACTGATCATTTATGCTTTAGGGTGAGGTAGTGAATGGATCATTAAACTTGAATTAAAAGTCTTTCTGACACTGGGGAAGCAGTCAATCCGTGTTCCCTGCGTTAAACTGAAGAGAGCCACTATGAGAACTTCTCCTTTCATGGGACATCTCCCTCATAACTTGTTGTTAAGGTGGAAATATTTATTTAAGCCTCAAGTTCAGGACATAGGCAATTTTAATTAAACTGAAGGGATTCCGCCCTCCCCATCCTCTTTTCCTTCTTGAAGAATAGAGTAAAAAATAAATATTTATGCTGAAAGTTGTACATGGATACGAATTTTGGAAACTAGAAAAGGGCAACATGATATTTTCCAAACCACAGAGCAAAGAGGCCTGTCTCTTCCAATGGAAAATTCCTAATCCCAGGCCTTTTGCTGCTGACTGAGTTCATTACTAGAGAGACCTCCATTTATCAACACAAGGTATTTGTGGGGTGCGTTGGGAGCCATGCACCTCACTGAGCCAATCTTTAGCATCCTGCAGAGGCCCAGTACCCAGCCCAGTCAAGTAAACTCCCCAGCAGGAACCAAGAAACCATGGCTGCCTCCATGTTCCTGGAATTCACTGAGCAAAGTGGAAAGAAAGGGGCTTGTGTTTGGATTAGTTCCCCAAATGAAGACTTGATGTCATATCACTTTCTTCATCCTATAAAAAGGGCTTGGCAGCATGTCAGCTACACAAATGGCCCTTGTTAGTAAGAACTTTGACAGTAAAATACTTGCAAACCACAAAAGAGAAGCATTGTTTTGAAAAAACAGGTCAAACACTTGCTCATTTCCCAGACCCACTTGGAGGTTCGATCTTGGAAAACATGGACTTCTAAAAGCTAAAGTTTTTGAAAAATCAGAATGCTCAAATGCATTTAAGTCATCCTTTTAGTGTGCAACTAAATATTTTGGCATTATTCTATTTAAAATATTTAAACTTTGATGTGTCCTTCATATAAACAATGTTATTTAAACAAGTGAAACCTTGTACTGGGCCAGACTCCGGGAACAAACCAAACTATTCACTACCCAGACTTAGCCTTCCTCAATTATGGGAAAAAAACAATAATGCTACCCCAGGAACAAAGGCCTGGGATACTGACTATCTTGTAAAGTTAATTGAGTTTTTATAGGAACAATGGTGAGACCTGGGAATACTCCTTGTAATAGCCCAACTAAAAAGCACATAATTCAAAACATTATCTTGGCTAGGCTGGCATTTAGTGGACAAAGTTTTCTTTTAAATGTTAGATTTATCTTAAAAAAGAGTACAGGTTAATGATACTTTAATCAAAGAGGTCATTTTATATTCCTATTGGATGGTCGCCCTCCTCTCCCCGGCCGGGTTTCTAAGCCACTTTTCAGCCTGTCTTCCACCCATGGGCCCCAGAGGAAGCCCACAAGCTCAAGGTTGTGCACAGAGCAGAGAGGATGTGACCCCTTACCTAGAGTGGGAAGGGTCTCTGTGAGGCCCAGAGAAGAGGGGCCTGGACTTTGGTACCCACAGAGGGCCTCTTGTACCGGAGCCGTCTTCCAGGCCAGAGCCAACCACAAGGCTGCAGGGGTGCTGGAGAGAAGGCCCAGATGTTCCTTGTTCTGGGGCTCCTGCCTCTATGCTTCACTGGAAATCACCCAGCTGCTGGGTACTGGATGGGCAAGAGTTAATATGCTGAGCTCCACAGACGTGACCTATGGCCTGAGCCAGGGCCACACAGGTGAGACGTGCATCTTCAACCAGCACCTGGGTGCCCTCGCTCCAGGCAGTGCCCAGTTCTGGGGTGGGCTCGACCCGGGATACGAGGCCTAAGATGCTGCATCTGGGGGCACTGCAGGGCTGGGCAGCCCACCCTCACATGTGGAGCCTCCCCTGAAAGACGGTCTACAAAAGGAGGCGAGTGGAAACCCCCTCGGCAGTGGAGGACATTTACTCTGATATTCATTGCCCACCTGAAGCCCAGGTAAAGTACAAACTGCTCTGTAGACCAAGTATATGAAGAGAGAAGTTCTCTCTCTGTGTATGTGTGTATACACATGCACATGTATACACACCTGTACGTGCATATATACATGCACTTCTGTGTGAGTCTGCATGCTGTGCTTGGTTGTGTCTGACCCTTTGCAGCCCCGTGGACTGCAGCCCGCCAGGCTCCTCTGTCCATGGGATTCTCCAGGCAAGAATACTGGAGTGGGTTGCATTTCCTCCTCCAGGGGATCTTCCCAACCCAGGGATTGAACCCGCATCTCCTGTATCTCCTGAAATGGCAGGTGGATTTTTTTACCCCTGAGTCATCCGGGAAAAACCAACATATATACACGTGCACGTCTGTATGAAAAGAAAGGATCAGCCTAAGATTTATATAACCTCTCAAGAGAATTCCCAACTAGTGTCATTCTTTAGAACGTTATTTTTACTTTTCAATAATGTACAAACATGATTTTCTTTCACTAATATTGAAATAAGAACTACATGGTAGAGCCTCACCTTTAAAATTCCTCATATTACAAATGGCATCATCCTGTATTATAAGCGATAGCTTCCTTGGTGTACTTAATAGTCACAAGAGAAAGGTCCCAACCTGAACTTGAACCCCAGTGACATCCCTGCAAGGTTAAAACAGGGGTCGCATAGTATCTGTACTTTATAGAGCAGGAAACTGAGCCTCAGAGAAGATAAATATCTATCTGCCCAAGGTCACATGGCTCATAAAAGTGGACTCAGTTGGTTTGGTTTCAAATCTCAGACTGGTTCCAGTGCTCCTAGCTGCCTATCTGTTTTTAAGTAAAAATTCCACGGTGGTGCAGCTTGCCTGCTCTCAGCCTGTGGCAACTTACTCTGGAAGGAGGGCAAGGTATGCTGACTCCATCTGCATGCATTTACCACATTCAGAACAGGAAGGGAGAAACACACTTCCTATTGGAAAGTCCGGCAGGCATGGAGGTGCATTAAGCACATTCTGAAGTTAGGCTGCCACAGCCACAGAATTCAGTATATTGTCTCCAAAAAGGGAAAAGCATGCGGGTCAGGGGCACCTCTCCCAGCTCCTGGGTCTTGCATGTCACTCCAAGGCAGAACTGGCAGTTTCCCAGTAAAAACCGGAAAACCGGCAGCCAAGGGCGGCGGCAGATTCAGACAGAGAGGCCCTGTCTCCGGAAGCTCCTCAAACTCACACTGGCGCCAAGTGACAAAGTCTCACTGCAGAGCTGGAGAGGACAGAGCCCGGGATTCCATCTGGGGTCAGTCCCTGCTCAGCCTTGCAACCTTGGACTAGGCAATCCTTCTGAGGTCGCCTATCCCTCTGGGGTGGGAGGGGGGCTCCCCAGTGCTGACAGCCTAAGATGTGGACAGTCACGAGTCTCGGTGGGAAGCCCCTGCCCGACACTCATCTCTAGTCACCCCCATCAGGGAGAGGACCACCTCTGCTGATGTCCCAGCGCCATTCTGCTCAGCCGCCACCATTGTGGCCCCAGGAGACCCCACAAGAGGTTCTAGCAGCCCTAAATGTTTTTTGTTTGCCTCTTGTCTCAACATCTTGGTTACTTTTGAAATAACCAAGTGCCTCTCGACTCATCAAATCACCTTCCTATGTCGTCTTTAGGAGAGGTGAAGGGATGTGTACAGGGGGCCATGTATCTGAGTCTCAAAACATCCAGGTTCTTGCAGGAGGCAGCCTTACATTTCAGTCTCCACCTGGAAAGGCAGAGATGGAGCCCATCATCTCTGAGAGCACAAAGACACCAACAGGCTATGCTCCTCCAGCCCTTCTCACCCAAATGGCCAACAAAATCGATTTTTCAAAATAAAACATGTTCTCAAAATCTCCGTTTTATTCATTTACGATTTTGCTGCTCCTGTCATATGTAGGTCATGCTTTGACCAACGTGACACATACTTATGAGCTATACCATGTCTGGACTGTTTATTCTGCAATTTAAGAAAACATGCTTAGGTCTTAGAACTTGGTGGCTAGAATCATCCACGGCAACCGCTGCCAAATGGATTGTGACAGTCCCACAGCTTGTCCTGGAAACTGTTCACCTTGTTTTTAATCTGACCTTCCGTGACCTCTGAAATGTGCAATGTTGGTCTGGGAGAATGTTCCAGTTCTCCAAAAAATTCAAAGTTCTGTCATCTGCTATTTAAAAGTTTTGATTTTGCCACTCAATTGAAAGCATTTTAAAAAAGCGCCCCTGGGTCCCTAAGCACTAGATTCCCGAGGTTATCTTGCACTATGTAATGACTGCCCTGGGCTCCCTATTTTGGACAGAGTATTCACCTAGCATTACATAGGCCATCGGTCACTTCAAGAAGGGTCCATGGCGTCTATTCTATGAACAGTCACCAGCTGAAGCCATTTACTAAGTCATTGTGACCACTCCTGGAGCTACTGGTGTATTCTCTTCGTGACCAGTGGTTGGCTGGCAATAAAACATGACATGGGTTTATTTGAAAAGTATTTGTGTTGTAAAAACACTAGTGTTTTGTCGTTTAAAAAAGTATTTCTGGATCCTCTCAAGGCAGAAGAAAAGACCAACCAGTTCAAAATTCAGAAAAAGGAGTTCTGGGTATACTGTTAAAGGCCACTTTGCCCAACCAAAATGCCATTTTATTTACCATCTCCACCTACTTTGACCAACATCACACGTACCTCTTAGAAATACCATTTCTTGACTATTTATCCTACAATTTAACTAAGAAAACTTATCATCACTATAGTTGAAATTACCCCATGAATACAAATAGCTCAAAAACTTTCACTCAGGAAGGATGGACTATATTCATTTTGTTATTCAGATTCCAATTGCTCTGATTTCCACCTATGTGGTCCATGCTGTTATTATAGTGATGTTAATAATTTTATGGTAATACAGAAATGGCTCCCCTGAGGGGAAAAATGTTCATTCTTCTGCTTTTAAGTCAGGAAAACATGCAGTAGGGTGTCCATTTGTCAGCTAATCCATGAATACCTGGTGTGAGCTGAAAGCACTCCACAGCCAGCTATAATCACCTCATGCTCAAGAGTGCACACCAGGGGCCCTGTTACTGTCCTTACAAAACACTTTATGGGGAGGGTGAGAAAGTTACCCAATGAAACTAAGCACACACAAAGAGAAAATAATCCCTTGTGGTGTTATCAAAGGTGGGTGGTTTCTCAGGGGAAACCCCAGAGGAACCTGCAAAGCAACGGAAGCTTACTCCCTCCTTCCCAGAAGGCCCTGTCTGCAGTCCGAGAGGCCTGGCAATTACACTGGGGCCTGCATCAACTTTCCTGGGCCTCTCCCCACTGGGCCAGCGGAGCACTGCTGTCGTTTAGTCGCTCAGTCATGTCCAGCTCTTTGCGACCCAGTGCACTGTAGCCCACCAGGCTTCTCTATCTATGGGATTTTTCAGGCAAGAATACTGGAGTGGGGTGCCATCTCCTTCTCCAGGGGATCTTCCTGACCCAAGGATTGAACCTGGGTCTCCTGCATTGGCAGGAGGATTCTTTACCACTGAGCCACCTGGGAAGCTATTAACTGGGCATTGGGTAGAAGGAACTCGAAGGGCTGGAGAGACCTGGGCAAGAAGAGGAAGGACTGAAAAGCTGAAAGGAGAATAAAGAGGGTGAAAGGGAAGTGTTCTCTATCATTCTAGCCTGCCTGATGGATTCCTGCCATCAGAGTGAGGAGGGACTCTCTATCCCTCAGTGAATGACTTTACTGGACTCTCAAGGACTCTTCAGGTAATTAGCTATAAGTATCATTCAAACCAGTCAATCCTATAGGAAATCAGTTCTTAATATTCATTGGAAGGACTGACGCTGAAGCTGAAGCTCCAAGACTTTGGCCACCTGATGAGAAGAGCCGACTCATTGGAAAAGACCCTGATGCTGGGAAAGATTGAAGGCAGGAGGAGAAGGGGATGACAGAGGATGAGATGGTTAGATGGCATCATTGACACAATGGACATGAGTTTGAGCAAACTCCAGGAGATAGTGAAGGACAGGGAAGTCTAGCATGCTGCAGTACATGGGGCTGCAAAGAGTCGGACATGATTTAGCAACTGAACAGCAATCATTCAAAACCAGCTGCATTCAAAACCTCCACTCCTGACTTTTCTCCTCCCTGACCTTCTGACACAGCCAGGAGAGGTATGCAGCAGTGCACTGCACTGGCAGGAAGTGGTCACGTGGTCCCAAGGTAAGTGTTGGGTTAGGCTTTCCCAAGCCCAGTCTGGCTGAGGTGCCTATAACTTTGTGTAACCCCGACATCCCCCTAAAATGGGGAGCATTACTTGGAATGGGAGAAAAGTTTTTAGCGTAGGGCCTGGAGGCATTTAACAAATGGCCCACAAAGTAAGTCCTATAGTTTTCACATACAGAGTACCCTGAAGGGGACGCAGACACTGGCCCCTTGCTCATCCACTGTGTCCCACAGAGCAGAAGGCCTGGGGGCCCTGGCATGGTGGTCTGTGGGCAGAAGGAGCAGACCCATCTTGGGAGTCTGGGCTGCCTCTTCCCTCTTCCTAGGAATGCCCTCAAATTAACCATGCAAACCTCAACTGACTCCATGAACAATATTTTGCGTTCACCAGGGCACTGGTCAGTGTCTTCAGACTGTGGCATGTATCCCTCAGGGGGCAGTACATGAGGACTTTCTAGAGTCTACGGGGAATTTTAGAAGAATTCATGTCCAGATCCATAACTTCCACATGTGCTGCATTCTAAGCCCAGTCCACAGACAAATACTCCTGCAGCCAGTTTTATGATCACCCTTGGACTTCCTCAGACAGATGCACTTCTTGCCCATCTCACTCATTTTACCACAAGGCACTGTCTCGTGGATAGATACCTGTAAGGACAGTCCGGGTGTGCAAGGCTCCTTGGGCTAAACTGGTGCTGGTGACTCACGATGTGAAGACACGTCATCAAGAACACAGTGTTCCAAAGATGTGAACCTGAATCTAATCAAGTGCCAACAATCCCACAAATGCAACCAGAGGGGCAGTCTGCAGAACCGCAGGCAAGACAGCCTGGACTTCTCAAAATGTTGTAGGGGGAAAAAAGGGTTGGGAGCTAATTCCAGATTAAAGGAGAATAAACAGACACAACAATCAAATGCAATTTGTGACCCCTGATTAAGGAGAAAAACTATGAAGGACATTCTTGCCAATTGAGGAGATGTGACTTTGGACTATCTATTGGATAACAGTATTGTACAAATGTTAAGTTTCCTGAGACTGATAACTGAATTGTGGTTACATAAGGTAATGTCCTTGCTCCTTGAAGGTTCACACTAAACTATTTATTGTTAGGTTTGAAAGTAATTCTCAAATGAAAAAAAAAAAAAAGAAGCAAAATGCTAACAAGAAGTCCGTCTTGGTGAAAAAGACCCGTGGGTGTTCATTGTACTATGAATATTTTACTAAGGAAAAGTCTCATATGAATAAATCAGGAAACATCAAACTGGGTGGTTCCATATTTCATTCTGGTCAGGCAGTCATGGCAAGGCATGATCTGCTTGTCGGTCCATGCACCCACCCATCTATTCATCTTACAATTAGGATCCAAAAGGGTAGTGGTTGCCATAGATGCAGACTAACATGTGTATTTGAAATGAAAATGAAGTTGGACCTTTTCTGATGAAAAAAATCAATGTATTTGA